>NC_088226.1:11143141-11510641 GCF_036934945.1 Oncorhynchus masou masou | reverse complement strand
CCATCAGACACGAATTAGGACCAAATGTTAACACGGAAACACACTGTATGTGCAGAGAAAAGACTAACCTGCATCTGAACCAAACTGTTGACACCACGTAAATGAAAAAGGACAAATTGTGGGACATACATTATGTATTGTTAGTATAATTCATGCACAGTACATGAACCGTATGTGGATATGTAGAGTATACGGTATGTGTTGCTGAGGCTGTATATCGACAGTATGGGAACCTCACAATGCAGCTGGATGTTATCAACTGCAGGTCTATCTAATTAGGTGCTAAACGATTATGTCAGCGAGCCAATCAGCAGTTACAAGAGCAACCACAGAGTTTGACGCTCACTCCTGGATAGCGGCGGCATGGGAGGCGTAGGCGTAGGGAATGCCTCAAGCCGTAGGGGAGGGAGGGAGGGGTGGAAATGGTTGGAGACTCAGGCGAGTGAATAAGATACTTTCAGAGCACTGTGGTTCAAAGGGCAAGGCTACAGAAAATCGTGAATCAGTTTCCACCACATCCCAACAGCACTCATAATGTATGTGTGGAGGTCATGTGCCGAAACATCACCCAGTAATACCCATCAGAGGCTGAGGCTTTTTAGGTAAATGTAGCTGTTATACACATCCTTAAAACAAGTAACCATAGCAACAGGTTCCTCTTTCAGCATCTGTCATTCTTCTGGTAACTAAGTTTCCAGAGTGTAGTGGGCTTGGGACAGTGACTGATAGACTGTCATACAAAGATAGATATAGATATAGATATAGATATAGATAGAGATAGAGAGAGATGGAAAGTGGTGTTGGGGGTAAAACATACAACATTATAAAATCTATGTACACAAACAACAAGTGTGCGGTTAAAATTGGCAAAAAACACACACATTTCTTCACACAGGGTTGTGGTGTTAGACAGGGATGCAGCTTAAGCCCCACCCTCTTCAACATATATATATATATAAACAAATTGGCGCGGGCACTAGAAAAGTCTGCAGCACCCGGCCTCACCCTACTTGAATCCGAAGTCAAATGTCTACTGTTTGCTGATGATCTGGTGCTTCTGTCACCAACCAAGGAGGGCCTACAGCAGCACCTAGATCTTATGCACAGATTCTGTCAGACCTGGGCCCTGACAGTAAATCTCAGTAAGACCAAAATAATGGTGTTCCAAAAAAGGTCCAGTCACCAGGACCACAAATACAAATTCCATCTAGACACTGTTGCCCTAGAGCACACAAAAAACTATACATACCTTGGTCTGGGGTCCGCTCATCAACCAAGACTTCACAAAATGGCACAAACACCAAATTGAGACTCTGCACGCAGAATTCTGCAAAAATATCCTCCGTGTACAACGTAGGACACCAAATAATGCATGCAGAGCAGAATTAGGCCGATACCCACTAATTATCAAAATCCAGAAAAGAGCCGTTAAATTCTATAACCACCTAAAAGGAAGCGATTCCCAAACCTTCCATAACAAAGCCATCACCTACAGAGCGATGAACCTGGAGAAGAGTCCCCTAAGCAAGCTGGTCCTGGGGCTCTGTTCACAAACACAAACACACCCTACAGAGCACCAGGACAACAGCACAATTAGACCCAACCAAATCATGAGAAAACAAAAAGATAATTACTTGACACATTGGAAAGAATTAACACAAACACCATTGTAAATACAACCCATATTTATGCTTATTTATTTTATCTTGTGTCCTTTAACCATTTGTACATTGTTAAAACACCTTATATATAATATGACATTTGTAATGTCTTTATTGTTTTGAAACTTCTGTATGTGTAATGTTTACTGTTAATTTTTATTGTTTTTCACTTTATATATTAACTTTATATATTATATACCTCACTTGCTTTGGCAATGTTAACACATGTTTCCCATGCCAATAAAGCCCTTGAATTGAATTGAATTGAGAGAGAGAGAGAGAGAGAGAGAGAGAGAGAGCGAGAGAGAGCGAGAGAGAGCGAGAGAGAGAGAAGAGAGAGAGAGAAGAGAGAGAAGAGAGAGAGAGAGAGAGAGAAGAGAGAGAGAGAGAGAGAGAGAGAGAGAGAGAAGAGAGAGAAGAAGAGAGAGAAGAGAGAGAGAGAGAGAGAGAAGAGAGAGAGAGAGAGAGAGAAGAGAGAGAGAAGAGAGAGAGAAGAGAGAGAAGAGAGAGACAGAGAGAGAGAGAGAATGAACCGCCTGATACACATGGGGAGACACAGTCAGCCACTCAGACTCTGTTACAGGTTACATTATACAGCAAGGACAAGATAACTAGTTGAATTGGCCCATAGGTGAGAGGGCTGTCTGTCTGTGTGATGTTGATACACACACAAGAGTCAGCAGTACACTGATCCAGTCATGACCATACATTATCTACAGGAGGCTGGGGCCCCCAGGGGACCATGATGATCGACTGATGTGGTTTCCGTTCACTATCACGGACATCTAAGCTATAGCGTATGTATTTGAATTTTGCAGCACTATTTACTTATTAGTGTTGATGACCCCTAAGTAAAGTACTCTTGATGAGGAAGTAAAGTGCTTGTTCAAGCCACAGAGATGCCAAAAAGCAGGAAGTAAAAAGTATTACAGCCCCGATCTTTCCTGCATCTGATAGATGGATAATAAGATAAGGGCAGAGGGATCCAACAATATAACTGCATGTAAACATCCATTTACCAGTAAAGGTCCAAGCCTTTCAAGGGGGGTTTCTACTAAGTTAACAAATGGAATTGTTTTAAGATGGTTATACCATGGATCGTTTTTCTATTTGATTTTCAATTTTTGGACCCCTGTAAGAATATTTTTTTATTATTTAATTAAACATTGAATTTGGCCTTACTGCTGTTAGCCCATAGAAACGGATTGAATAACATGTTTATATTCACGCGTACCGCACCCGATGTCACAGGAAGTCCAAAAAGATCATCAAGGATAACAACCACCTGAGCCACTGCCTGTTCACCCCGCTATCATCCAGAAGGCGAGGTCAGTACAGGTGCATCAAAGCTGGGACCGAGAGACTGAAAAACAGCTTCTATCTCAAGGCCATCAGACTGTTAAACAGCCATCACTAGCCGGCTACCACCCGGTTACTCAACCCTGCACCTTAGAGGCTGCTGCCCTATATACATAGACATGGAATCACTGGTCACTTTAATAATGTTTACATACTGCTTTACTCATTTCATATGTATATACTGTATTCTATTCTACTGGATTTTAGTCAATGCCACTCTGATATTGCTCATCCTAATATTTATATATTTCTTAACTCTATTCTTTTACTTTAGATCTCGCAATAACATCTGCTAAATATGTGTATGTGACCAATACAATTTTATTTGATACATGACAAAGCAGACAGTCCAAAAATAAATCAAAGGGAAGTTTGTTTTAAAGTCTGTTTCTTAGAGCTTTAAGAAAGATCAGGATTTATATATATTTTTATGCATAATTAACCCTTTCTTTGACACGGAACTACTTCCGTATACGTATATCTCCATCCAGTTGTCCAACTGGTACCGGGCTACATTCAGATGAGTCTTGTGGGCATCCTAGAGCTAAACAACCAACACGTATGTGTTTGTGAGAGTCTCACCTTTCGACAGTAGGGTTGCGTGGGTAAAATCGCTGGGGAAGCCAAGCCAGGGGAAAAAAGCCATATTACCACATATGTGCTGTGATAATTAACTTGTTAGTTCATATGCCTTGCCACCGTGATATGTAGGCCTAACAGCTGAGACAATAAGAAGTCACAGTGGCAAAATTCAAACACACCTTTGTTTCATCACAAAACTGGAGAGCAACACCTGCCTGGGCGGAGTCCGCAAAGCATATTGCACGTAACAAACAGCTACATGACCTACAGCATTCAGTTGTTCATGTTTCATTCATGTTTCATTCAGTTGTTCATGTTTCTGAAATATTCGGATAACTAAACAACTACTGATTTAGAACACTGGAGAGTTCCCACAAGTCCCAAAGAAAACAGGCGCTGCCTCCACTATTCCAGCACCATTTCAACTTCAACATCATTAAATCAACTATGTTTATTCTAAAACAGTGACAACTAAAAGATTCCAAAAACAATTTAGTCCAATCAACGTAAGCTAAATATCATGTGGCTGTCCATGGTACTGATTTCGTGTGTGTGTGTGTGTGTGTGTGTGTGTGTGTGTGTGTGTGTGTGTGTGTGTGTGTGTGTGTGTGTGTGTGTGTGTGTGTGTGTGTGTGTGTGTGTGTGTGTGTGTGTGTGTGTGCGTAAGTAGAAAAAACATGTTAACCCACCCTACTTGTAGAGAAACACCAATGCCATTCTCCTCTCTTTCATGTTGCTGAAACAGTCTATGACGCTGTCATACATTACACAGTTTTAGTTTTTGTTGTCCGAGGCTACCTGGCTCAAATGCTTGCTCACTAGCCTAACTTCCTTTCATGGCAACAATTAGTCAGCTAGTTAACATTAGCCTACTACATCTAGCAACATATTAAACTTCCCTCCTCTCAGGCCAAAAACACAATGTGTTAATCTATGATTGGATCAGAATCCCCATTACAATCAATGGCCAGTACAGAGAATTAAGTAAAACCCAAAGTCCAAATCCCTATCTCCGTCCATGGCTGATTTAGGAAAGGGCCGCTAGCTAGCCAGAGGAGCACAACAACACAGTGAGATGCAACAATTCAAGTTTTTTTCTGTTAATGGCATTTGGCTTGATGTTATTGGTGTGAAGCCAAATCCATGCTGGCTTCCATTGACACTTTTTTTTTGGTGCTCCAGGACCATTCACAGTTGAGCTCACTCAGTTTATCAAGGCCAAATGCTCGCTGGCTTCCTTTGCCTTCAATGCTACAGGCGGCAACAATATCATACACTTTTTGACCAGACAGCATCAGATAGATGGACGACACATAGAGAGACAGAGGGGCGCTGTTTTGTTTGCTCGGGTGCTTCCCCCTGGAGAGATACATTCAGCCTCTTGGGAATTGAAGGGAAATGATGAAACACAGAGAGACGAAAGAAACATGATTTTATATTTTTGGGAAGCCTGGCTTCCCTTGGCACCCATGGATACACGCCACTGCCTTTCGATGGCGTGGTAATATCAGTGTGCAGCCCAACTGTTCAGACTCTACAGACAGAAGTTGGCCCTTGTGGGGGTCAAATGGTCAAAGCCATAATTTTGCTAGGACTGTAGGAGTGGTCTGAGTGAGGGACCTAATGGGAGGGGCCTCATAGGATGGATATGTAACCTGAAAACTAGCTGTTGGTCGAGTGGTTTGGACCTCTCTTTGTGATTGGTCTATTAACTTATACCGCATGGTGATGTTACCAAGCAAGCCAAAACTTAAGCCATGCAAAACCTGCTGATTAGAAGGTTCTGCAGAGATTGTATTTTCAACAAGCAGCTATCAGGAAATAACACATTTACAGTGTTAGAGTCATCAGCTGTTCCAAAAAAATGGAAAAACTGAATTTTGACTGCACATGGCCTTTAGAAATGCTAGCATGTGTCATCAGCAGGACATCAGTAAGGGAAGGAGCAGATGTGCGTGAAGCTGTGTCCCCTTAGATACCATGGGCCTGAAGGAAGCTACACTTGCCCTGGGTTACAGAGAGGGATAGCTGCCTGCTAGAGACAAACTGTTCGTAATAATCCTTGATAAATCCAGAGGGGGGCCCTGGCACCTAGCTCACAACTTTCATTATTATTCTGATGTCATATATGAAAAGAATGAAAATGGTGTGACTCCCCCCATCCCAACCCCCCTACGATATGAATGTAGATAAAACAAGCCTTATTACCATCCAGACACAGCTACCACACCATCCTGCCACCGACACAAACACAAACACACACAGCCACACATACACAAACACAATTGATTAAACACAAACCACTCCCATAATATTTACTCATACAAACGTATGCATATTCATACATACGCTGTCCTAATTGCAGACACCCACAAACAGATGCACACCATTTCACTAATGACCTAAAGTGCACACTTAGACACAGAGATATTTCTGACCTCACAAACACACTGTTGTGTACACACAAAATGTACACAGACACACACACTCTACTTATCAGCCACCACTCACAACCCCCTTATGCTGTGTTTACACAGGCAGACCAATTCTGTTCATTTTTTAACTAATTGGTATTTTTTATATTTTGTATTATTATTGTTATTATTATATATTTATTTATTTAATTTGGGGGGGGGGGGGGGGTTCAGGTATATTATCCATCTAAAATTATATTTTTATAAAACATGTATCTGTAGGCAGCCACTCAAACGAGGGAAAAAAAGTATGAAATACATACAGAGTTTAAGCTATAATAAAACAGGAAAAGAAAGCAAAACATTTTTGGGCCTTCACCCTCAACCTCCCACCCCATTCTCCCAACCCCACTCAGCCAACACCCCAACCCAACTCCACCCAGCCAACACCCCAACCCAGCCCCACACAGCCAACACCCCAACCCAACCAACACCCCAACTAGCCCAGCCAACACCCCAACCCAACCCCACCCAGCCAACACCCCACCCAGCCAACATGTCTCCACATAACCACCCCACCCAACCAACATGTCTCCACATAACCACCCCACCCAGCCAACATGTCTCCACACAACCACCCCACCCAGCCAACCCATGTCTCCAACACAACCACCCCACCCAAGCCAACATGTCTCCACACAACCACCCCACCCAACCAACATGTCTCCACCCACACACCCCCACCCCACCCAGCCAACATGTCTCCACATAACCACCCCACCCAGCCAACATGTCTCCCACATAACCACCCCACCCAGCCAACATGTCTCCACATAACCACCCCACCCAGCCAACACCCCACCCCACCCAGCCAACATGTCTCCACATAACCACCCCACCCAGCCAACATGTCTCCACACCCAGCCAACATGTCTCCACATAACCACCCCACCCAGCCAACCACCCCACCCAGCCAACATGTCTCCACATAACCACCCCACCCAGCCAACACCCCACCCCACCCAGCCAACATGTCTCCACATAACCACCCCACCCAGCCAACACCCCAACCCCACCCAGCCAAAACCTCCACACAACCACCCCACCCAGCCAACATGTCTCCACACAACCACCCCACCCAGCCAACATGTCTCCACATAACCACCCCACCCAACCAACATGTCTCCACATAACCACCCCACCCAACCAACATGTCTCCACACAACCACCCCACCCAGCCAACATGTCTCCACATAACCACCCCACCCAACCAACATGTCTCCACATAACCACCCCACCCAGCCAACACCCCAACCCCACCCAGCCAAAACCTCCACACAACCACCCCACCCAGCCAACATGTCTCCACATAACCACCCCACCCAACCAACATGTCTCCACATAACCACCCCACCCAGCCAACATGTCTCCACATAACCACCCCACCCAGCCAACATGTCTCCACATAACCACCCCACCCAGCCAACATGTCTCCACATAACCACCCCACCCAACCAACATGTCTCCACATAACTGGGTTGGGGTGGTTATGTGGAGACATGTTGGCTGGGTGGGGTGGTTATGTGGAGACATGTTGGCTGAGTGGGGTGGTTATGTGGAGGTGTTGGCTGGGTGGGGTTGGGGCGGCAGGGTAGCCTAGTGGTTAGAGCGTTGGACTAGTAACCGAAAGGTTGCAAGTTCAAATCCCCGAGCTGACAAGGTACAAATCTGTCATTCTGCCCCTGAACAGGCAGTTAACCCACTGTTCCTAGGCCGTCATAGAAAATAAGAATTTGAAAATAAGAATTTGACTTGCCTAGTAAAATTAAGGTAAAAAAAAATAAAAAACACCACATGTCTCCACACAACATGTCTCCACACAAACACCCCAACCCCACCCAGCCAACATGTCTCCACACAATCACCCCAACCCCACCCAGCCAACATTTCTCCATACAACCACCCCAACCCCACCCAGGTTGCTCATCAGTCACCCAGCAGTAATCATTTATGAGAGATTCAAGGAGCTATCATTGTTCAGTAACATAATAGGTGCAAAGCATTGAATATTTACATTCATGCACTTCAAAATGAATGTTGTAACTTTGCCCCAGAGGCATTTAACTGCAGTGCAGTTTTTACCAAAAAACATCTGATCTTTTCACATCAGATCTTTTTCAGAGCTGATCTGATTGGTCAAAAGACCAATTAGTGAGAAAAAAAAATCTGAATTGGGCTGCCTGTCTAAACGCAGCCTTACACTCTGAGCCGCCTGGGCTCACTCCCCCTCTCTCTCCATCTCTTTCTCTGCGCCTTGCCACCCACAGTAAGGGAGTAGGGTCAGACAGAGTTAGCCCTGCTGCACTAATGCTTGGACTGGCTGTGAGCATGTCCTGGAGACTTGAATACAAATCAGGCTATTCCACTCCAGTCAGTGTTGAGCTGGCCTTATTCCCAGGAGCCTGCCGTGCCGGCAGTCTGTGGCCCAGAAGAAACATGACAGGAAGGAAGCTAGAACAGGGCTCCCGGCTCCCCGCAGCCCGCAGGGGCCCACGACACTCACAGGACTCTGTTATTATTACTGTAATAATCACTGTCTTTACTGGACTACTGCTCTGGAAACCACCGATTTGGAGAGAGAGCGATTCAGAGAGACTGAGAGACAGAGAGAGACAGAGAGAGAGAGAGAGACAGAGAGAGACAGAGAGAGACAGAGAGAGACAGAGAGAGACAGAGAGAGAGAGAGAGACAGAGAGAGACAGAGAGAGACAGAGAGACAGAGAGACAGAGAGACAGAGAGGGCAGAGAGAGACAGAGAGACAGAGAGAGAGACAGCGAGAGAGACAGAGACAGAGAGAGACAGAGCGAGACAGAGAGAGACAGAGAGACAGAGCGAGAGAGAGAGAGAGAGGGGGCAGAGAGACAGAGAGAGAGAGAGAGAGAGAGAGAGAGAGAGAGAGAGAGAGAGAGGGGGACAGTGAGAGAGAGGGAGGGAGAAACAGAGAGAGAGGGAGGGAGAAACAGAGAGAGAGAGACAGAGAGACAGAGAGAGACAGAGAGACAGAGAGAGAGAGGGAGGGAGAAACAGAGAGAGAGAGAGAGAGAGAGAGAGAGACAGAGAGACAGAGAGACAGAGAGAGACAGAGAGACAGAGAGACAGAGAGACAGAGAGACAGAGAGAGAGAGAGACAGAGAGACAGAGAGACAGAGAGACAAAGAGACAGAGAGAGAGAGAGAAACAGAGAGACAGGGAGACAGAGAGAAGAGAGAGAGAGGGGGACAGAGAGAGAGAGAGGGGGGGAAACAGAGAGAGAGAGGGAGGGAGAAACAGAGAGAGAGGGAGGGAGAAACAGAGAGAGAGAGGGAGGGAGAAACAGAGAGAGAGGGGGCAGAGAGAGAGGAGAGAGAGGGAGAGAGGAGGGAGCAGAGAGAGGGAGAGAGAGAGAGGAGGGAGGAGAGAGAGAGAGAGAGGAGGGGGGGACAGAGAGAAAGAGGGAGGGAGAAACAGAGAGAGAGAGAGGGAGGGAGAAACAGAGAGAGAGGGAGGAAGAAACAGAAAGGGGGGACAGAGAGAGGGGAGGGAGAAACAGAAAGAGAGAGGTAGGGAGAAACAGAGAGAGAGAGGGAGGGAGAAACAGAGAGAGAGAGGGGGAGAAACAGAGAGAGAGGGAGGGAGAAGCAGAGAGAGGGATGAAGAAACAGGGAGAGGGGGGACAGAGAGAGAGGGAGGGAGAAATGGAGAGAAGGGGGGGCAGAGAGAGAGAGAAACAGAGAGAGATTGAGGGAGAAACAGAGAGAGGGAGGGGGGACAGAGAGAGAGAGGGAGGGAGAAACAGAGAGAGAGAGGGAGGGAGAAACAAAGAGATAGGGGGGGACAGAGAGAGAGAGGGAGGGAGAAACAGAGTGAGAGGGGGGGACAGAGAGATAGAGGGAGGGAGAAACAGAGAGAGGGAGGGAGGGAGAAACAGAGAGCGAGAGGGGGGGAGAAACAGAGATAGAGGGAGGGAGAAACAGAGAGAGAGAGGGAGGGAGAAACAGAGAGAGAGAAACAGAGAGAGAGATGGAGGGAGAAACAGAGAGAGGGAGAAACAGAGAGAGAGAGAGAAAGAGAGAGAGGGGGGAGGGAGAAACAGAGAGAGAGAGAGAGAGAGAGGGAGAAACAGAGAGGGATGGAGAAACAGAGAGAGAGAGAGGGAGGGAGAAACAGAGAGAGGGAGAAACAGAGAGAGAGAGAAACAGAGAGAGGGAGGGAGAAACAGAGAGAAGGAGAAACAGGGGGAGGGAGAAACAGAGAGTGGGAGGGAGAAAGAGCGAGAGAGGGAGTGAGAGAGAACCACAAACACCCCAACACACTCTTTCACGCCCACACACACACATTCAGGAGAAACATCTGGGGGTATCAGCGTGTCACATGGGAGGAACAGCTTGGAATAACAGCATGAAGGCCTGTCTTTTTTTCTCACTCTAGCTTTCCTACACATAAACACAAACAGTACAAAGACACACACACACACATTATTTCTTATGCTTCTGTGTTGAATATGTGAAAATACAATTATACAACATGTGAGTCAGTCAAACAGAGGTGGTGTTCAGTTCTCCTTATTTTCCCCGTCCTTTAAACAATTGGGAAATAGCAGCTCAAGAGTTGCCAAAGAAGCCATAGTCATATTGATGAAGTTTAACATTGGTATTGGACTGGGAGGACTTTTAATTGTTGTGAGAGAAACAACAGTCAGATATAGATTTTTGTCTGACTTGGCTCATCCAATTACAATGGTTCATTAGGAAAGCTTCAACAGAGTATAGCTTTCAGCCCTGATGACGCTTTCCTGTGCAACTGTTACTATCTAGAAAAAAAACTAATTAATTATGTGGTAATTTTATCGCCATATTGGATTGAAGCATAATGCATCACTATTTCATAACCTGTGGGCTAGGTCTCTGTGCCACTGTGGCAATCATAAAATGAAGCATTGTCAGTAATACCCAACCTAGCCTTGTCCAGAACCAAACTTCCCGAATCAGAAAGCCTGTTGATGTCAATGGCCGTGATCGAGAGCGTCAAAACCGTGATGTATCATGGGTAAATTGTGATGGACTGACTGACTGATATCCAAAATAATATTGACTAGTTATTTCGGATGCAAGGTGATTTGTAGATCAGTCCGTCTGACCTCGCCTTTAACGTCGGCTCAAGTCACATTGTGTTTGTCACATTCTTTGTAAACAACAGGTGTAGATTAACAGTGAAATGCTTTCTAACGGCCACTTCCCTACAACGCAGAGAGAACAGAGAAATACTAGAAAGATAAGAACACAAGGAATAAATACACAATGAGTCGCGATAACTTGGCTATATACACTGAGTACCAGGACTGACTGGATGTTCAGGGGTACGATGTAATTGAGGTTGATTCTGTATGTACATGCAGGTAGGGGTAAAGTGACGAGGCTACAGGATACACAATAAGTAGAAGCAGTAGCGTATGTGATGAGTCAAAAGAGTTGGTGCTGAATGGGGTCAATGCAGACAGTCCCGGGAACTATTTGGTTAACTATTAAGCAGAGGCATTGTTGTGCCTTCGTCACGACTGTGTTGTTTGTTGTGTGTGGACCATGTTAATTCCTCAGTGATGTGGACACCGAAGAACTTGATGCTCTCGATCCCCTCCACTACAGCCCCGTCGATGTGGATGGGGGGGTGCTCGGCCCCATCGATGTGGATGGGGGAGGTGCTCGGCCCCGTCGATGTGGATGGGGGGGTGCTCAGCCCCGTCGATGTGGATGGGGGGGATGCTCGGCCCCGTCGATGTGGATGGGGGTGCTCGGCCCGTCCTCGGCCCCGTCGATGTGGATGGGGGGTGCTCAGCCCCGTCGATGTGGATGGGGGTGCTCGGCCCCGTCGATGTGGATGGGGGGGGTGCTCGGCCCCGTCGATGTGGATGGGGGAGTGCTCGGCCCAGTCGATGTGGATGGGGGGGTGCTCGGCCCCGTCGATGTGGATCGGCCCCGTCGATGTGGATGGGGGGGGGGGATGCTCGGCCCCGTCGATGTAGATGGGGGTGCTCGGCCCCGCCGATGTGGATGGGGGTGCTCGGCCCAGTCGATGTAGATGGGGGGTGCTCGGCCCCGTCGATGTGGATGGGGGGTGCTCGGCCCATGTGGTCGATGTAGATGGGGGGTGCTTGGCCCCGTCGATGTGGATGGGGGGTGCTCGGCCCGTCGATGTGGATGGGGGTGCTCGGCCCCGATGTGGATGGATGGATGGGGGTGCTCGGTCCCCGTCGATGTGGATGATGGGGGGGTTGCTCGATGTGGATGGGGGTGCCCCGTCGATGTGGATGGGGGGGGGTGCTCAGCCCCGTCGATGTGGATGGGGGTGCTCGGCCCCGTCGATGTGGATGGGGGGGTGCTTGGTCCCGTCGATGTGGATGGTGGGGGTTGCTCAGCCCCGTCGATGTGGATGGGGGGGGGCTCGGCCTTCCATTTCCTGTAGTCCGTGATCAGCTTCTTTGACTTACTGACATTGAGGGAAAGGTTGTTGTCCGGGCACCAAATTGCCAGGTCACTGACCTCTTCCCTATAGGCTGTCTCATCGTCATTGGTGATCAGGTCTACCACCGTGGTGTCGTCAGCAAACTTAATGATGGTGTTGAAATCGTGCGCGGTCCCGCAGTCGTAAGGTGAAGAGGGAGTATAGGAGGGGACTAAGCTCACATCACTGAGGGGCCCCCGTTTTGAGGGTCGGCATGGCGGATGTGTTGTTGCCTACCCTCACCAGCCCAGGGGTGGCCCGACAGGAAGTCCAGGATACAGTTGCAGAGGAAGGTATTTAGGTATTTAGTCCCTTGTGATGAGCTTGGAGGGCACTTTGGTGCTGAACGCTGAGCTGTAGTCAATAAACAGTATCTCCCCCAAGGTGCATATCGGTCCACTAATACAGGACTAGTAAAGGCACTACTTTTGTGAGATTTTTTTTCTATATATATATATATATATATTTTTTTTTAAATAAATATTTTTTTTAATTTTAATTCTGATGTTTCAGGGGATGCTGCAGCACCCTCAACACCCCTACTTCCTGCGGCTATGACGGTTTTTGTCAAGAACTGCAACGCTGCTGGGTTTTTCACGCTCAACAGTTTTCCGTGTATATCAAGAATGGTGCACGACCCAAAGGACATCCAGCCAACTTGACACAACTGTGGGAAGCATTGGAGTCAACATGGGCCAGCATCCCTGTGGAAAGCTTCCGACACCTCGAGTCCATTCCCCGACAAATTGAGGATGTTTTGAGGGCAACTCAATATTAGCAAAGTGTTCCTAATGTTTGGTATAGTCAGTGTATGTGCATACTGTATTCTCGACATAGCTCATCCTATATAACTCCTGCAGTACATACCTTTTTCTTATTTATACAGTGAGCTCCAAAAGTATCAGAATAGTTGTTTTTTAACATTTGACCGTTATTTAACGAGGCAAGTCAATTAAGAACTAATTGTTATTTTCAATGACGGCTTAGGAACAGTGGGTTAACTGCCTTGTTCAGGGGCAGAAAGACAGATTTTTACCTTGGCAGCTCGGGGATTCAATCTTGCAACCTTTTGTTTACTAGTCCAACGCTCTAACCACTAGGCTACCTGCCGCCCCAGTGACTTTTTTTGGTCTCCGTACTCCAGCACTTTTAATTTGAGGGTATTTACATCCATATCGGTGAACAGTTTAGAAAGGACAGCACTTTTATACATAGTACCCCATTTCAGGAGACCAAAAGTATTGGGACAAATTCACTTATGTGTTTATTAAAGTAGTCAAAATAGAAGTATTTGGTCCCATATTAATAGTATACAATGACTACATCAAACTTCTGACTCTACACATTTTCTGGATGCATATGCTGTTTGTTTTGGATGTGTTTCAGATTATTTTGTGCCCAATAGAAATGAATGATACATAATGTATTGTGTCATTTTGGAATCACTTTTATTGTAAATAAATCTAGAATATGTTTATAAACACTTCTACATCCTCGAGGATCCTACAGATGATGCATAATACTGAATGAATAATGAATAATGATGAGTGAGTAAATTCACCATTACAATAGCATAGGGGTACATGACAAATACACTTTTATATGATTTCTTGAAATGTAACATCCAATTAAAATGTAGCAGCTGGAAGCGTAACATTTTAGCCATTTCGGCTAATACAAAATTCCCCAGCCCTCCAAGGAGTCGTGACAACAGCGTGATTTCGAGGTATGGCTAAACTACCGCGACTATAGCCAACCCAAACCAGGTCAGTTCCACCATTCAGGGAAACAGAATCTGCTGGTTCTCATTTTAACCTTTAATTTGATTCAATTCAATAAGAAAGATGATATCATAGAGGCACTCAAACCCTGAAATGAGAATTACTGCCTATAGGAGATGCACCTGACCTGTCCAGGTATGTTACATGGAGATGACCTCTATGTGAACTGTACCCATGGATGGCGTATCCGCTATGCCAACATTGCCAATAGCCGAACGCTTCAGTGGAAGATGATCTGAGTCAAGTATGCACGCACGAACGCACCCACTAGACCTTTGAAACCATTAGAAACGCGCAAAACAAATGTATTTCTGTTATCTATATAATATGTTTGTCATGGTCATATAGGCCTAGGCTACTCTTAAAACGTTATTGATATTTCCCTTATTCCTGTTTTTGTGTGGGCGGGCGGGTTTACAGACAGTGCCAATCCGAGTGCTTAAACTCATGTTCTCTGACATGCCCAAGACGCATAAAGCATCACCACCGAGAACCCACGCGTCCCGCCTCCCAATACCAAACACATCATATCAGTTAACCCTTCCGGCATACTTTAACACAGAGCACCACCCACTCATTATTAGTGGCTCTATTTATGCATATGTGCTTCAATTATAATGTTTGGACATGTTTGTTGGATGCAGGTCATACCGTCTATTTCCAACACAATTGCCGATGGAGGGGTTCGTGGTTCCTTGGAACGAGGATGGCCAGGACATCCGACACTTCCTGAGCCCCGGTCTGTCGCTCGTGTCCATGGCATTAGAGCGCTCTATCCCTCGGTGGTGTTTGCGGTCGGTGTCGGAGTATCCCCGGTGTTTGATTTTGATGGGGGTCCGTGGCTGCCTCCAAAGATGTTGCGGAGGCTTTAGGGTCGCCTGCTCCCGGGGAACGGGGAGCGAAAGAGAAAGGCTCTTTTTCGAGCATGGTGGTGGTACTTCCATCATAGTGCAAATTAAAATATCCCTTTTATATCTCAACTTATTGACACAAATAATAATATGGCTATATATTCTTTGACTTCAAATTACTAACCTATTAATGTCCATCATTGCCACTTAATCGTAGCCTACCCTGTGTAATTGGGTAGACAAAAGTGACCAAGTCAAGTGCAGTCCGATGTTATATGTAATATTCTAAATAATAACATTGAAACCTTTCGACAATTATCACAGTGGTACTGTCAGGCAGAGAATGTGACTAATTTCACCCAGAAAGTGTCTTTCTTTTTCCTACCGTTATCCAATTAAATTCCCAACCAAAAGTTAATCTCTCTTCTAAATGTAAAACGCTTCCCTTCTTTTTTGCTTAGAGCTTCGCCAATCGTTAAAGTATCCGTCTGGTAGGTGACGATAGCCACTCGCCGGTGCTTCAACCTGAAGTTTGACGCCTTGTCGCCCATTGCGCACTGGATCACTTTAGTTACAGAACAATGTATTGCTTTTATCAGCTCCTTGTTGCAAAATCACAGACCGCTGGCTCCTGTGCGATGCGGTGTATTATTGCTGCTCCCGACTGCACATGTCTGTTAAAGCTCGCTCGTAACCGCTCGGTCTCCAACTGTAGCCATAAAAAGTAACAGAATACCGTTGTGCATCTGGAGCTACATAGGTTGAGCCGCACGCGCGGAGCCCACTGTCTCGACTTTCCCCTCTATTCAAATGTTTGATCCAATTATTTCAGTTTGAGATTAAATTAGACTTCGAACACTAGAACATCTCCATTAATTACATAATTTCGGTTGCCTTTGGAGTTGTGGTTGTGCCTGTATCCAAAACCCACGCGATGTTATTTTCTTTGCCGCTCTTCTTCGCACAATGCATTATCAAAACAAAAGGCTACCAGAAAAGCATTGACTGTCGAAGTCCTGTAGTCGCTGCTTCCATTATCTGTCCATTGTCACGTCTGAACTCCAGATTGACAAATGTAACATTAACCATAACGCATCATCAACCCCTCTAGTCCACCGCTCTCTCTCTCTTCTTTCTCGCTCGCTTTTTTCACTCCAGCAAGCCCACACCCGCGGCTCGGGTCCAGTTGGTTTATCTCTTTGGATTGAAAGGAATTTAATAATGAATTATTATTTCCCTCATGTTGCTTTTTTTCTCGACAGTCAATTTTGTGCAAAGCGCATTTGACGGTATTCTCCTGAAAAGCCCTCGACATAAAATCAAAATAACTGATATATTTTAATAGGCTACTAAATCGTTTTTCACCACTGTCTGCTTTTAGTGCACTGCCGACGTGGTCAAAAGTGTAAGCCGTAGTAAATGGATAACCACCTCTCACAAAACGCGCTATTTGTTGTATCCGTTTTAGCTATTTGTCGCAGTCGTTCCACTGATGCGAGCTGTCACTTAGATTTATCTGACCGTTTTCAGCATAATTGGATCATTCTGGACACGCAGGGTTGAAACCAAGAGCAGTCTCCATGCAAGATGCGTTTGTAGAGCGCTTTCACAACTGCATTTCTACAACCTTCCGTTAATCATATTATCGTCTCATCTGCTGATGCATAATGATCAGGGATTCTCAGCTCCACTTTTTATTCAATCTCCGGGCAATGCTATGGCACCGTGGGCCATAGAATTAAGTATTTGTAATATCACATATGAGCACGTCTACTTACCCATAAAGGCATTAAACAATTAGATTTTTAATCTGCAGAAATTCTCTCACGTCAAACATCTTTTTTTGCTTATCAGTTAGATATTCTACAGCTATGGAGAGATGGCTATAGGCTACGGGAATAATTTAAAGTCCCAGTGCAGTCAAAAACGTGATTTTTCTGTGTTTCACATATATATATATATGAAATATATATATATATACATATATATATATAATATATATATAATATATATATTATATATAATATATATAATATATATTATATTATATATATAATATATTATATATAATATATTATATATATAATATATATTATATTATATTATATTATATTATATTATATTATATATATATATATATATATATATATATATTATATATATATATATATATATATATATATGAAACACAGAAAAATCACGTTTTTGACTGCACTGGGACTTTAAATTATTCCCGTAGCCTATAGCCATCTTTCCATATATACACACAACATGACCAAAAGTATGTAGACACCTGTTTATCAAACATCTCATTCCAAAATCATGGGTTATTAATATGGAGTTAGTCCGTTGCTGCTATAACAGCCTCCACTCCTCTGGGAAGGCTTTCCACTAAATATTGGACATTTGCTGAGGGGACTTGCTTCCATTCAGCTACTAGAGCATTTGTAAGGTCAGGCACTGATGTTGGGCGAATAGGCCTGGCTTGCAGTCAGCGTTTCAATTCATCCCAAAGTTGTTTGACAGGGTGGAGGTCAAGGCTCTGTGCAGGCCAGTTAAGTTCTTCCACACCGATCTTGACAAAGCATTGTCATGCCGAAACAGGAAAGGGCTGTTGCCACAAAGTTCGAAGCACATAATTGTTTAGAATGCTATTGTATGCTGTAGTGTTAAGGTTTCCCTTCACTGGAACTAAGGGGCCTAGCCGGAACCACGAAAAACAGCCCCAGACCATTATTCCTCCCACCAAACATTACAGTTGGCACTATGCATTGGGGCAGGTAGCGTTCTCCTGGCATCCGCCAAACCTACATTAATCTGTCAGACTGCCAGATGATGAAGCGTGATTCATCACTCCAGAGAATACATTTCCACTGCTCCAAGAGTCCAATGGCGGTGAGCTTTACACCACTCCAGCCAACGTTTGGCATTGCGCATGGCGGTCGTAGGCTTGTGTGCGCGGCTGCACGGCCATGGAAACCCATTTCATGAAGCTCCCGACGAACAGTTATTGTGCTGGCGTTGCTTCCAGAGGCAGTTTGGAACTTGATAGTGAGTGTTGCAACTGAAGACAGCCGATTTTTACGAGCGTCAGCACTCGCCTGTCCCATTCTGTGAGCTTCTGTGGCCTACCACTTCGCGGCTGAGCAGTTGTTGCTCCTAGACAATTCCACTACACAATAACCGCATTTACAGATTCAGATAACTTTTAATGTCCTCAGAGGCAATTCATCTTGCAGTTGTCATAAAACATATCACATCTTAAAATGATAAGAAGTAGCAAATGATATTTACAAACAAATAGGCAGGCTAAGTGCAGTTTCATAGTGCAAGTGCTAAGTGCAATTAGTCCAACATTTTGCAGGGCTGAAATTTGATCAACTGACTTGTTGGAAAGGTGGCATCCTATGACGTTGCCACATTGAAAGTCACTGAGCTCTTCAGTCAGGCCATTCTACTGCCAATGTTTGTCTATGGAGATTGCACGGCTCTGTGCTCTAATTTATACACCTGTCAGCAACGGGTGTGGCTGAAATAGCCAAATCCACTAATTTGAAGGGGTATCCACATACTTTTGCATATATAGTGTATTTCCACATTGTGAGGATGGAATAGTACTGTGAAAATGATGAAAATGCAGTTTAGTGTAAGAGCTTTTTGAAAAGAACACCTGAAATGTCTGCCTGTTTTGTGGAGATGAAGTTTTGGCCTGCAGTATAAGTTAATAGATCAATAACAAATGGAGTTTCAAACCTTTCAGGTTACATATCCCTCCCATTAGGCGTGTCCAATTAAGACCCTCACTCAAACCACTCCCAGACAGTCCTAGCAAAATTCTTGCTTGAGAAATTGTTCTTTGCTAAGACATTTTTGTTTATTTTTGTCATTAAATAAAAAAATAAAACATAAACAGTAAGGTACTTCAATTGTTACCCAGAAATTATTAGATATTGAGATCAGTGGCGACTTGTCATTCAGGGCAGGTGGGACATTTTTTTTGGGGGGGGGGGGCTTGACTGTTTTGCATGTTATTTTGGCATTAATACGTGTTATACATCCGTTTGCAAACAATGTAGAAAAATATATATATATATAATTGAGTTAATAAAGCCGCATACAATCATGGTCTCTTTTTTGTTTTCTTGAGTAAGGCAGCTCCAAAATGCAGGTGTTTCAACCGAGCTCAGTGCTTTCTGTTGTGGTGGGGTAAGCCAGCAGAAAATAGGAGTGCTGTGCTGTGATTGGCTCAGTGTTCTGTCACTCATGAGGGAAACTAAGTCACCAGTCCTTAGTAAGGGTAGACATCAAAAATTCGAGCCCTATGCGTCTTGCCATATATTTACATTAGTAGACTGATTTGACTGATCATGTCAACATCTTACTTTCAAAATCTTATCTAGCAGTCATCATCACGAATCAAGTTTACAATCTACTGGCAAATCCTTTTTAATCCTTGTCATATGAAGAGAAATAATGAAGATAAATTATAAATAAAATGTATCGCTGCTCATCGACCACTGGACATAAACATTACACAACAAGTTGGAAATTGCAAATTCCACAATGAGTGGTTTGGAAGGAACCGGTGACCGTGGCTAACCGCAAGCATTGCAACTGGGAAGTCGGGAAAAAATGAGTTCAAACTGGGAAAATATGTTTTGAACGGTCATCCAACTCGGAATTGTCAATCTTTCTCTTTCTTTGATGACAAAATTTCCCCAAGAAGAACCACTGCGCCACCTTCCTGTTTAAGTGAGCACATCACCACAACGTGCGTCCAAAAATGTCTTACATGGTGCTGCATAAATTATGTAATATGCCAGGGAGATATGTATACTGTAACTAAAAAAGTAATAGAAAGTGTATGTTGCGTAGTAAGCTGTTAGTTGCCCATGTGCCTCACCCTAATGATTTGGTCTATTTTCACCTCTTAAATTCCCCTAACATTACCGTTCTGACTCAGTGGTGCACATATAGCCTATAATCTGTTTATGAGAAATATCATCATCTAATATTGTAAGAGCTTTCATTGTCTTCTTATTTGCCCCCTTTATTTATCCTATGGTTTTGACTTGGTGTACAGGAAAAATACTTTACGAGCAGCCCATGTTCTGCATTCTGTCGCTGTACATTTCAAAAGTGATGAACACATAGTTATATTTTTTATTTAACTAGGCAAGTCAGTTAAGAACAAATTCTTATTTACAATGACGGCCTACACTGGCCAAACCCGGACAAAGCTGGGCCAATTGTGTGCCGCCTTATGGGACTTCCAATCACGGCCGGTTGTGATATAGCCTGGAGGCTGTCTGTAGTGACGCCTCTAGCACAGAGATGCAGTGCCTTAGACCGATGTGCCATGTCCATTTTAGCTCACTTGTTAATGTCTTAATTGAAAATACAGAATGCTTCTTATCCACTCATTGTTCCATCAATTGTCAGTAGAAACCACATTTGTTTAAGCAAGTCAGCCATATCAGCTCTGTTTAAAAAAAAGGCTGTAAACGAGTCTGAATTAATTGTTTCGCTGCCAGACAAGGCTCCGCTGACAGCCAGGTGTAGCCGTGGTAAGGATTCACTCCATTGAGCTGGAAAGAAAGCTCTGCTATAGGGACAGCTTTATGTAGGCCCTAACAGTTTGTGGGCACCGCTTCTTGCCATTATAGTGCAATTTGCAATTAATGTATTGTTTAGTGTTGTGTTGTGTAGTGGCTTTGCTGGCAAGCATCTAAAAAATGTGGGAGGAGTTTGCCCCACCAAGATTTACATGCTAAAATCGCCACTAATTGATATAAAAACAGCTGCATTGGGCATTTAATACAAAAATAATGTAACCTTGTATATTCACAATTTACAAGTCTAAATGCATTCTCCAAATCATAACCAAGATACCTGAGCCCTGTAACCACAGGACAAGGAATCTACACAGTGTCAAAATAATTACCCAGGGATGCTAACCCAGATTGATTCCAATGCCTCCTATCGTTGCTGGGTGTCCTTTGTGTGATGGACCATTCTTGATACACATAGGAAACTGTTAAGCAGTCATTGAACGCGAAGAACCCATCAGTGTTGCAGTTTAGTCATTTAGCAGACACTCTTATCCAGAGTAACTTACAGTAGTGAGTGAATACATTTTTCATACTTGTCCCCCATGGGAATCGAACCCACAACGCTGTTTATATAATAGCCTCAGATATGAGGTTTACATCTAATTGTTGTATAAGATGAATGAGTGAGGATGATCCTGTTTGTAAAATGGTGTAATGTGATTTTGGACTGTTTAATGAAGGAAACTCCAATTCCCTTTTGAGTTTAACTAAATCAGAGGACCGCCCATGAGCCCAGTTGGGGTCAGGCATCCTGGGACAGCCCATTTTCTGCAATTCCGAGAAAAACCCAACTTTGAGAAATTCTCAGTAGACCATGTTTCTCTCAATCACGGGAGGACAAAGGTTGCAGACCATTGCTGAATCTTTTAACCACCATACCACGTGGTTAAACTCTTAGACTATCGATACCAACAGAATAAGAACAAGTATTTGATATTAATTACTAGTCTGCAGCAAGGATTCGGTATCATTGAACGCGAAGAACGACAACCGCCGAAACATCCATTCTACAACAACATGAATGAATGTTGCTCTGAACTATCCCCTCTAACAGAAAGAGAGAGAGAGAGAGATGGATAATTCTACAAAAGAAACAAACTTTTCAACATCGATCAAGACAACACACTGAGCATATATATATATATATTGATTGCGATTGTTCCCAAATGAGTGAGCGTTCATGTGTAAAGGATTAGCATTTCAATTGTTATAATTATTAACTCTGTAGTGACTTCTCAGTCGACCCCACTTCCCTTTTGTCTAACAAGCCGCCATGCCAGTTTAGCCCACTAGGGCACATTTCCCTATAATTTCTTGTAACCATATTGACTTTGTTTGTATGTTTATGCATTTCTGTGAATTACTTAATTAGTCATAAATACATGATTTAAGACAACTGATGTATGGATGACTCAGTGAAGACTGGGTTCGTGCAGATAACCAACAATTTACGACGTTTGGAATGAGACTAAGGTGAGGTAAAATAAATAATTAATTAATTCGAAGATTAATTGATCAAATATAAAATATCTGAAAAGTTATTTAAGGAAATGATAACTTTGTAATCTGAATATTTTCCTTGGTGCCCCGACTTCCTATTTAATTAGTTACATGATTAATCAGTTTAATCGCGTAATACTAATTACAGAGAATCTTTGATAAAAAAAACAGTCTTCAATTTAATGATAGTAAAGACACGACACTTATGAGGACATGTTATAATCATTACCATATAAATACCTGTTAAGCTGATGAGGTGTCCTTATAAAAGCTACCATATAAATGCTGGATGTGCTAATGAGGTACCATTATAAACACTACCCTATGAATACCGGCTATACTGATGAGGTAACGTTATATGAGGACACTACCTTATCGATAAATAACCTGCTGGTAAGTGAGATAGGAAGCTATGGGAATTATATGAGTTTACTAGATTAATGATAAGTGACGATCCATCCAGAACAGCCTTACTGACTGAACTTTCTTAAACTATATTACCTGCTGCTGGCGAAATACCATGAAGGTTATTCACATTTAGCCCCCTGTCGAAATCTCACATTAGTCCTCTGAATATAGTGTATGCATGTCTGTCTGTCTCTCTGTGAGAGTGAGCGCTCAAAATAAACCTGTGCCTGCTGGGTATTTGATGTTTTGGAATATTGATATTAAGATGATTCCGGTAAAGGAGAGTGCTCTCTCGCTCTTTGATGCATCACCAACACATGAAATGCTCTATTTATAACATGACAAGAAAAGCCCTGTGTCTGTCTGACCTCTGTCCCAAGCTGTGTGTAGTGTAGTGTGAGCACCAGGGAATTCTGGGAATTGGACCTCCTCTTAGGGAGGACAATGAAACCTTAATCCACAACTTTTCTGACAGTGAAGAATAATCTTGCCTGGCCACTAACATTGTGTGTATCAGTAAATATGTGGTTGCTCATTTGTACTGTAGGACAATGGGTGGTGGAAGGTAGTCCATACATGTTCATATGCCACCAGGTCAATGCAGCCATGCATAACAATGGACTAATGGATTTTCTTCCAGCTACCCCATCTGATGTCATTTGTATAAACCTAGAAATAACCTGTGTCTACATTTTCTTTTTCTGCAGTGGTGGTGAAGGAGCGTGTTCATATTGGCTATGAGCCCGTTACCGAGTGGCATCCTCCTTTAAACTCCATTTGAAACTGCAGTGTCTCTGTGTGTGTGTGTTCCAGGGCCGAGGTGGGAAAGAGAGAGTGATGACGTGATCTAATGTATTAGGAATGGGAGACCTTGAGACTGTGGTTTACTTTGGGGACCAGCTGAGCAACATTTATGACTTTAAAGTTCAGATAAGTAGATTTGGGAGCTTCTTAAGACCACATTGACGTGGCTGGAGAGGATATCTGAGAGCAAGATCCAGTAGCTGACCCATCCACAAGGCTGTCCAATTTCCTCACTGCCACGGTTTCTGTTTCAAACACAATTAGCAATGATGCGGATACTGCTTCTATATGGAACATGGACATTGAACACCATGGATATGACACCACTAAAATGGGGAGTGCATGGCAAAGCAGTTGCTTTTTATTTTAACTTTGGAACCAGAGGGGCTGGACCCATTGACCACCCCATAGATTCCTGATTAATAAAACATTGCAGGCAGCCTTACATTTTTCACATCGCCTACCAAAGCTTTTATACAGTCAGCAATGCAAGTGGAAAGGGTGGTTTGAGAGGTATTCATGCTAAAAACAGCTCCATTATTTGAATGTGATTAAGAGTATGATTTGTAAACCCCCCCAAAAGTCTCTGGTTGATTGAGTGTTCAATTGTCATTTCACTATACTGATTATAAACCGAATTGATCCCGCAGAATAGGCACACTTCATGTCTAAGTGTAGCACAGGGAGAACACCTCTCTGCTGCTGATATTTACAGTGCAGTCCTCGTAGCGGATTCTCCCACCCTCCTGTATTTTGGAAAATCACAGGTTTCTGCAGCAACTGTGTGCAGGGTGACTGTGTGGGTGGAAATATGAAAGGCAGAAATCTAAATGTGTCTGACACACCGTCCACTGAGCCACGTTTGGTGGTTCCCCCAGAGCGCTCTGGTTACAGACAGCAGGCACCACAAGAGATTAAAGGCACTAAAAGTAACATATACAAAATGGAGGTGTGCAGATTTGTTTCCAATATGCTAAAATGATGCAACGTTCCATTTCTATGGTAACATTTGTTTCCGTTGCCATAAAATTGATATGAACGTTCCATTTAAACCATATAATGGTGTTCAGCCAACATTCCCTGCCTAAATATAACCCAAACATTTCCTCTACATAGCATCTAATTGATTTCATCTCAGTGCCCCAGTCAAGAACACTGCTGCTTATAGCAGTTGTGACCAGGAGACAGTAACAGCCAACCAAAGTCACCTTGTAGCCTGATTACAGGATGGAGGAGGACCGGCCTCTTTAGTCCCCCTCGTTTCTTACAGTAGAGGAGCTGAGGGGGTGAAGGGCACCAACAGTAAAACATTTGACCACGGTGTGCCCGAACCCAACGGTTTCCACAAATCCCAGTGCTGGTGCCCTGAACCTCATCAGCGCTTTTTCAGCTATAAGATGCAAGGAAACAAAACTATTTTTTATATATTTTTTAAATTGGACAAGTTCAGGTAGTCATACGTCCGTTTCGAAACATTTTCACCCTACTGAACACAACCATGTAACCCGAAACACCAGTCAACTTCCCCTCCTATTACCCACTGACTACTCCGTTCGGTCCAGTTCTCCCTCTAAGAGAGTTAACATTTTCACTCATGTCAGTCTCTCCATTGGACTTTCTTTCCATTTATCCTCCTCACCACAAATGGCCATGGCTTTGGAGTCAAGCTGTGTCAGCCAGTATCAATTGCCAGAGCCACGTTCACAGTCTAAAGACGACTAACAGCTTTTCCATGTCTAACTCTGGGACTGTATTGTGCATGTGTGAGAGGTGCCTTGGACCACAAAGCATAACAGACCCAGAAACAAGACAAACAACTACCCTCTCTCCTAACAGCAGAAGCCATACTTGGTCAGTTTGTATCTGTATTCTGAAGCCATCTATTGTATCATTGATTCACCTCTACAATGGTTTCAAAGGCAGCCAATTAAAATTTCAGTTGATGAACAGCAGAATTTGTGGTTTACGAAAGACTATTGAAAAGAAATCCTTGTGCAGACCTACAACCACAAATGAGTGCGAACTAAGTGCCAACTAATTGGTATTATGGGGTTGCTTTTGGCCAGTTATTATAACCCATTTGCATGAGCACCAGACTCCAAATGTATTCATTTGACAGTTAAGGTTTATGGAGGTATTGTTATAAATAACATGAACAACCCAAAAGGTGGACTGTAGAGAGCCATAAGAGTAACAATCATTTACTTATAAGTTTGATCTGTGTTCCTCACTTATGAGAGGAGGCAGGGAGTCTCAGGTGTGGTGGCTGCATCCATGGCAACATTGTCAACCAAACTTTGCAAGTCAGTGTTGTCCTGAGTTAACAGCATCAAAAATGTAACAACTGCTGTCTAACACAGCCAGCGTATTGACCATAGAAATGAATTGACCACAAAGAGATTAATTAAATAACATTTACGTGCTCCAAAACAGACATATGGCAGTACAGATGACAGAAGAGATGAGCTTCTTGTATTCATGTCATACAGCAGCACATCTGGATCTATACAGAACATGGGGAAATCTGCCATGTGGGTGCACTTGATAATGGTCACTAAAATATACACTAAGTATTGAGCAGCAGTTTCAATCTTAAAACAGACCAGAAGCCAAATATATGATTGAGAAAACAAGAGTTTAGGACTCCGAGGAAATGTTCAAGCTTTAAAGTATGTACACGGCAAAAACAAAGGGGGGGTGTAGTCAAAAAGCCCCGAGGGGGAAGATGAGATGACAGGGAAAAACTGTTAAGGCGCAAGTGTAATTGCAGTTCCCATCAGAAGTCAAGAGGTAATGGTGATCACAATCAAAATGTCAACCAGATTATTCTTCACAGACTAAGAACTCAATAACTGACCAATCATAAGCTTAATATCCATGCAAACCTCCGAGGTAGACAGAGTAAACACTTGTTAAGCGTCACTGGACACTCCCATCACAGTAAAACTTCAGATAGGAAGTCATACTTCTCCTGGACTGGTACACTGGATGAAAATTCTACAACTGTCAAGCTTGATTAAATATCAGTTTAGCCCCTGAGGATAAACAGCCCCCCCTGCTGGTCTAAGGGAGAGGGACAGCCACATGGGAGCCAACCTAGCCATGGCTCATTAATAAATGACAGTTAATTCATGTTTAGGCTCTGAGTGGATAGAGGCCACAGGTGTCCCTGCTTACTGTTATAATCTGTAGATATTAAAGTCGGGATAAGGCACAGCAACCATCCCCTCCGAACAAATGAGCGCAAGTCAGGTGCCATGGTGGTTGAGATACAAATACTAACTCAGACAAAGAGCTCACGTCAACACAGAATACACCGATTTGGCAGAGCACAGGTTGAAAAAATAAAAATAAAAGTGAGAACAGAAATTCAATAAACCTGGAGAATTGTGGCCCACCTGTGTCCTCCAAGTGCAACACTAAAACACTCAGTGCAGAGAACAGGCTCCCAAATGAGATGGAGGGGTGGAAGAGTGAAGGGTTGAAAACAGCATATTCCAGACTAGTTTTTGGTAAGGCGACAGTTCTTCCAAAGGACGAAAGACAGAACTGCTACACAGATCTAAGTGAATCCAAGTAAAGGCCTGAATTCTGCCCAGACAGTCAGTACATAACCTGTAGGAGGAAGGAGCGGGAAAAACACCATCCAATCAAACAAACTATATACAAAAATATTGGGAGGCAAAACGTTTTAAAATAGAAACCCGTTGACACCATCACAACAGGAAGAAAAAGCTAATGCAAAAAGATTTTAAAAACTAAAATTTAAAAAAAAGTGTTCAGCCAACCAATGGAGAATACGCAGAAGAAAAACAACCTGAAATCAGATTTTACAATTATTTTCTTATAGTACAAGGTAACTCCCAGTTTTTAAACAAAAGGATTTCCTGAATTAAAAAATTACATTAAAAAAAAGATAAAACTTAATTTACATGCACACTTGAAATCATATTTACAAAAAAAAGAAAACATCAAACTCCCATACACTGGCACACATTGTTATGTCCTGATTAGCGACGGCTGCACCCCCAGCGCCCTCCAGGGGTCGCTGGCAGTAACACAAGTGAGAGACCACTGGACCACCAAGCCCAAACCTAAAAGCCGATTGGAGGAGCTCCGGGGTGAAATGGAGCCATGAGCCACTTCCTGGCTGTTAATTGGCAACTCATACAAGAAGCTTTGATTGGTTTACATTAGAAGATACGCTTGCGTTTCAGGTAGGAGTCAGCATAGTGGCCCCCAAGGCCCTGGGAGTGTTGTCCCACATAGCCCCCTTCTGGGCTGGGCTCTGGAGACGGGATCAGACGCTTGTGACCACCAACGGGAGTCTACAGGGGGCAGAGACATAACCACCGTCAATGCCATGGTGAGAAAGGGGGACAGAACAGGACATGGCAGACAAACTTACAATGACAAAGAGGCACACTGACCTTCATCCCCAGACCAGATGGGTGTGTGTTAGAGTGGCTCACCGGAGGCATGCCCACAGCCTGAACAGACAAACAGTGTTCAGTGATCAAAACAGAACCACAAAGCATTGGTCTCATCTAAAAGGCACAATATGATTTCCAGTGAAGACAGCCAGCTTGGGTCTTCGTGAGTGTAAAACTGTTCCTTTTTTTAAACAGGCACAGTAAAGCCTGATCTATCCCTTCAACTTTGACACATTCCACTCAAACAAAAAAATGCAATACCGAATATCCGCATCTGACTTCACAGGATTTCGCTACAAAATCTCTGCAGGGCAATTCTCCACCATTTTGTTTGTCATTGTTCTGCCAGCATGGCTACTGTGGTTATGCAACAATGCACGGCTTCAAGCATATCAGATAATGTGTTGTCCGCATTCGTCTGAGTGGACCAAGGACACGCAGACTAAGTAAATCATTTCAATTAACATTTGCAGCCCAACTGTTTCATAACGTTTAGAACTTACAGATTGTCCCCAACATGATGGGTGCTACGCGAGCCAACAGACGTCAAGACTAGAGGTTGACCGATTAGGATTTTTCAACGCCGATACCGATAATTGGAGGACCAAAAAAGCCGATAACGATTAATCAGGCGATTTTTTATACTTCTTTTGTAATAATGACAATTACAACATAACTGAATGAACACTTATTTTAACTTAATATAAAAACAGCAATAAAATCAATTTAGCCTCAAATAAATAATGAAACATGTTAAATTTGGTTTAAATAATGCAAAAACAAAGTGTTGGAGAAGTAATATGTGCCATGTAAAAATGTGTGCCATGTAAAAATAGCTCACATTTAAGTTCCTTGCTCAGAACATATGAAAGTTGGTGGTTCCTTTTAACACGAGACTTCAATATACCAAGGTAAGAGGTTTTAGGTTGTAGTTAATACAGTATTTATAGGACTATTTCTCTATACCATTTGTATTTCATATACCTTTGACTATTGGATGTTCTTATAGGCACTATAGTATTGCCAGTGTAACAGTATAGCTCCCTTACCCCTCCTTGCCCCTACCTGGGATCAAACCAGGAACACGGCGACAACAGCCACACTCAAAGCATCGTTACCCATCGCTCCACAAAAGCCGCGGCCCTTGCAGCACAAGGGGAATAACTACTCCAAATCTAAAAGCGAGTGACGTTTTAAACAGTATTAGCGCACACCCAGCTAACTAGCTAACCATTTCACATTGCTTACACCAGCCATTAGGCTGATAGGCTTGAAGTCATAAACAGTGCTGTGCTTGCGAAGAGTTGCTGGCAAAACGCACAAAAGTGTTGTTTGAATGAATGATTATGGGCCTGCTGCTGCTCAGTCAGACTGCTCTATCAAATCAGACTTAATTATAACATAACACACAGAAATACGAGCCTTTGGTCATTAATATGATCAAATCCAGAAACTATCATTTCAAAAACAAAACGTTTATTATTTCAGTGAAATACGGAACCGGTCGGTATTTTATCTAACGGGTGGCGTCCCTAAGTCTAAATATTCTTGTTACATTGCACAACCTTCAATGCATGTCATAATTACATAAAATTCTGGCAAATTAGTTTGCGATGAGCCAGGCAGCCCAAACGGTTGCATATACCCTGACTCCACGTGCAATGAACACAAGAGAAATGACACAATTTCACCTGGTTAATAATGCCTGCTGAACTGGATTAGTAGTTTTACTAGTGATTATGATTGTTTTTTTTACAAGATGAGTTTAATGCTAGCTAGCAATTTACCTTGGCTTCTACTGCATTCACGTAACAGGCAGGCTCCTCGTGGAGTGCAATGGTTAGAGCGTTGGACTAGTTAACTGTGCGGTTGCAAGATTGAAATCCCTGAGCTGACAAGGTGAAAATATGTCGTTCTGCCCATGAACAAGGCAGTTAATCAACAGTTCCTAGGCAGTCATTGAAAATAAGAATGTGTTGTTAACTCACTTGCCTAGTTAAATAAAAGGTATATAAAATAAAAATGAAATAAAAATAATCATTTGGAAACCGGAACCCCAAAAATCGACCTCTAGTCAAGACATCTCCGCTAAGTCTAAATAACAGGTCAACCTTTATATTTTGATCACACTCAATCAGTAGATCGGCTGATTACATTGGGAAGAGGCAGAGAGAAAGTCTAAGCAGCATTGGGGGTGGGCCTACCTTGTTGAGATGGCTGGAGGGGAGGCTGCCGGGGCCGGGTGCCACCGAGCTGTAGTAGGAAGACGAGGGCGGGCTGGGGGGGTAACTATAGTGGGAGGAGGCCTGCTCACTGTAGCCGGGGTGGCCAAACCACTAGAGACATTCATCATGTTATTCTATGCTGCATGTACAGTTCTAAATGCATATATACATTTTTAAAAAGACTACAAAGGGGAGTAGAGATTGAAAAAAGGCAAGAGATGCCTCAGTTTGAAGGCTGGATGTGAATAGTGGAGATGGTTTAGTCTCTTACCTGCTGTCCGAACCCTGCCAGAGCTCCAGTGTCCAGAGCCTCCTGCTGTTCATACAGATGGCCCAGAGGATCCTGGGGAGAAAGGAGCCAGATGCCATTAAACCTACTGCTCATATAACCAAGTTAAGACTGTACCGTACACTTAAACCACAGCTTCAAGATTTTTGGTGGCGCATCTGGCTAGTACATTGTCAAGAGGGCAGTCCCGTGTTTGTGAGGCAGAAGACCCTAGGTTCAAACCGATGTGAGGACAGGGTTGCTAGACAGGGAGAAAGTGGTGCTGATAAGCAGGCCCACTGTGTTCCATCACACTAGAAAAGCCCATGCACTGACCACTGGGCAGCCAGAGTTAGAAAACCCATCGGTGGCCACAATGACCTTAACCAAGACAGCAGTGTCCTCAGATATCAAATAAACATCAATGACCAGGCATTCTATCACAACATCAGATCAGCCATGCCAGGCAGTAGGCCTGGACAGTAAAGGTTAGAAGATAAGGGGGACCTACCTGGTGTATTGGGGGGTAGTCTGGGGTGTAGGACTCCTGGTAGCGCAGCCTGTAGTTACAGTGGATGTTCTGTGTGCGCTGGTTGGATGAGTTGCCTAGCGCTGGTCTCTTCCTGTAAGGGTGGGGCCTGCAGTTGGTGCCTGAGTGAAGGACGGCAGGAATGGAAAATGTCAAAAACCCTACGGGTCAATACTGGGAAGGAATCAGAGTCAAACTTCACAGTATGCAGACAGTAGGAGGGGCAGCTCACCTGATGGGAACAAGCTGTGGACATTGAAGGGGTTCTGGGGAAGACTCACATCGTTGGGAGGGTGTCCTAGTATGGACAACTATTGGCGAAGACACAAAAATAAAACAAATATTAAATTAATTCAGGGGACTTGATGTTATGTAATGATGCACAATGACTTGAGCATCCCTCCTAGTAGGGACAATATTAAAAAAGTATACAGAGTATTTTAATCATACCCCAGGTGCTGTAGGCCCCTCTGCCCCCATCACTCCACCCAGGTGGGAGATGGACATGCCCTGGAGAGTGGGGGAGGGGTTCTGGGAGAAGCTGGTGGGAGACTCTCTGCCCAGGGGTCGACCCATAGAGTGGGGGTTTATGGGTCCCATAAGGTCTGACTGGAGGCCCAGGGATGGAACCACAGCCCTGGGGACAGGAGACAAACACCTTATTAATATAACAAACACCCCATCACTACACTGTAGAGAGCCCTGAGATCACACAAAATCAATACAACACAGTAAATAACCTAGATGTAATAAGTACTGCCTAAATCCACTACATGTGTAAAGAAGCTGTAATGTAAATCACTAACACACCAGCAGGGCTAGCATAGCATGCATCAATATAGAGCATTGCTGTATGTGATAAATAAATCAAACTAGAGAAACGGCCACTAGTGAGTTGTATTGGCAATACAAAATAGACTTTAGTCATGCCAATAAAGTATTTTAAAATGAGATGAATGGAAGGCCAAACCTTGAGGCAGGTCTCCCAGTAGATGGACTCCCTGCTGGAGAGGCATAGCAGCCAGAAGGGTGTCCCCCATCAGTCCTGCCTGTAGGAGACACGAGTTAGACACACACAACCTCAGTGACCCACAAGATGATAAAACAAACAGTCGACATAACAGATATTTACTGAACCAAAAAAAAGTCATCACATTTAAGAATTATGTCAGTCAACAGAATTCACAGTAAAACACTTCAAAACCAACCCATTAATATTACTAGAAAAGCACCTCAAAAAGAACACAGCAGAAAGAAACTTTCCAGGGGAAGAGCATTTACCAGCTTGGGTTTAGGGAGCAGCCCCTTCATGACAAACCTATATCAACCACATGCACATCTACACACACACACACACTCAGTGATCACTCACACAGGGAAGTAGTCCATTCTCTTTATTGTGCAGCACCTGAGCCCAGAGAAGATGATTTCCCAAAAAGGCTTGCTGATAGTAGAGGAGAGAATAAAGTAGGAGAAGTGTGGATGAAAGAGACTAATGAACCAACATAAGAGGGGAGAGGAGCTGGAGGTGAGAGAGGTGGTGAGTATGCAGGGTATGGTATGCAGGGTACCTGTTGAACTTGGGCCTGGTTCTGGAGGAGGAGCTGGAGCAGAGCAGCAGAGAGGGCGGGGTTAGCCAACAGCGGCATGGTGGGAGCAGCACCAAGGAGACCTGTAGAGAGACCATTTGACCTTAGGACCTGACAACCTATTATTTCACCATGCATTAAAGGTGCAATATGCATCCTTGTTGCTAAAATTCTAATAACTTGCCTAATTTCAGTTCGTCACGAAAAAAAGCAAATGTAGAGAATCATTGTGTGACCTAAACCGCTGTGAAATATATTTTCAGCTGGTGTACAAAACCGTAAGTGACAGAGACAAAATAAAACTTTTGGGAAGCATGGAAATTGCGCACATAGAAAAAACCTTTCATTTCACAGCCTTGCTTACAATGAGAATTAAAGATCTTTAACTCACATTCTATGCGAATTTGGTCGGGTCGCCGAAAACGTTAACCATTGCAGCTTAAAAGCATGTGTCAATCTCATTCCACAGAATTTCTACGGGGTTTGGCTCCTCCTTTGTACTTGTATGATGAATTAAGGTCACTAATTAGTAAGGAACCCCCCTCACCTGGTTGTCTAAGTCTTAATTGAAAGGAAAAACAACAGACACTATGCCTACCATGAAATTAGTTTGACACCCCTACTTTAAAGCATTAACACCAGGGTAAGAGACTCATACCATACATTGTCATCCTTTAGGAAATGGCATTATCTTACCTTGTTTCCTGCCCTGGGTGAGGGGGTTGAGCAGCATCTTGAGGGTGGCAGGATTACTGAGGCCTGTGAGGATCTGCATGGCTGTGGGCTCAGGTAGGAGACCTTTCCCTCGGTTCAGGGCCTGTGGAGAGGGAAGAGGAGGACAGCCATTCAGAACAGTTGTTTTACCACTAACATAAGGGAGTAATAGTTCAAACGTCTGGTGTGGCAACCACGAAGTCTTCACCATGGTCTGAGCAGCGATGAGGGCAGCCAGCATGCTCCGTCCCGGGGGTCCAGGGGCACAGAAGGAGACCCGGATATGGGTCCCACCTAGCGCCCTGCCGTCAGCCTCTCTCTGCACCTGCTCAGCCATCTCTGCCGAGGAGAACTCCAACACGGCAAACCGCCGAAAACTGTCATCCTGGCCCTGAGCCAACTGAATAAAGGAAAATTAAGTTAAATATGCATTCCTTATGCAATCAGTCCAAAACTAATGACTAAGCCTTGGTTCTGCCAAATTCACTATATTAACCTAATTCTGTTTGCCATTGGAATAGGTTTACGCAGAGAATTCAGTAATATTAATCTTGACCTTGTTAAAAACTTCATCCACACTATGATAACTTTCCATACTGCAATTAGTAGAAAGGAGTATTTGATACGATGGTAGAGACAGTAGGTGGGATTAAACTGAATCATGCCCAGTGGCATTCTGTAATATAAAGTAGAGAAAATACTTCAGACTTCATGTCCAAATTTTTTCTCTAGTTTGCCACAGCTACGACTGGAGTCTCAACTTTTAAAAGCAATTACCAATCAATGATCTAAAATAAATAAATAAATCTATCAAGACCAAGTGAGCTATGGAAAAAATTATGAGCTTCATATTCCTGAGTTTTAACCTGTCCAATAGTTAAATTGCCTCACTCGCACTATTACACAACAGTGTTCTGCCAGACCTCAAACTACTGTGCCCTAAAGGTATATGAATGAGTGTATGTGGTGCCAAAAGGACAGTGCTGTCTCATTCCAGAAAGGCCTGTTGGGCCAGAGGCCTGCTGACTGACACCACCTGGGAGTCAGGTGGTCATCACCATAGAAACCAGCAATGCTCAATGCTAAAGAAACAGTGGCCACAGGAAAAGCAGGTCAAAGGTGAGGGCTCGAAAGCCAGATTCATCAAAAATACTCAATCCATATCCACCTCCTTTATGTGAACTTCAAGACCCTGTCATCACTACGGACGCCCCATGTTACATAACACAGCTCTGCTACAAGGTTCAGATGGTTACCTCAAACAGATGTGTCAAACACACTTGCTCAGTGTAAAACGAAAGCAGTTGCCAGTGTTTCCCCTACATGAACTTAGCAGCAGTCCACCACCATTTTTAAATCGTGGCCACCACTGAAAAAATTGAATATATAATAAATAAAAATAATTCAGGACGGTAAAACATTCAGTGTAAACTTAAACCAGACATAAAGTATGGTTACAAGACAATGGAGCTAAACTACACTGCTCAAAAAAATAAAGGGAACACTAAAATAACATCCTAGATCTGAATGAAATATTCTTAAATACTTTTTTCTTTACATAGTTGAATGTGCTGACAAATCAAAAATTATCAATGGAAATCAAATTTATCAACCCATGGAGGTCTGGATTTGGAGTCACTCAAAATTAAAGTGGAAAACCATACTACAGGCTGATCCAACTTTGATGTAATGTCCTTAAAACAAGTCAAAATAAGGCTCAGTAGTGCGTGTGGCTCCATGTGCCTGTATGACCTCCCTACAACGCCTGGGCATGCTCCTGATGAGGTGGCGGATGGTCTCCTGAGGGATCTCCTCCCAGACCTGGACTAAAGCATCCGCCAACTCCTGGACAGTCTGTGGTGCCACGTGGCGTTGGTGGATGGAGCGAGACATGAAGTCCCAGATGTGCTCAATTGGATTCAGGTCTAGGGAACGGGCGGGCCAGTCCATAGCATCAATGCCTTCCTCTTGCAGGAACTGCTGACACTCCAGCCACATGAGGTCGAGCATTGTCTTGCATTAGGAGGAACAAAGGGCCAACCGCTCCAGCATATGGTCTCACAAGGGATCTGAGGATCTCATCTCGGTAACTAATGGCAGTCAGGCCATCTCTGGCGAGCACATTGAGGGCTGTACAGCCCCCCCAAAGAAATGCCACCCCACACCATGACTGACCCACCGCCAAACCGGTCATGCTGGAAGATGTTGCAGGCAGCAGTACGTTCTCCACGGCGTCTCCAGACTGTCACATGCGCAGTGTGAGCCTGCTTTCATCTGTGACGAGCACAGGGCGCCTGTGGCGCATTTGCCAATCTTGGTGTTCTCTGGCAAATGCCAAAAGTCCTGTACGGTGTTGGGCTGTAAGCACAACCCCCACCTGTGGACGTCGGGCCCTCATACCACCCTCATGGAGTCTGTTTCTGACCGTTTGAGCAGACATGCACATTTGTGGCCTGCTGGTGGTCATTTTGCAGGGCTCTGGCAGTGCTTCTCCTTGCACAAAGGGAGAGGTTCTTCTGCTGGGTTGTTGCCCTCCTCCACGTCTCCTGATGTACTGGCCTGTCTCCTGGTAGCGCCTCCATGCTCTGGACACTACGACACAGCAAACCTTCTTGCCACAGCTCGCATTGATGTGCCATCCTGGATGAGCTGCACTACCGGAGCCACTTGTGTGGGTTGTAGACGCAGTCTCACGCTACCACTGGAGTGAAAGCACCACCAGCATTCAAAAGTTACCAAAACATCAGCCAGGAAGCATAGGAACTGAGAAGTGGTCTGTGGTCCCCACCTGCAGAACCACTCCTTTATTGGGGGTGTCTTGCTAATTGCCTATCATTTCCACCTGTTGTCTATGCCATTTGCACAACAGCATGTGAAATGTATTGTCAATCAGTGTTGCTTCCTAAGTGGACAGTTTGATTTCACAGAAGTGTGATTGACTTGGAGTTACATTATGTTGTTTAAGTGTTCCCTTTATTTTTTTGAGCAGTGTACACACACACAGTGGGGCAAAAAAGTATTTAGTCAGCCACCAATTGTGCAAGTTCTCCCACTTAAAAAGATGAGAGGCCTGTAATATTCATCATAGGTACACTTCAACTATGAAAGACAAAATGAGAAGAAGAAACAGAAAATCACATTGTAGGATTTTTAATGAATTTATTTGCAAATTATGGTGGAAAATAAGTATTTGGTCACCTACAAACAAGCTAGATTTCTGGCCCTCACAGACCTGTAACTTCTTTAAGAGGCTCCTCTGTCCTCCACTCGTTACCTGTATTACGGGCACCTGTTTGAACTTATCATCAGTATAAAAGACACCTGTCCACAACCTCAAACAGTCATACTCCAAACTCCACTGTGGCCAAGACCAAAGAGCTGTCAAAGGACACCAGAAACAAAATTGTAGACCTGCACCAGGCTGGGAAGACTGAATTTGCAGTAGGTAAGCAGCTTGGTTTGAAGAAATGAACTGTGGGAGCAATTATTAGGAAATGGAAGACATACAAGACCACTGATAATCTCCCTCGATCTGGGGCTCCATGCAAGATCTCACCCCGTGGGGTCAAAATGATCACCAGAACGGTGAGCAAAAACCCCAGATCCACACAGGGGGACTTAGTGAATGACCTGCAGTGAGCTGGGACCAAAGTAACAAAGCCTACCATCAGTAACACACTACGCCGCCAGGGACTCAAATCCTGCAGTGCCAGACGTGTCCCCCTGCTTAAGCCAGTACATGTCCAGGCCCGTCTGAAGTTCGCTAGAGAGCATTTGGATGATCCAGAGGACGATTGGGAGAACGTCATATGGTCAGATGAAACCGAAATATAACTTTTTGGTAAAAACTCAACTCGTCGTGTTTGGAGGACAAAGAATGCTGAGTTGCATCCAAAAACCACCATACCTACTGTGAAGCATGGGGGTGGAAACATGCTTTGGGGTTGTTTTTCTGCAAAGGGACCAGGACGACTGATCCGTGTAAAAGAAAGAATGGGGCCAAGTATCGTGAGATTGAGTGAAAACCTCCTATCAGCAAGGGCATTGAAGATGAAACGTGGCTGGGTCTTTTAGCAGGACAATGATCCCAAACACACCGCCCGGGCAACAAAGGAATGGCTTCGTAAGAATCATTAAGGTCCTGGAGTGGCCTAGCCAGACTCCAGATATTAAACCCCATAGAAAATCTTTGGAGGGAGTTGAAAGTCCATGTTGCCCAGCAACAGCCCCAAAACGTCACTGCTCTAGAGGAGAGCTGCATGGAGGAATGGGCCAAAATACCAGCAACAGTGTGTGAAAACCTTGTGAAGACTAACAGAAAACGTTTGACCTCTGTCATTGCCAACAAAGGGGAGATTGGTATTTTTTTTTTATTTATATATATAACTATATAAATATAAATACCAAAGTATTGAGATAAACTTTTGTTATTGACCAAATACTTATTTTCCACCATAATTTGCAAATAAATTCATTAAAAATCCTACAATGTGATTTCCTGTTTTTTCTTCTCATTTTGTCTGTCATAGTTGAAGTGTACCTATAATACAGGCCTCATCTTTTTAAGTGGGAGAACTTGCACAATTGGTGACTGACTAAATACTTTTTTGCCCCCACTGTATATAAAACCAAGATCTTTAAGAACTAACAAGCAAAGTAAACAGTCTAGGACAATCTAAAAATCCAAAAAATGTCATGGCGTTGGCCATCCATTGATTTTGTTATACGTTTGAGTCATTCAGATTGCTTATACAATTTTCTTATGCTATGGCAAAGTGTATAATAGCTCTAAAACTGCTATTTTTCTCTGCCCAATGGCAAAATGTGTAGAAGTGCAGGACATTAGCTTAAAACAAAATGGTGTTTGAGGCCAAGAGGGCCTCTAATACCGTGCCATTAGCCATGCCCACGCTAACTCTGCCACCAGTGCTTTAAAAAAAAAACCTAGAGGTAAACAGTTGGAACAGCTTTCATGACAAAAGTAAAAAGTAGTGTCAAAAGTACAAGCAGGCATGTTCTGCTTGCTACTGGAGTATACTGGAGCCACAGATACAAATTGAACTGAGAAAAGCTACTAGATATATACTATTCATGAGAGCCAGACACACTGATATTTTCAGAGGATTTAACATGTGTAAGTTTGTGAGAAGGTGTTGAAGTTTCTGTCCGCATGTGACTGACCTGGCAGAAGATGGGTGTGTGTGTGTCGGCCAGGGCATTGCTGAGGTCCTGGGCGGTCAGCAGGCTGGGGGGCAGACGGTCCACACAGAGACACCTGGAGTGCAGCAGGGGGTAGGTGAGGGAACCCACCTCAGTCCAGTGGACGTACAGCATCCTTGAGCCCAGCTGCTTCCCCAGCAGCTCAGACTTAGCCCTAGCCGCAGAGTCCTTCTTCATGTACTCCACAAAGCCGTAGCCCTTGGAGTGGCCAGTGGAGGCGCTGTGAACCAGGAAGCAGCGCTCTAGGTTGCCGAAGGGTCTCACCAGCTCCTCAAACTGCTGCTGGGAGAATGCGTGGGGCAGGTTGGCAATGCACAGCAGTGCGTCGGTGGGCTGCAGCTGCACAGAGATCTCCCTCTCCCGGAGCATGTGCTGGTGGAACTCTTTGATGGCACATTGTGCCTGCTCCCCATGGAGCAGTGTGATGAAAGCTGAGGGAAGAGAACATGAGCTAAGACCTTGTGAAGAAATATGTGGAAGGTTACATTGCTCAAAACAGGAAGACAGTTGAGGAATCTGTCTAGCTCGGTCAAAGAGCCTGCTGCATCCAATTAGTCTTACTGGGATTTACATTTTAATCTTTGTTTTACTTACCTGTTCCCTTGTATTTGTCCACAAAGCAGTACTTCAAGTCATAGTTGCGCAACAGCTCATGAACCTCCTGAAAGGGAGAAAGTGTGGTTAGCTACAGTCAGCGTTGCCACAGCATTCCCCAGCCAACATTTTTAAAAGCCCTCCTTGGCCAGAGATAATTTGGCTTTTTTTTCTCCCCCCTGCAATTGTACACATCTTGCCTGGGCTTATGAGGTGTTATGCCATCTGAGTGACTCAAACATAATGCCATTTTAGATTCTCCCTATCTAGTTTGTACTTTTGTGATTGTTGGTTCTATCACATTTTTGGGCATGGAAGCAACGATTTATCAGTGATAGCCCACCGCTGCTAAACTAATAACTTAACCTAAATGAATACCATTACCTTAATACATGAATGTGTTATTCTTCTCCAACTACAACAATGTGATATTCCCAGATTAGTACAGGTCTACTTTTAACAATACAATGGTGTAGTATTGTAGGCATAAATTAAGCTTAAAATTTAGTGTTAAACACTACAATCACTTGAGAGCATGACAAACTAATGTGATGTGTTAACATCCCTAATCTAAAGCATCTGTTGTGTAGCTCCATCTACATGTATACTTTTATTCACTGACCTGCTTTCCATAATGTTTTTGAGGGGGGTCGAAACATGTTGCTATCAGTTTTTCTAAATGTCCAATTGGGGATAGTGTGATATTGGCAAGTGCTTTCCACAACAATATAGGAGTATACACCATCTGTAGTGCCTAAATACTCATCAATATTGATTGAAAAAATATAGAATGATTGCTTGCTTACAACAGGTGTCTTTGCAAACATGTAACAAAAGCAAAGTCATCCCTAGCTATTGGGCAATGGTGGAAAACAGTTGCCCAGTCACTGTGATAGGAGAAATGGTTGCTCCACAACGCTTTGCCTGTTCCACAAACGAATCGCAATGCTGTCTAGCATTTTCTGAAAGCGGCTACGTTCCCTCTGCACCTTCAACCCTTTGTCACCGCTACTCACGTTCCCATCTCGAACTCCCAATATGCACCCAGGCAAACAATGAAACGCGCACAGGCCACAGTTCCCCACGAGTCAAGCATGTTCCAACTTTTTTTTTTTTTACAAAATGTTCCAGGGACATGAAGTTTGTTTCAATGAGGGAAATTAACTGAAAATATTTTAAAACGACACTTTTGAACTAGTCACATACAATGCATGTCAATCCATAGCCTGACAATTACTGGTCAAAACAAAACAAACAGTTTTGCTAACGTTAGCAACTAGCATTGCCTTTCCGCACGAGGATTTTAATTATGCACTTTCAACTTGTCCATCAACCACGCGTGATGCTGGAGTGGGCAATTGCAGCCAGGCCGTGAATAACCACCAAACATCACCTACCACGTCCCAGATACGTTGAGACCTCAAAGTTTATTCGCGACATAATTAGGAAAGACAATTAGTCAGCAAAGCATTGTTAGTTACTAGGAAACTATGCTAGCGAACGGTAAGAAAAGCTAGCTAGAATATAGAAATCACCAAAAGGCAGCGAACCCTGTTAAAATACTGGTAAAAAAGCTAGATGTCAATTTCATGGCAAGGGTATGGTAATTTATTTTTTCTATTTATTAGATTCAACAGCTGCTGCCTGGGCTTGACATGATCTGATGCAATTACTGACCCGCGTTAGCGTTCTAACGCTTGTGAAAACTAAAATAAAGTTTAGGAAACTTACCTGATTGCTAACATCGGATGGCAGGTTTTTAATTATGATTTTCCGGCGATTGTAAAATTCTCGACGAGTTCTGTCCAAGCGACTCTCAATCTCTTCAGGGCTAAGCGTCGTCAACTCTTCATCGACCCTTCGCTGACACTTGTTGTCCGATGATGCATCCCCATCACTGGGCTCGAGTTCGGGATCCCTGGACACCCAATTCTCGTGTTCGACAGCGGGGTCATAGTTTTCGTGAAATGGACGGCTAGCGAAATTGGGCCCTGCATTTGGATTTTCTTCTCTGGCAACTGCGCTAACGGACGCCGCGGCCTCCATCACTTTTACTTGGGAGTTTTCTGAAACTGACAACACCGTCAGATTTGAGCAGTTTAAACAATACACACATGGGCGCAACTCGGTTTCTAATTGGACGAGAGGATGCATTTTTTTATAACACGTCATGAGCTGGGCGGGTAGTTGTACTGTAGCTTGCCTGTCATATCAAAACCAGTGATGCCCACTGCAAGTTCAACAAACCCACATGATCCAGTACTTTGAATTGAATAACCGGTATGAAAATATGGAGAAAATCACTATATCATTTCTGATTCAATAGAAGTTGAGGTATTTTCGTTATATTCAGCTGTGTATGTCCATGATTGACAGAGGAAAATGTACTTTATTTTAGAAAAGCTCAACTAATTGGGAAAATATTTAGCATAAAATCAAATAGCATTTTATCTTTATCTTAGTAGGCAGTTTGCTCAAGTTGACAAACACAAGAAAACTTCCCTTTGCTTTGCACTCAACAACCTTTTAAAATAAATACACAATTGGTCATTTACATTCAGTGAAAGTATTATAAATGATGAGCTAACAACTTACAACCTGCATTTTTTGGACTTTGGTCAAATTGATTAAACACAGTGATACACAGGGATACAAATGCTTAATTTTCAACATTCGCCCACTCAAACATTTAATACATACAGACATAAGGAAAAACATTTGATACAATAAAAACAGCAAATGTTTAATATTTACATCAATACAGAAATAAAGAGAAACTGTTGGTAATATACATGCCTCAATTGAAGTGTTATATTAATCATGTGAACATTATGAGTGACAAATCATATTTCATATGATAGGGATCCTCCAACCTAATTGGATCAGTCATGGAACATGGACCCGGTTCTCCTCCCGAGACAGCACTATAGCTGCCATTCAGGGAATTTCACACCTAAAAAAATAATATCTGTCGCATCAAAATAAAACAAGTGCCATCACTAAGGGCTCATCTATATGAATGAATAGATGGGAACTTCTAAAAACCGGAGTTCCAATTTAATAATACAAAGAGCAGTCTACTCCTTCAGAACAGACAGAGGGCACTATGGTGCAGGGTGTGATGTAGACTCTAGAGGAGACTTGAAGCAAAGTGCTGAGGCATACAGGAGTAAGGCCAGCTGGCCTGTGAAAAAGTACGGTTCTCATTGGCTAATTTGGGCCAGCCACATATTGGGTTGCCGTTCGTATGTCTTGCGAATCGCTTCGATGGACTCCATGAGGGATTTGAAAGATGGCCGTCTCGCGGGGTCAAAGTCCCAACAATGCTGCATCAACATGTGGACCTGTTGAAAACAAGACAGGTTCGTTTCCCTAGGTGCATTTGGCTTACAGAAATAATGAAGACTGTGTGAGAGTGTTTAGCTGTATGCTTGACCTCGCTAGGACAGTCTCGGGGGCAGGGCAACCTATTGTGTTTCTCCAGCAGCTTGATCAGCACCATCACCGTCATCTGACCCTGCACGTTACCCATCATCTGAACAAACTTCTATAAAAAAAAACACATACAAAACGCACACGTCACAATTAATACACTCAGCAAACCACACACTGACTGTATCAGTATTATGCAAAAGGTTGGTGTCCTTGATTAAATGGATCATGCAGATTTAGACTGAGCTAGTTTGAGAGAGATGGAGGGTGTCGTTTCGTACCACTGGAGGGCTCTGACGATGGTCACCGTGGGTCAGGACCTCATAGAGTGTCACGCCAAAGGACCAAATGTCTGAAGAGAAGGAAAACTTGCTCTCCTTCAGACACTCAATCGCATACCTGTAAATAAGTCAAACACCTTTTTAATGCACACATCTGGACTCTAAATTAGCAGCCCAGAGCCCAGCAGGGAGGTAATGGCTCCAGGACTCACCAGTACACAGGACTGTCTCCATCCTCACGCACACGGTAGTAAACATCTCCCTCTGGGATGTATTTGGTAAGGCCAAAGTCCCCGATCTTCACCAGATGCTCATTCTCCACCAGTACGTTCCGGGCAGCCAAGTCCCGGTGGATGTATCGCTTCGAGTGCAGGTAATCCATCCCCTTAAAAGGAAAAAAAGCAGAAGGAGCAGGAGGAGCGATGAGGGAGACCAAGGTGAAAGAGAGTAGTGGTTAGAGAAGAAAATAGAGTACTTTAATCTATTGTTGTATAAAACAATATTCCAATATTGGATAGCAAATCTTCAACTTGAACCCAAGCTGTGTACCAGCTACAGAACAAAACAGAACCCTAGAAATAATCTAGATTACATATACAGTTGAAGTTGGAAGGTAACATACACTTAGGTTGGAGTCATTAAAACTTGTTTTTTCAAACACTCCACAAATTTCTTGTTAACAAAACTATAGTTTTGGCAAGTCGGTTAAGACATCTACTTTGTGCATGGCAAGTAATTTTTCCAACAATTGTTTACAGACAGATTATATAATTTATAATTCACTGTATCACAATTCCAGTGGGTCAGAAGTTTACATACACTAAGTTAACTGTGCCTTCAAACAACATGAAAAATTCCAGATAATTATGTCATTATGGCTTCTGATAGGCTAATTTACATCATTTTAGTCAATTGGAGGTGTACCTGTGGATGTATTTCAAGGCCTACCTTCAAACTCAGTGCCTCTTTGCTTGACATCATGAGACAATCAAAAGAAATCAGCAAAGACCTCAAAAATTGTAGACCTCCACAAGTCTGGATCATCCTTGGGAGCAATTTACAAACGCCTGAAGGTACCATGTTCATTCCGTACAAACAATAGTGCACAAGTATAAACACCATGGGACCACGCAGCCGTGGGAAGGAGATGCGTTCTGTCTCCTAGAGATGAAAGTACTTTGGTGCGAAGAGTTACAATCTATCCCAGAACAACAGCAAAGGACCTTGTGAAGATGCTAGAGGAAACTGGTACAAAAGTATCTATATCCACAGTAAAACGAGTCCTATATCGACATAATCTGAAAGGCCCCTAAGCAAGGAAGAAGCCACTGCTCCAAAACCGCCATAAAAAAGCCGGACTGCGGTTTGCAACTGCACATGGGGACAAATATCATACTTTTTGGAGAAATGTCCTCTGGTCTGATTAAACAAAAATAGAACTGTTTGGCCATAATGACCATTGTTATGTTTGGAGGAAAAAGAGGGAGGCTTGCAAGCCGAAGAAAACCATCCCAACCGTGAAGCACGGGGGTGGCAGCATCACGTTGTGGGGGTGCTTTGCTGCAGGAGGGACTAGTGCAACTTCACAAAATAGATGACATCATGAGGCAGGAAAATTATGTGGATATATTGAAGCAACATCTCAAGACATCAGTCAGGAAGTTAAAGCTTGGTCACAAACGGGTCTTCCAAATGGACAATAGACAATGACCCTAAGCATGCTTCCAAATTTGTGGCAAAATGGCTTAAGGACAACAAAGTCAAGGTATTGGAGTGGCCATCACAAAGCCCTGACCTCAATCCCATAGATAATTTATGGGCAGAACTGAAAAAGCATGTGTGAGCAAGGAGGCCTACAAACCTGACTCAGTTACACCAGCTCTGTCAGGAGGAATGGGCCAAAATTTTGGGAAGCTTGTGGAAGGCTACCTGAAACATTTGACCCAAGTTAAACAATTTAAAGGAAATGCTACCAAATACTAATTGAGTGTATGTAAACTTCTGACCCACTGGGAATGTGATGAAAGAAATAAAAGCTGAAATAAATCATTCTCTACTATTATTCTGACATTTCACATAATTAAAATAAATTGGTGATCCTAACTGACCTAAGACAGGGAATTGTTACTCGGATTAAATGTAAGGAATTGTGAAAAACTGAGTTTAAAAGTATTTGTCTAAGATGTATGTAAACTTCCGACTTCAACTGTATCTTTATATTACCAGCCCCGTGCAGTGCTCCTGTCTCACCTGGCAGATCTGCTGTGCAAAGAGGAGGCTGTGAGCCACCCCAGGCGGTGTTTGGCTAGGTACTCTCTAAGGCTGCCCAGCGGTAGGAACTCCATAATCAGCTGCACTGTCTGCCCTCCTGTGGAGACAACCAAACAGGCATTTACAGCAGTCACTCATACATACAGACGCTACCCTACAAATGTATATGTGAGCAGATACTGGAAACCCCCCACACACGAACATGTCATATGTAGGAAGGAGCCAAGCAAGAAACGTAATAAACAAGCATTGTATGAAAATGAGACAGCTAGTCATATACAGCAGGTGGATGACAGACAGGTGAGCTTGACAGGATCACATGCCACTCACCCAGCTCAGAGCAGCAGCCCTTGTACTTGACTATGTTGCTGTGGTAAAGAGACTTGAGGATCTCAATCTCCTTCATCCAGCCTTCATGGAGATGACTGCCCCCCTCATGCTTCAGGGCCTTCACTGCCACATAGTCCCCTGTCCCGTCGTTGGCTGGGTCATACACATAGAGCATCACCTTCCCAAAGTGACCCTGGACACACAGAGAGAGCACAAAGCATTCTCTCAGTCAGAGTGAGGCCAGGGAATAATGTTTTACATAACGCTAGTAGATCACAAAGCACAACAGAAGATGAAGAGCACAGAGGGGTTTATAAGAGTCATGTTGTCCTGCGGGGAAATTAACTCACCTCCCCTAAGTCCCGGATCTTTTTCAAGTAGCGTTTGAGGAAAACGTTGGGGTCAGCATTCGGGAGAGACTCCAGGGGGGATATGTCAGGATCTGATCAGAAACCAGGAGAGCAACATTGAAGCAACACAAATCAATCACGGAAATGTGATCAATCTAAATGCTAGAAGAGGAAATTGAGAGAAACAGACTGTGATCCAAAGAATAAAAGGAGAGGACATACTCTTGATCTGTAGTTCTGTGAGCTCTCGAAGCACAGTACGGAAGGACGGCCTCTCCCGGGGTTCGTAGGTCAAACACATGCTAATGAAGCTGGCCAGTTCCTGCGACGAGGGCTCGGTGAGGCGACTCCGCGTCTCATAGAAACGCTCTTTCTGTTGGCAGTGTAGACGTCAGGGTTCAGTATGAATCACAGGCATGGTAAGAGGATGGCAGAAAAATGAGTTATGATTAGAGGGAGGAGAATTGAAGGGCAGTGATGATAGGGCTATGTGTACCTCAGTGAGCGTGCTGCCACTCATGGGCAAATCTCCATTGTTGCAGATCTCCAGCAGTGTGGCTCCAAAGCTCCACTGGTCAGCAGCTCTGCCGAATGGGGCACCACTTGGCACACACTCCGGGGCGATCCATGGAATTCGCTCGACACGCTCTGTAGGGCATACAGACAGTCTCAGTCAGACCAGGCTATATAATACCACTACATTCAGTAGGTTCATGAATCACATTCAGGTCTCACAGCACAAACTAAATAACCTCTAAAGCCTTCCTGCTAAGTGTCAATATGATGATAAGTACAAGACAACCAGGAAGTGGGCCTCACAGCAACCAGGAAGTGGTTTACACAGGGCTTCCTGTGACTCAATCTGATCTAAAAGAATGAAGATCAAACAAAATCACCAGAGACGGAAATTGTGGGTTGACAAAATAACTCACCGTGGAGAAATTCTATTTCTCATGTAGTGAGTGTTGCCCAACATGGAAGTGGTCTGGTAGGAACCAACTGTTTTATTGGTCAAGTAGGAACTAACCTTCTCTGGACAGCACGTTGAGGGCAATGCCTGGATCGCTCAGCTTGACGAAGGGAAAGGTGCCCTCCTCCAGACCACGGCGAGCCACCAGAATATTTTTGGCACAGACGTTACCATGTACCAGTTGTTTAGTCTCCTGTAGTAACCAGGTGGTATAGGTAACAACATAAAGTGCATTCAGGACACTCAATAGTGGGAGATGATGGCTGGCAATACATTAACTATGGACACAAGGGTTTAGAGTTTGAAACGGAGGGACTATCACAGAAGACAGGAGATCAACATCCTAAATGTCATTGTTTCATAGAATGAGTGAGGAGTAATCTTAGTTTGTTGTGATGTGAGGGTATCAGGCTGACTTACAAGGTAGCTCAGGGCACTGGCCAGCTGTTTGGCTACAGTAAATTTCCACTGAGGAGTGACCAGTGCCCTTTCCCTTCGCAGGAACACATCCAGAGGCCCAAACTCCACAAACTCCTCCACCATGATGTCTGCACAGGTCAAAGACAAGGATTATTATCAAGGATCACACCACTTACTGTTAGAGATGAGCGACACTTCAATGTATTGATTCTAATTAAAGGGCTATGGTTTGGCTGAGAGTCAGGCTTGTGATTGCACTGTACACCAGTCCCATTGCCTAGTAATTCAAACAACCAAAACAATTAACCTTCTGAGAGGGAAGTGTCAGTGCTGAAGAAGGAAGTTGAACAGCTGAATGAGGAAGTGTGAGGTTGAGTGGTGCCATGGTGACTTACTCTCAGATCCTTTGACAGACACGCCGTGTACAAAGACCAGGTGACTGTGAGATACTTGGCTCATCAGACTGGCTGTTTCAAAGAACGCCTACGAGAGGACAGGAAAGAGGAAGGATTATCATGACATTGTAAACAAAGGTTCATATTCAACAGAGTTGAATTGGTGAAAACGGTAGTTTAGAACCAACAAGGTACTTAAGAAACCGTTGTGTGATTGTGTGAAACTGGGTTGGAACCTAGGATGGTGTTATCGCACAGAGCTAAAGTCCAGGCATTATCACACAGAGCTAAAGTCCAGACATTATCACACAGAGCTAAAGTCCAGGCATTATCACACAGAGCTAAAGTCCAGACATTATCACAAAGAGCTAAAGTCCAGGCATGATCACACAGAGCTAAAGTCCAGACATGATCACACAGAGCTAAAGTCCAGACATTATCGCACAGAGCTAGAGTCCAGACATTATCACACAGAGCTAAAGTCCAGGCATTATCACACAGAGCTAAAGTCCAGGCATTATCACACAGAGCTAAAGTCCAGGCATTATCACACAGAGCTAAAGTCTTCAGGTCTCAGGTAAGGTTACTCATCACGCAATCAATTCCTGTAAGAGGATAATGATACAGTAATGATAACTCACTAATGCTATGTCCTTGTGGCTCTGGTCCAAGATCTTAAGAACCACTCGGATCTCTTTGCGATCAGTAAGATTGTTGTTCCACTTGTCCTCCTCATCCTCGTCCTCGTCCTCTGCTCCGCCCCACACCAACAGACTGCCCGAGTAGATGTTGGTCCTGGTCCCACGGCCCAGATGCTGCTCCTGAGCACAGGGACAAACAGCCATTTTAGAAGTACTGGGTACAAACCGGACAAAGATAGAGAAGACCATCAGTGTTCAGTAGGGAAAAATGTATTGGAATTTAGTGAAACTGGGAGGTACTGTTGCAAAATGTTTCTCTACGGTGTGCCCTACTGAATATAACACAAAGGAGGGCGCTGACAGAGAGATGTATAGAAGAGAAGAATGCCCTCTCTCTCACCTGGATGATCTCCTTGTCTTTGATCTGATGGAACCTCAGCTGAGTCAGACAGAGGGCCACAGAGTCAGGCTGAACACACTGGTCCGCACCCTGCCTCATCACCAAGAGGTTGGACAGTTCTGCAGCACACAAACACTCATTTAAATACAGCATAGGAAAACATGGACACACAACGACACTTCCTTACAGAATAACATCTCTGTACATATGTTGAGCTGTGGTATGTTAGAGGCAGAACAACACCAATGCACATCTATAAAAAAAAACACATTACACACAAACTAACCTGCAGGTCGGGGTAGGCAGCATTTCTTCACAGTGAAATTGTCCGTGCCAGACTTGAGCACAAAGGTCTTGAGGCTGTCGGTGAGCTCCTTGACACTGGAGAACTCCCGGTCCCAGCCTTCCAGAGCAAACACTGAACCACTATGCAGGATCCTGAACTGCTTGTGGATTGCAGCTTGCCCATTCTATAGGAAGCCAGCAAAGACACACACATGCATCCAAATATATAACTTCTAATGACATTGTATTGCTTTTTATATTTTTGGACTCAACATTTTCCATGTGCCTCGTCCTTCAGGGCTTGGTGCGGAGGCACGTTTACCTGACTCTTGTTTAGAACAGCTAATATGATGCGGTGGTAGTCGAGGACGCTCCAGCGCACAAGAAAGGCTCCCTCTTCAACTGCTTCCTTCCTCAGTCTCTGCAGCACAAAGTCATCACTGAAAAAGACAGTCAGAATTGCAGTGGGAGCCAGGGAAGTGTGTGTGTGTGTGTGTGTGTGTTACTCACTTCATTGGTCCATGGAGGCCATTGGTGGCACTGAGCACTACTCTGGGTGGAGCCACCTCGTGACACAGGTAGTGGTGTGCGTCTGCAGTAAGCCGGAAGTACCCGTCCAGCAGGGAGACGAAAGACAGAGCCTCAAGGCTGGAATTCATTTGAACCTCCTACACACATATAAACATATCATCCTCAGAAAACACCACCTACACACATTTCGTAGTCAGATACTCTGCTTCCATACAGACATACATCATATAGTAAGATGCAACTTCACACACAAACCTAACTTGAGATCCGCACACTTGGGTTTTCGCATAAATCATGCACTGTTGTCAATGGGGGATTTGCACAAAACATGGAGCTACGTGTGTGTATCTCAAGATAAGTTTGGGGCCCAACAGAAAGCAGTTGAGAGGCAGGTGCTCGAACCATAGAGAAGTTGTCCTGTTTAATGATGCTGACGTTGGCTCCAGTGATGGTGATGTGGGAGATTTCAGGGAAGTCGCAGAAAGATGTCCATGTGTCAGAGGATTTGGGTTCTTGCTGGAGGGGCGATTGCTTCACACTTTTCCGATTCCCTAAGTAATCGTTCCCAAAGTAACTGTTGGCCTGAGGCTAGAACAGATAGACACAACTTACAGAGCATCCTACAGAAGGCGTACTACGAGAAACACACAAAGGCACAGTTCTAACTAGCAGTCAAAGAGCCTGATAAACATCCAATGGGACAGACATACGTTCTGCACTGTCATCTTCCTCCACTGAATCCCCTTGGTACCAGACACCATGACCTCATGCATGACCCGAGGGCCAACGTTCTCAGGGTCAGAGGCCCCATGGGCGTGGCTGGTGTTGAGGTAGGAGCCGCTCCCGTCGCCCCCGTCCTTTCTCAGCTCCAGTTGGGCCGCGATGAAGGTCTCGGTACCGAAACGGGGGGCTAGGTGCTCCAGAGTAGACAGGTATTTATACATGACCTCCTGGGAGCCCAGGCGTCCTACGTCCACAGTGTGCTCCTGGAAGGTCTTCACAAAGTCAGCAAACACACGCCGGATACGGATCTTGGTCAGGAAGTTGTCCCTCGCTATGTGTTTGGAGAAGGATCTCGGAATGCAGCGCAGGAAGCTACAGTATGGCAAGGGGAATATGGAAGTCAATCAAAACATTACGGCTGCGTTTGTAATGGCACTAGTTTCCCTATATAGTGCACTAGTTTTGATAGTGAATAAGGTGTCATTTTCAACACAGCCTCAGACTATAGTAATGTCTGAAACCTTGTCAAAGCCCTTCCTGAAGCAATGCACCCATCCCCTCTGACTCATGGCTTACCTGACAGACTTGGCCACTTCCTGTAGCGTGCAGCCTGAGCACAGGGCCTGGTGAGAGAGGTGCAGCACAGCCATCCCCAGACTCTCATTCTTAAAGCGACTCAACTCTTCCTTTCCTTGAGCATCCTCCATCGGCGTGACATCATTCACAAAATCAAACTTTGCCTAAGCGAAACAAAAGGGAAATGACTTATTTCACAATACGAAAACGTTCGTGTGACACAGGAATATTATGTTAATGCTCACTTCCACAGGAATATATGAATACAAACACATTTTGGATAAAACACGCCTCATTCTGAAACTCACCTGGCAGAAGAGGTATTCCAGGGAGGTCATTTCTAGTAGAGGTGAGCCCCTGTGCTCTGTCCCTGACCGTGGGGCATATCGCGCCACTGACGGCTCCTTCTCACTCAACCCATGCCAATTCCGAAAGTAAAACCTGGGAACAGAAAGACAAAATTCCCTATATAAATATGCCTGTACACAAAAGCATACAGTGCATCGTCTCCCCATACAGACCAATACTAACTCTCTCTCTCTCTCTCTCTCTCACACACACACACACACACAATAAAAACAGTTGGCTGGTATGCCCTAGCCAGTCTGAGCGTTCGGCTCCCGCTAGCACAATTATGCTGACTGGGACTTGGGTTCTGATCCTACACAGGATGTCCACTCAGAACAATGCTGACACTTCTCTGGGTTCTGATCCTCCACAGGATGTCCGTTCAGAACAATGCTGACACTTCTCTGGGTTCTGACCCTCCACAGGATGTCCACTCAGAACAATGCTGACGCTTCTCTGGGTTCTGATCCTACACAGGATGTCCGTTCAGAACAATGCTGATGCTTCTCTGGGTTCTGATCCTACACAGGATGTCTGTTCAGAACAATGCTGATACTTCTCTGGGTTCTGATCCTACACAGGATGTCTGTTCAGAACAATGCTGATACTTCTCTGGGTTCTGATCCTACACAGGATGTCTGTTCAGAACAATGCTGATACTTCTCTGGGTTCTGGTCCTACACAGGATGTCTGTTCAGAACAATGCTGATACTTCTCTGGGTTCTGATCCTACACAGGATGGTTCTGATCCTACACAGGATGTCTGTTCAGAACAATGCTGATACTTCTCTGGGTTCTGATCCTACACAGGATGTCTGTTCAGAACAATGCTGATACTTCTCTGGGTTCTGATCCTACACAGGATGTCCGTTCAGAACAATGCTGATACTTCTCTGGGTTCTGATCCTACACAGGATGTCTGTTCAGAACAATGCTGATGCTTCTCTGGGTTCTGATCCTACACAGGATGTCTGTTCAGAACAATGCTGATGCTTCTCTGGGTTCTGATCCTCCACAGGATGTCCGTTCAGAACAATGCTGATACTTCTCTGGGTTCTGATCCTCCACAGGATGTCCGTTCAGAACAATGCTGATACTTCTCTGGGTTCTGATCCTACACAGGATGTCCGTTCAGAACAATGCTGATACTTCTCTGGGTTCTGATCCTACACAGGATGTCCGTTCAGAACAATGCTGACACTTCTCTGGGTTCTGACCCTCCACAGGATGTCCACTCAGAACAATGCTGACGCTTTCTCTGGGTTCTGATCCTACACAGGATGTCCGTTCAGAACAATGCTGATGCTTCTCTGGGTTCTGATCCTACACAGGATGTCCGTTCAGAACAATGCTGATACTTCTCTGGGTTCTGATCCTACACAGGATGTCTGTTCAGAACAATGCTGATACTTCTCTGGGTTCTGATCCTACACAGGATGTCTGTTCAGAACAATGCTGATACTTCTCTGGGTTCTGGTCCTACACAGGATGTCTGTTCAGAACAATGCTGATACTTCTCTGGGTTCTGATCCTACACAGGATGTCTGTTCAGAACAATGCTGATACTTCTCTGGGTTCTGACCCTCCACAGGATGTCCGTTCAGAACAATGCTGATACTTCTCTGGGTTCTGATCCTACACAGGATGTCCGTTCAGAACAATGCTGATACTTCTCTGGGTTCTGATCCTACACAGGATGTCTGTTCAGAACAATGCTGATGCTTCTCTGGGTTCTGATCCTACACAGGATGTCTGTTCAGAACAATGCTGATGCTTCTCTGGGTTCTGATCCTCCACAGGATGTCCGTTCAGAACAATGCTGATACTTCTCTGGGTTCTGATCCTCCACAGGATGTCCGTTCAGAACAATGCTGATACTTCTCTGGGTTCTGATCCTACACAGGATGTCCGTTCAGAACAATGCTGATACTTCTCTGGGTTCTGATCCTACACAGGATGTCCGTTCAGAACAATGCTGATACTTCTCTGGGTTCTGATCCTACACAGGATGTCCGTTCAGAACAATGCTGATACTTCTCTGGGTTCTGATCCTACACAGGATGTCCGTTCAGAACAATGCTGATACTTCTCTGGGTTCTGATCCTACACAGGATGTCCGTTCAGAACAATGCTGATACTTCTCTGGGTTCTGATCCTACACAGGATGTCCGTTCAGAACAATGCTGATACTTCTCTGGGTTCTGATCCTACACAGGATGTCCGTTCAGAACAATGCTGATATTCTCTGGGTTCTGATCCTACACAGGATGTCCGTTCAGAACAATGCTGATACTTCTCTGGGTTCTGATCCTACACAGGATGTCCGTTCAGAACAATGCTGATACTTCTCTGGGTTCTGATCCTACACAGGATGTCTGTTCAGAACAATGCTGATACTTCTCTGGGTTCTGATCCTCCACAGGATGTCTGTTCAGAACAATGCTGATACTTCTCTGGGTTCTGACCCTACACAGGATGTCCGCTCAGAACAATGCTGATACTTCTCTGGGTTCTGATCCTACACAGGATGTCCGCTCAGAACAATGCTGATACTTCTCTGGGTTCTGATCCTACACAGGATGTCCGCTCAGAACAATGCTGATACTTCTCTGGGTTCTGACCCTACACAGGATGTCCGTTCAGAACCATGCTGATGCTTCTCTGGGTTCTGACCCTCCACAGGATGTTCGGGATAACTATGGTAGACTGAACAGCCAAACTAACGGGACTCAAGGGAAACTGAAGGGAGTGTGAGGGAAATGTAGGTAGAGAGGAGGGGACCGATGGCCTTTTTTTAAACACACACACACACACAAACTAACCTCATGCGATAATGGAGTGTCAGTCTTGTCTGCTCTTTGGAGTTGAAGAAATGGTTAGGACTGTACCAACAGTGGGATTCAGGGTCATACAGGGAAAACAGGACATGGCACAGTGGAGTTATACCTAGGGGGACAGATATATATGTCACGCACACCTTGGATTCACCCTTTCAATGACATACAGTGCATTCATAAAGTAATCAGACCCCTTCACTTTTTCCACATTTTGTTACGGTACAGCCGTATTCTAAAGTGCATTACATTTTTAAAATGTCCTCATCAATCTACACACAAAACCCCATAATGACAAAGTGAAAATAGGTTTTTAGAAATTTTTGCAAATGTAAAAAAAACACAAAAAACGAATACCTTATTTACATAAGTATTCAGATCCTTTGCATGAGACTCGAAATTGAGCTCAGGTGCATCCTGTTTCCATTGATCATCTTTGAGAAGTTTTATACAACTTGATTGGAGTCCACCTGTGGTAAATTCAATTGATTGGACATGATTTGGAAAGGCACACACCTGTCTATATAAGGTCCCACAGTTGACAGTGAATGTCAGAGCAAATACCAAGCCACGAGGTCAAAGGAATTGTACATAGACAGGGTTGTGTCAAGGCACAGACCTGGGGAAGGGTACCAAAACATTTCTGCAGCATTGAAGGTCCCAAAGAACACAGTGGCCTCCATCATTCTTAAATGGAAGAAGCTTGGAAATACCAAGACTTTTCCTAGAGCTGGCCGCCCAGCCAAACTGAGCAATCAGGGAAGTTGGGCATTGGTCAGGGAGGTGACCAATAACCGTATGTTCACTTTGACAGAGCTCCAGAGTTCCTCTGTGGAGATGGGAGAACATTCCAGAAAGACAACCATCTCTGCAGCACTCCACCAATTAGGCCTTGCTGGTAGAGTGGCCAGATGGAAGCCACTAAATAAAAGGCACATGGCAAACTCCAAGTGGGTTGCCAAAAGGCATCTAAATGACTCTCAGACCATGAGAAACAAGATTCTCTGGTCAGATGAAACCAAAATTGAACTCTATGGCCTGAATGCCAAGCATCACGTCTGGAGGAAACCAGGCACCTCTCATTACCTGGCAAATAACATCCCTACAGTTAATCATGGTGGTGGAAGCATCATGCAGTGAGGATGTTTTTCAGCGACAGGAACTGGGAGACTAGTCAGGATCGAGGGAAAAATGAAGAGAGCAAAGTACATCGTTGATGAAAACCTGCTCCAGAGCACTCAGGACCTCTGAAGCGAAGGTTCACCTTCCAACAGGTCAACAACTCGAAGCACAAAGCCAAGACAACGCAGGAATGTCTTCAGGACAAGTCTCTGTATGTCCCGATCTACCATTTCTGGAGAGACCTGAAAATAGCTGTTCAGCAACGATCCCCATCCAACCTGACAGAGCTTGAGAGGATCTGCAGAAAAGAATGGGAGAAACTCCCCAAATACAGGTGAGCCAAGCATGCAGCGTCATACCCAAGAAGACTCGAGGCTGTAATCGCTGCCAAAGGTACTTCAACAAAGTACTGAGTAAAGGGTCTGAATACTTACGTAAATATTTCAATTGTTAATACATTTGCAAGCATTTCTAAAAACCTGTTTTTGCTCAATCATTATGTGGTAGATTGATGAGGAAAATAAACTATTTAATCAATTTTAGAATAAGGCTGTAACGTAAAAAAAAATGTGGAAATTGTGAAGGGGTCTGAATACTTTCCAGAATGCCCTGTAAACCCCAGATTCCTGTGGTAATCAACCCAAACACACCCTTATGCGGCGGGCTGCCAATGTCCTCAAACATGAGGTAACAGAACACCACACAGCTAACCGGAGAGTCCTAAATTCTTTCTCAATACTCACACAAAATATTGTTTGTTATATGAAAAAAATAAATGGCACTTGGTTCTTACCCACAGTCTGTGCTGCAGAGATGGAAAGCTCCTCAGCTGTCACTTTACCCTCTGTGTGGGTCAGATAGCGCTCCCCTGCCTTGGTCCAAAACAGATAGACATGGACACCTGGTCCCTGAGGAGGCTCACACTGGCCTGTGGATGACCCTGTCCTGGTACTCTTGAAGCGGCCACGTCGAGACATCATGGACCAGGCTGGGTCACAACACCTGTCCCAGGTAGGAAGTAAGAGAAAAGTATTTCCCTGTAATCCAGCATTTACCACAAGCAGTAATTCAATAATGTCTTGAGGTGCAGAATCACTCATTGAAAAGGAAATTAGATAACAATTTAAGGACATACGTTTTATACATGGCTTTTGTTAATATCAACAACAAAAATTACTCTTACAAAGTAAGCCTTATTGTAGCAAGTAAACACATCTGGATCAAATAGATTTGTTACCATGTAATTGATCGGCATTATTACCATGTTCTCAGAACTCGCGATATGATTCAATATTTTCTAGTAAGGCCTTCCGGGTATTGCACATGAACATCAGTAAAGACGCAAATTTAACGATAACATGACAGGAAAATCCGGATATAATTTATCCAATGTTAACACATTTTAAAAATCGATTCTCACCAATACATGAATCACTTCGTCATCGAACTAATTGCTCACGGATATGGTGGCATATAGCCTACTGTGTACTGTAAACAATTGTAAACCAGTGGCATAAAGCCCACTTCCTATAATACTGATATAGTATGCTTTACCCGCGAATGCTGGAATAAACCCGGGTATTTGTAAATTGTACTGCACATTTGTCCAATTACAGATTTCTTACCATTTAGTTGCGTCCCTAAAACGTATAGTTAGAAAACCCAATGCAGGTTGAACCGAAGTCCACTCTTCGTATGATTTCCTAATGCGTGTTTCCCCTACTCCTACGCATGCCCGTGAAGCGCATCGATGGAGAAGTCAGTTTCAAAATGAAAACACCGAAACCACTTTTGGCCACTCCCCTAGAACCAGCTGTACTACAGTAGGCTTGTGGGATAGATCAAATCAAATTGTATTTATCATATGCGCCGAATACAGCATTTGTAGACCTTATCGTGAAATGCTTACTTACAAGCCCTTAACCAACATTGCAGTTCAAGAAATACACTACCATTCAAAAGTTTGAGGTCACTTAGAAATGTCCTTGTTTTCCATGAAAACATACATGAAATTAGTTGCAAAATGAATAGGAAATATAGTCAAGACGTTGACAAAGTTATAAATAATGATTGTTAATCGAAATAATAATTGTGTCCCTTCAAATGTTGCTTTCATCAAAGAATCCTCCATTTGCAGCAATTACAGCCTTGCAGACCCTTGGCATTCTAGTTGTAAATTTGTTGAGGTAATCTGAAGAGATTTCACCCCATGCTTCCTGAAGCACCTCTCACAAATTGGCTTGGTGGTAACGATGGGCATTTCCGGCTCTTTTCAGTGAGCCGGCTCGTTCGGATCAGCTCACCAAAAAGAGCCGGCTCTTTTGGCTCCCAAACGGCTCTTTTAAAAACATGTTTTGTATTTTTTCCAAGTCAAACAGTTTGTGGTAGATTGACTATGATTGTTGTTAAAACAATTCGAATTAAATTATAAAATGAAATCATACTCTACCTTAACCACAATGTATTTAAAAATGCATGTTTTGTTATGTAAAAGAATGCAATTAAACATTTGCATTTAATGTATAATAACAAAGTGCATATAAATCGAACCATTCAAAACGAATACAATCTGAACATAATAATATATTACACCATATCAAATAAAAATAAATAACTGTGCAAAACTGCAGCATCCCACTTAAAACATTAAACGAGTCCCTCTTTTCTCTCTTTATTGCCATGTTATAACCAGCAGCACACAGCAATACTGACCATATTTTGCTTTTATGAGACATTTTCATTCAGAAATGCAAGCTGCCCCACTTGAGGGGCTGATGCGGTTTCTTCTCTCTGTAATTATTTGTCCCGTTTTCGAGAAGACCCTCTCAGAGGGAACGGATGTGGCCACTATGCAGAGTCTCCCTGTCATGACTTTAGTAAGCTGTGGGTAGACAGAGGCCTTGTTCTTCCACCAGCTCAGGGGCTCCTCCAAATAGGATCGGACCTCCATTTATGGCATCTGCTGAGTGATTCCTTCGTGCTGCATCCCCAGTTGCTCTCTCGTCAAACAGCATCCAGCAGACGTTTGTGGCACTACTGATGCTGGTGCTTCTGATCCCTCTTCTTCCTGGTGCCTGAGCCAGCTGATGCTCTGGCATCACTGAAGGCTAACTTCTTATACCTGGGGTCAAGTGCAGCATGTGATTATATTCCATTCTGTGGAACTTTCTGTCCATTGATGAACATAGGGTGTCCATCAACTCTGTCACATGTCCCGTGGACGTGCTACCTGTCCCAGACCTGCTGTTTTCAACTCTCTAGAGACAGCAGGAGTGGTAGAGATACTCTTAATGATCGGCTATGAAAAGCCAACTGACATTTACTCCTGAGGTGCTGACTTGCTGCACCCTCGACAACTACTGTGATTATTATTATTTGACCATGCTGGTCATTTATGAACATTTGAACATCTTGGCCATGTTGTTATAATCTCCACCCGGCACAGCCAGAAGAGGACTGGCCACCCCTCATAGCCTGGTTCCTCTCTAGGTTTCTTCCTAGGTTTTGGCCTTTCGAGGGAGCTTTTCCTATCCACCGTGCTTCTACACCTGCATTGCTTGCTGTTTGGGGTTTTAGGCTGGGTTTCTGTACAGCACTTTGAGATATCAGCTGATGTACGAAGGGCTATATAAATACATTTGATTTGGTTACATTTGCTTCTCTCTGTCGGCTGGCTGTGATTCACTGCAGACCCTTACACAGGAGTAGCATTTTTGAGACTGTCACATAGCTGAAAAGAGAGAACATTAACATATTAGTTCAGTTTAACGTTTTGTCTACTGATACTACATTCTCATCTACATATATAATACTGGATTAAATAATGATATAGTAATAACTGCTTACTGTACCTCTCTCCACTGATCTCCACTGTGACCTGCTCAAAGGGTTCCAGGACTCTGTCCACCACCACCCATTCCTCTTTGATCAGAGCATCAACAGGTGCATTGACAATGACCAGGGTAGAGATGATGGCATCCTTGGACTCAGGAAACTGCTTCAACATATAAAATGTTGAATTCCACCTTGTAGTGTAGTCTTGTTCAGGCCTCAGCTCAGGCATCCCCATCTGGCGTTGTGTAGAATTTCGTTTTTTCAGTACCTACTGTGCTCCTGTGGAACTATTCCACAGCTGCTTTTACTTTGTCCACAGTGGGCTTCATCATCTTCAGAGCATCTCTTACAATCAGGTTGATTGTGTGGGAAAGACATGGATGATGGGTCGCTCCATTTAAACATTTTCACGACTTTGGTTATGTTCGCTGCATTGTCGCTAACACAACAGACCACTTTTGCATCTACTTGCCACTCTCAACAACTCCTCTGACAAATTCTCTGAGGTGTGTCTGTCGCTGAACTCAAAGCAGTTCAGAAGACAGCTCGACATTGAAGAATCTTCAATGAAGTGACATGTAACCGACATGTAAGAAGTGGTTTCCCTTGATGTCCAGCAGTCAGTGGTAAGGCAAACTGCAGTAGCTTTTTGGACTCTTTCCCGCACTGAAGCCTGTGTGCTCTTGTACAGTTTTGGAATAAGTGATTTTGAAAGGGTTTTCCTGCTTGGAATTGTGTACATTGGATTTAGACTATTGCTATAATTTCTAAAAACCTCTGTCCTCCATGATTGAAAATGGCTGGAGGACAATCATTTTAGCCAATGCAATATCTATTTGGCCTTGTTTTGCTGCAGACATAGACTTTGGCATAAACTGGTCCATACAAAACTGCGTTGCTGTGGGTCGCGGAGTAGGCCTACTTGACTGAGTGGAAACATCTCCACGTGTGGAGGTGCTGGCTCCACCACTATCACTAGCAGGCCTGCTAGTTTCTCGAAGCTCCTCTCCAGCTTCACAGTTGAGTGTAAAGTCACATGCCTGTGTAGGTTGTGCATTGAACCGGCTTCATATGAGATTTGTTTTGGCAAATTCTACTCCATGCTCTAACATTGTCTACATTATTAAAATGCATCCAAATGCTACTGTGCTTCTGACTCATTTTCCAGCTGTTGTTTTCAGTTATCCTTCCTCTCTCTCCTTCTCGGCAGCTAAGTGTGTGACTGTGAGTTAGTTGGCTCGAGCCTCCCTCACGCATCTTTGGTTCATTGGTTGACACTGTGTGTCTGACTGTCAGGAACAACAGGTGAAGCTGTTAGTCTGAGCAGACAGTCAAAACGAATGTGTGTGCGCTTGAGCATTTAGGCCTATTATTTTGTTTTTTGAATTAGTTCATTCTCATTATTTAAATCTTTTTATTATTCATATCTTAATTTTTGTAGATTTTTATAAATAGATTTGGCTCTTCTGATATGCGAGCCGGCTCCCAACATCCACCTACAAGAGCCGGCTCTTAAGAGCCACTACTTGATGGGAATTTCCAATTAAGCGCCGTCCACAAGGTACGGCATGGCGTTGAAAAATGGAGTGATAGCCTTCCTCCTTCAAGATTCCTTTTACCCAGTACAAATCTCCCACTTTACCACCACCAAGCACCCCCAGACCATCACATTGCCTCCACCATGCTTGACAGATGGCGTCAAGCACTCCTCCAGCATCTTTCATTTTTTCTGCTTTTTACGAATGTTCTTCTTTGTGATCCGAACACCTCAAACTGAGATTCGTCTGTCCATAACACTTTTTTCCCCCAATCTTCCTCTGTCCAGTGTCTGTTCTTTTGCCCATCTTAATCTTTTATTGGCCAGTCTCAGATATGGCTTTTTCTTTGCAACTTTGCCTAGAAGGCCAACATCCCGGAGTCGCCTCTTCACTGTTGACGTTGAGACTGGTGTTTTGCGGGTTCTATTTAATGAAGCTGCAAGTTGAGGATTTGTGAAGCATCTGTTTCTCAAACTAGACACTCAAATGTACTTGTCCTCTTGCTCAGTTGTGCACCAGGGCCTCCCACTCCTCTTTCTATTCTGGTTAGAGCCAGTTTGCACTGTTCTTTGAAGGGAGTAGTACACAGCGTAGTACGAGATCTTCAGTAGACTGACAAATTCCAGAAGAAAGTTCTTAGTTTCTGGCCATTTTGAGCCTGTAATTGAACCCACAAATGCTGATGCTCCAGATACTCAACTAGTCTAAAGAAGGCCAATTTAATTGCTTCTTTAAATCAGCACAACAGTTTTCAGCTGTGCTAACAATTGCAAAAGGGTTTTCTAATGATCAATTAGCCTTTTTAAAATTATAAACTTGGATTAGCTAACACAACATGGCATTGGAACACTGGAGTGGTGGTTGCTGATAATGGGCCTTGGTACGCCTATGTAGATATTCCATAAAAAAATAAGCTGTTTCCAGCTACAATAGCCATTTACAACATTAACAATGTCTTCACTGTATTTCTGATCAACTTGATGTTATTTTAATGGACATAAAATGTGATTTTCCTTAAAAAACAAGGCCATTTCTAAGTGACACTAAACTTCTGAAAGGTAGTGTAGGTGCTTACTTACAAGCCCTTAACCAACAGTGCAGTTCAAGAAATAGTTAAGAAAATATTTACTAAATAAAATGGTCAAAATAAAGAAGTAACACAGAATTACATAACAATTACAAGGCTATATACAGGAGGCACCGGTACTGAGTAAATGTGCGGGGGTACAGGTTAGTCAAGGTCATTTGTACATGTAGGTAGGGGAAAGGAACTATGCATAGATGATACAGTGGGGGATCAATGTAAATAGTCCAGGTGGTCATTTGATTAATTGTTCATTAGTCTTATAGCTTGGGGATAGATGTTCAGGAGCCTTTTGGACCCAGACTTGGTGCTCCAGTATAACTTGGGTGACAGGAGTCTTTGACAATTTTTTGGGCCTTCCACTGACTGGTATATAGATCCTGGACGGCAGGAAGCTTGGCCCCAGTAATATACTGGGCCGTACACACTATCCTCTGTAGCGCCTTATGGCAGTTGCCATACGAGGCCGTGGGGCTACCAGTCAGGATGCTCTCGATGGTGCAGCTGTATAACTTTTTGAGGATCTGGGAACCCATGCCAAACCATTTCAGTCTCCTGACTGGAAAAAGGTGTTGTCGTGCCCTCTTCACGACTGTCTTGGTGTGTTTGGACCATAATAGTTTGCTGCACTTAGCATTATTATGCAATGGAAGACTGGTGAAACGATCTAACAATATTTCTAATAAATCTAAATTTAAGAACACCCTATCCTGACACATGTAAACCAGTGTTATTTTTAATAGCAAATAATACTCAAAAGTGATTCTTCATCAACTTAAAAGGTGATGTGGGGTGACACCTGCTGGTCAAATTAAGGAGAGAAAACAATGAGCAAAAAGGTCATAAGGGGCCAGTAGACTGGATTCAAAATGTCACATGTTGATATGATCCAATTTCAACCTCCGTTACTAGGCTATCCCACATTACATCACTATGTATAATTCTATCACATCAAGAACTGAAATCCTGCCTTGCCTTCCCTATACATGTAGAACCAGTAGTGAGAGTATTGAATGAAGAAGAGAAACTTGTTCCCCAGCAACTGAAAGCACACAAATACAAGGTCGACAACAGATTGGCTTGCTGACACAGTGTACAGACACATACACAAAGAGACTATGTCCAGGCACACACACGTTTTAAGAATACAGCTTTACTAATAAGGCCCAAGCAAGAATTGTTTAAAAAAAAAAAGAAGAGCATTCAGCAAGTGATATTGGTGTGATATTGTTGTCCACAAAGAGTGGACATCGCCACAGAGAGGTTACATTGTTCCAAAGCGTTAAGGAGAAATTAATGAAAAAACATTGGGAGTAGCAATAGAAGTGACGACTACATAGATGAAAATATCATCATCGTAAAGTCAATTCATGTCAATCATTCGATCTTCTGTTCGCCCATCTCCTTATTCAGCTCTTCATAAGTAGCGTCCTCCTCCTTGTCATCTCCCTCGTCTGCCCGTGAGTTAGGGACCCAGAGGCCAGAGTCGATGCATCTCTTCATGTGGACCTTAGCCTCCTGACGGGTGGGAACAATGACATTCAGAGCACCAGTTTATAACAACTTCAGGAGGTTTTATGTCACTATTCAGTGTGCCTTTACATTTGTAGAACCATGTATGTTGTCGTATGCTTGCCCTGAGCACGTGGAAGACAATACAACAAAAGAAACACAGGAATGGATTGTTTTGTAACCTACCGTTGGGTCCAGCTTCGTGATGACAGTCTGCAACATGGCAATGTCCTTCTCGTCAAAACATTTCTGCATCTCCTAAAAAAAGGACAAAATAAATGGCTTCGTTAACTTGCAAAAACAGAGATAGGGATGATGGAAGGACGGTGCTAAATGGAGGAGGTGCAGCAGTATATGTCCTGTACCTCAGGTAAGGACTCATACACCTCGGCAGGATCCAGTCCTCCGGGCCCCAAGCGTTTTTGTCTCTCCTCCTCTTCGTACTCCTTCATGGCCCTCTCGATGCGGATCTTGGCCCTGCCGCGCACCCTCTCCTTAAAGGACTCCAGCTCATCATTGAAGGCATCCTGATACTGCTGGTCTGCAGTCTGAGAGAGGGAAATGTAACTGTTAGTCTATATACTTTGCTATTGAGTGCAAGTGGGAAATGTATCACTTTTACATGCAAACAAACCTTTATCTTGTCGAAGAACTGACGGAAGCAACCGCGGGGATCCACCTTCAGGCTCTTAGCCAGCTCCAGGATGAACTGCATCACTATGGTCTGGTGGGCCACCTGCTCCATCAGCGCTTTCTTCTACCGGAGGAAAACATCAACAGGACACTGACATTAACCCTTGTCTATGCTCATCTGTATCAAGAAAAGGAAACTGCATGTGTACTTCGTACTGAGGCATGTTTGGGCAAATAAAGAGGATCAGACGATCACTTACTAACCTACTTCATAACCTTCTCTACACCAGGATTGTGTTAATTATGAACCAAATGTAAGAAAATGGACAGAAACAGGGAAGGACTACCTGGACTTGTTCAACAAGAAACACTATAATTTTCTGTTTCAAAACATTTTGCTGTGCCCTACTGAACATTACCCTGATGAGTGGTCTCGGGGGTAATGTATAGCGGATGAAATCCCTGATGGGTTATTAGTGGTGAGGTTTGTCGTATTACGGTTCTGCACTCACCTCCTCCACCTCCAGGTCAATGCACATGATGACTAGGTAGTTGGCCGTCTCCTCACACACCAGGTGAGGGTTGTCTGATAGGTACTTCTGGCTGTCGTCCCAGCGTTTCATCATACCTGACAACAGAGACAGAGACCATGGCCATGACAACTACCCACAAAGAATGGGGACAACAAAGAACGGAAAAATGACTCACCAAAGTGTTTGATCTCTTTCTCATACTTCTCCACAAAGGTCTTGTGTTTCTGCTCTTTCTGCTCCTCGGTCTCCTCCTTCACATCTGGCTTAACATTCATAACACTCTAGGAGAGACAGAAGGAGTGAGAGTGAGATCGGACAGAAGGAGTGAGAGTGAGATCGGACAGAAGGAGTGAGAGCGAGATCGGACAGAAGGAGTGAGAGCGAGATCGGAGTGGGGGCAAGTCAAGTGGCATCAGCAAATAACTATCACCTGCAGCCAGGGTGCACCAGTGGTTCCACACACTTAACCCACCTTGCTGAAGCCCTCCTTGCAGAGTGTGTCTACATTCCATGGCATCTTCTTCTCTTCCCGCCGGTGGTCCTCCAGTTTCTTCTCCCAGTCCCGCTCCTCCTTCTTCAGCCTTTTCTCCTCGGCCTGTGCCTTGCTCAGCTCGGCTTTGGCATCATCCGTGACTGAACTGGACAGATTCTTGGTCTTCTTCTGTGCTTCAGTCAACTTGCGCTTAGATTCAGCTAGCCCCTTCTCCAGGTCCTCCCCAGCCTTTAGGAACTGGTCCATTCGTTCCACACGTGCCTAGGTGATAGTGGGGAGAGGGGTCAGGACAAAGATGACTACCTATGACGTTGTATCTTTCCATTGCGTTTATCTGCGATAAGAGGCTGTTTACATAACGCATCTGCAAATCTAGAAAGCTAGCTAATAATGTGATACTTAGCTAACTTACAGAGACCAAGTAGCTATCATTTTTTTTTTTTTTACCTTTAACTAGGCAAGTCAGTTAAGAACAGGGTCTTATCACATTAATGACAATGACGGCCTAGGAACAGTTGGTTAACTGCCTTGTTCAGGGGCAGAACGACACTTTTTTTTTTACCTTGTCAGCTCAGATTCGATCTAGCAACCTTTCAGTTATTGGCCCAACACTCTAACCACTAGGCTACCTGCCGCCCCAAAATGTTCGACATAACGTTACCTCATGTCTCCATTTGAAAAGGCTGGGTGTATCGATGTTTGGATGAGTGTCATCTTCATCATCTGAAACCTCAATGTGGTCCCACACGCTGTAGTCTATCCTACTTGTCATTCTAGCTACCAAGCTAGCAGGCTAAAACGTTGCTTGCAGCAAGAGCACGTTAAAAGTGAAAATAACAGATGTGAGTCTAATGATACAACGTAACTATCTAACTTCAAACCTCGTTAGAAATTATATCGGTAGCTAATATATTTACTATTTCTAAACAACAATAGTGCCACAATGTAGCTTTAGCTTGCTATGGAGGAAACCCTAAACGTTTTCCACGTCTTTACGTAAACTCGTTATTGAAGAACGTCAAGGCAAAGGCATGTGGGTGGGGCATAAGATTTTTATAATAAAAAAAGAAATATAAAGATTATTTAGTAGTTTACATAATAATAGCCTATTGATAATAATAATAAAACCAACTGGCCATATAAATATACAATTGTCATTTTATTAGTGTTTTTATGCATGTAAAAAAAGAGAACATAAACAACGTAGATTTCCAAAATAAAGTTAATGGATAGCTTATTAATGGATATAATTATTCACACTACTTATATCTCGTTCTAGGGTTCTCCACACTGAAATGAAAGTGAACTGTATACCCTACATATATATTTAAACACATCAAAGTATACGTTATGTTGCAATAACAACAACAACAATCAATCATAACACAATATGCTACTATAAACTATTACATGAACAAAGTCTTTAAAAATGTAAGGCAATTCCTTTTTTTCTGTGCGATGGTCTGGCTGACAATGATGACATTCTCACACCTGTAACAAAACCATGCAATTGATATTAGAGACAGACAATATCTTCCCTCTGCTAATCCCCCAAACTTGGACTTTTGTTTTGTAAAGCCAACACTCCACTGTGGGAAAAGTCACTTACCTCCGATGTGGCCCTTTGTACCTCAAAGAGACTCCTCACATTACATACCATAGAAAAATCAAATAAGAACAATGGCTTCTATAACAAGTGTGATGGTAGAGAGTGCTAGTTCTATCCTCTAAATGTGTGCATTTAACAATTCCCCCTTCACTGTGTCTTCCTACCTTAAGACTTAGTCTTGATGATGAATTGCTTACTCTTCTTGCCAATCTTATTAGATGAAATGCAGGTGTAGGTCCCTGGAAGCAAGGAGGAAGAGGTAAAAAGAGGTAGGTCCTCCATCTTCTCTTTGGGATCTGAAGACTGCCAGCTGTATACAGGACTGGGGCTTCCTGTAGCCGTGCAGTTTAATGTGATTTCATCCCCCACACCGACGTCCAGGGTCTCAGCCTCAGGACTGAGGAAGGATGGGGGGTCTGAGAAAATAAGGGAAAGGGATGGATATTGCATAATAACAAATACACAAACATAATTGTATTTCATTGTTTCTCATGAAACTATTAATGGTTGGGTTGAGTGGATAGGCTCACAGTGCACAGAGATGTTGAGAGGCTCTGATGTCACTGAAGGAGGCGGTTGTGGTCCCTCTGGTCCCAAGTCCAGCTGAGCTACGCACTTGTACTGGGCTCCGTTATCAGCTTTGGTTGGGGTGATCAGGAGGATGGAGGATACTTGGACAGGGGAGGCTGGGGTCAGATCAGAGAAAGAGTGGTTGTAAACTTCAGTCTGCCCTCTGTACCACCTCAGGGTGAGGTATTGAACAGGGGCGATGTTCTGGACATCACAGAGCAGCTGGTACTCTTTCCCCTCCAACATGGGACCAGTGTGGTTCGCTGAGCTGATAGTGACACTGTCTGGAGTCTCTGTGAAAGATCAGCTGGTTAGTGGGTCAAGCAAAACACGTACATTTAGTAGTAGTCTTCACAAATAGAATTCATTATTATGAAGTATGGCCTGATGCATGTACAACAGCCATGCTCTGCCTTAAATTGTGCGAAGATAAAAAGCCAGCTTTATTTAGGCCAGGTTGACTCACTGTAAAGAATGAGGTTGAGTTTCTCCTCACACTGTCTGGGTGCAGTGAAGAAGACTCCATAGCAGATAGGCTCCTCGATCCAGTCGATCAGACTGTCCACCTTCCATTGGACAGCACGGTCCTGTTGGGTGTGTGCTGCCCCGATGGCTGACTCCCAGCCTAAGACACGCACCGGGCGAGAGGCTTCACAGCCGACGGAAACAGGCTCCCCAAACCCCACCACTACCCTGGAGGGTTTCAGCTCCAGAGAGCATCCTTCACCTGACACTGAGACATGGACAATATCATCATCACTATCATCATCGTTACATTGTCTTCATCCGCATCATTTTCACAATCTTTTTCATTATCATCAAGATCATCACGTAAACTAATTAGAGAGTTCTATTATTGCTGATATATCCGCAACATTCATATTTGTTAAATAAAATCACATTTACAGATACAAATAAAATGTTGCTTGCAGTGATTTGATTGTGTGACTTTAGCAGGTGTTTATGAACGGTTTTTATCACTGTGGATATAAGATTAGGTGGGATGCAGGTTCCACTTTGCCATCCTCTCTGGGTTGCAAGTTTAATTTCAGTGGACAAAGCACAGGTAAATAATTCACACACTTATACATGCAATATAATATGAGTATTTCGCCAAAGAGCTTTAAAACCATTTATGACCGACTCTATTGCCAAACACGTCTTCAAACTACAAAATCGTCGATACAATGGGGGCCTCTACTGCAGATGTCCCATAACCTTTGACTCCACAGAGAATAAGCAAATCTTATGAATAATAAAATGTTGTCTCTTGCAACATCTTACCGGTGCAGAACATGCAAAAGTTTAGGATCCATTTTAGAAAGTTGTTTTCCATCTTTTTGCAGACTTTGCTGAAGTCCACTATGGTCGGAGTTGAAAGGCGAGTGGAATTCCGACTTGGTCCTGCTTGGCAACTCCAAAGTGAACTGTGATTACTAACAAAAGCCCTCTCTCACCAAACGAGGGCTCTCATACCGTAGTCTGTGTCTGACTGCAGGGCCCCGAGGGAAAGAAGAGGGGGCTAAGGAAGTTTGACAGGCATCAAGGCCAGACCTCCTCAATGGTAACTCATTAGGCCTACATCCCAAATTCTTCCTTTAATCATTATTTGTGGTTCAGTTAGAATCTAGTATTTTCATGTTCAATGAGAGTTAATATATCAGACCCATTATATATTTCAGCCCAAAATGTATTCCTACTCCTAGAATCACAGGCTAGGTCTTTTGTAGTTCTGTTTGCTGTCATGTATTGTTACAGCAGCACAACCCCAAGCTATTCATATGACATCTCTGTTCTGTTTTTAGAAAATACCCATATAGAGTTCTATGACTTCAGAAGGGTACTATGGTTCCAATTTTCAGTTCTTTAATCTGAAATTAAACCTCAGTGACCTGTGTTAACTTGCCTCAAACTAAACAGTTCCCGTGTGACTGTGGATTCATATACATAGGTGGTTTGAGAGAACTCACAATGCAGTTCTACTCTCTTTTCTGCAGGGCATGTTTGATTCCCATACGCACACTGCTTGGAGACCCCATGCTTTGTCAAGACTCAGCAGGTTGGATTGTTGGACTCGAGTTGTCCGGCATGTAGTGTGTAGGCCTCACACTGTGATCAGAATGTACCACCACTGCACAACAGCACCAGCCGTGACCAGGCTGCCAGAAACATTGCTCAGTAATTGGATGCTTATTGGGTGTATTTATAGAAGGCTCAGCTGCCAATCCTCAGTGTCTACAGTATGTCGACTCTGTTTTGTGTTTCTACCCTGTGCCTTTGTTTGTTGTGGAAGTACACTACTGTACACTTGTTTCTGACAATGATCATGTGTGTGTATAATATAAAATGTTTTTCCTCAAGGGCTAAATGTGCTGGCAAATTGCCCTTATAAGTCTACACTGCAGCCAGGTTGTTATAGCAACAGTCAGGCTGCACACACAAAGTGTTTCTTGGCAAGGCAGAAGTCCCCTTCACCAGGATGAACCCGAGTGGCACAAAAAGGACACACACTCAATTCTGAAAAAGGAAGTATTTATATGAGCCACTGTAGGCAGGATAACAGAGGGACTTTCATGCTTCTCTTTAAATTGACTTTAGTTTGCACTGATTCGTATGGAGGTGTCAGTGTTACAGTGATGTATGAGAGAAAGGTTCCCAATGGCATACAAAAGACAGTAGAGGAACATGTCACAGTGAAAGACTGATTCTTTCAAAGCTTTAACTCTGAGCATAACTGGTTGATGTTTGGCCAGTGAATGCTGTGTATGCATGCATCACCTGCATTGTAGATGCAAAACTTTCAACCAATGTTGCAGCACTATTGAAATGAAAGACAGCATCATTCTCACCTAAATAGGTTGCAGTAGAACACTTCCTGAAACAGAATCTCTGACACAATGCTGAGCCTGACAGTATTGACATTCCGAAGAGAGAACTAAATGTCTGAACAGAAGAGCAGTCAGATGGAAACACACACATCACAGGTCATATAAACATAAGCAAGCTGACAAAAATATCTAAATAAAGTAGAGAATGAGTGTTAGTGACTGTTAAAGACGGCATATAACAACATTCAGTGCTGAAATCAAATGGCAATATACACATAGTTAGTTAGCAACACAATACGCAAACATCACCATGTAAAAAGCTAGTTTAACTAGTGTTCTGTGCAACTTACAAGCACCATTTCCAACTGTACCAATGCTATTCCAGCCCTGTGCAATGTGAACTGAACATACTTTGCACTTAACACTGTAAACATACCTTGAAATATCTAGCATGAATTGGTTTAAATTTTTTTATAAAAAATAAACCCAAATCTCGGATTGTGATTCAACAGAAAAAGACAACTATTGAAGAACTGTGCCACTGCACTCTTGTCAAAACAGAAAGAATTGGCAAGTAACAAAATCATCATCAGGGAATTGTTTCTACTTAACACAGTTTAGCAACTTCTTAAAGGACCATGTGAGCCACCTATGGTGAGATATGACTGTGTAGCCTATTAAAATACCTGAGATAGATAAAACTCATTAGTGGCCTTTCTCTCCTCACAGCCCTGAGACTGTGTCCATGGGGTTCATGTCGGAATGCATGTCCACTTCCCTATGGTCCACGGATATAGGTTGAGAAAGTGAAAGACAAACGATTAAAGCTATCATCAAACATACTGACAATACTGAGAATCAAGGGTGCTGTGAAGGTAAGAGAGAGATAAAATGGAAGAGTGTGGGCAGAGAACAAAATTAGCAATAGTGAAGAGAAGCTTCCTGTGGCTCTTGGAACAGTAAACTTAAATCGGTTAAAAGGCTCTGGTAGCACCAATTGAGAGCAACAAGAAAGAAAAAAAGCATTAGATAGGAAGTGATGCATTGCATGGCTCATTTCTCATTGTAGAGTCACGTAAGATCACTTGTTGCTGTCATCAGACTACAGCGATCAGGCTAGCCTGTTTTCCCAGCCGCTTAACATCCGTGACAGAGACACAATGGCCGTGAGAAGAGAGACTACATTCAGACATGCTTGATAATAAAACAGAACACACATACCTGTGAATGAATGCTTTGTAGTGTCGCGCCACATGTTCACACCGACACAGCCCAAGACTCATTCAAAACAACACCACATACAAATGGCACAAAGCTATTGGTTGGAGTAGGCTAATAGAAAGCACTCTTTGGATTTATAAGCCATGCTGGATTGGAGCGTTGCATCATAATAATTCAGTAAACAACCATTCTTATTCATACAGTGTCTGTTGAGGAAGTCCTGCTGGTCACATTGACGATAGAAATTCTCTTCCTCTGGCCTGGTCAGATGATGGAGTTGGGACCTGCTCTCTGTTTGACAACGACATAGACAATCACGACCACAAAGGTCAGGCCCAGGCCCGATCCTATGATGACCCAGAACGTTGTTCTGCCCCCTGTGGGAAGAGGGTGTGATTAATGAGGGTTTGATCAGCTGACCGTCCCAAGCTCCTCAGCCACAGCAACAGCAGAGTTTATTTGTCTGTGATGCACCACGCAGACTGACACTAGAGCAAAGAGAAAGCATGCACGACCACTACTATCCCTGCAGTGGTTCCACGACTGCCTGGAGAAACAGGAGCAATTTGGCAATATTAAACATTTAAATATACTGTCAACGGAGATATTTCACAGAGCAGTCTATATGGGAAATATTAAGAAAGTAACACGTGTACATGGTACGGAAAGAATGGGTCCCATTTCACATGAAGTGTCCTGAAAAACATTTTTCCATGGTAGTTAGTTTCATAAGTACAGTGTAGTAACAATGTAATAATTGCAAAGTAACAAAGTACTTGTGGTCACCTGATGATGCACCCGTACCAATGGACAGTCTCATTCAGGTAGAAGGTAACATGAATGCCACTAGTGAGTGAAGGGGGAGTGAGAGAAGAAGAGGGATGGGTAGTAGGAGAGAATAGAAGCATTTGTGAGAAAGATAAGACTAGGTACTAATTAGAAACATGATCCTACCTATAGGTTTGGGATTCACAGTGAAAGTCTTGCTGATCTTGCCTATCTGACTGGAGGCAGTGCAGGTGTAGGTTCCTGGGAGCTTGGAGAGGGGTGTGAAAAGAGCTTCTTGGACATGTGAAGACTGCCAGCTGTACAGAGGAGTGGGCTTTCCAGTAGCTGTGCAGTTTAAAGTGATTTCCTCCCCCACTCTGATGTCCAGGGTCTCAGCTTCAGGTCTGGAAAAGGTTGGGGGGGTCTGAAGAATGAGGAGAAATAAGAATCAATCAACATGGACTGTTCCCACAAGATTCAGTGTCTGGGGAGGGTGAAATTAGGAGATGGATGAGAACATATTACTGGAAGAATCTGTTAAATATCATAGTAGGGTATCAGATCAAACTAAATGATCCGCTGTAAACATGAATGGAATGATTGAAAATAAGACTAGAGGGAACTTACAGTGCACAGTAATGCTGAGAGGTTCTGATGTCACTGTAGGATGGGGTTGTGGCCCCTCTGGTCCCAGGTCCAGTTCTGCTCTACATCTATACTGAGCTCCATCATCATCTCTACAGGGGCTGATCATCAGAGTATCTGACACATCCACTGGTGTCTTACTGACAGTACTGTAAGTTACATTATCTAAGGGTTCATTCCCTTTGTACCACTTCACAACCAGGTTCTGTAGAGGAGCGATGTTCTGGATGTCACACTGCAGCTGGTACTTTGTCCCCTCCACCATGGGACCAGTGTGTCTCAGAACAGAGATGGAGACGCTGTCTGGAGTCTCTGTAGAGGAGGTCAACAATGTAAAAAACCCTCAATGCTGATATACAGTTAAATAAGGAGGAGGAAAATACTCACTGTAGAGAATGACTGGAAGTACTTTTGAGGGTTGTTCGCTGTCAATAAGAGTGATGTAGTATGTAGGTTCTATTGTCCAATCAGTAAGGTTATTCACAGTCCAGGTGACAATGTTGACATCTTGTTCAAAACTTGTACTTGTACAACATGGCAATGATTACATACAACCATAAAATAACACTGACATCACAATACAATGTCTGTCAAAAAATATATATTTGCTTGTATTTTTGCTGGTTTGTATTACAATCTCTCTGCTGGCCAAGACAACTGGTTTGACTAAGCAAACTGAACTTTTGAAGTGGCCATACATTTCACTATCAGAGGAAGTTGCCTATTGCTTCTGCTAGTTGTTAAAAAACAAAGTTCACTCAGTCCAGTCAGGAACAAGGGAGTAAATGAATGAAACTTGTTTTAATATTAATAGTGCTCTAAGGCAGGGGTTCCCAAACATTTGCACTCAGACCCCCCTTCTAGCATTGGGTAACATCCCGCGCCACCCTGCGCACGAGCCATGACAAAAACTGTTCACACCCCTCTTGTTAGTGAAAAGAAAATCTTGCAAGTTTAAAGTTTATTTTCTGCAATTCTACACATTTTTTCATGAGGTGCAGAGAAAATGTAGTATTTTTATTCTATATATTTTGCCATGTCTAATGTGTATTTATGTGATATTTAAGTGGCTCTATGGGGCAAAAAAAACATTAGCTGACGTGTCCCGACTTTATAAATAAATAATATTAAAAAACTCAGGTTTTTTCTTAATGTGGTTGAGAGTTGTAACAGTAGAATGCACAAGGTGCATTTTTTACATGTGGTAGTGTATGGGAAGTTGTCCTCTTGTTATGTCATTCACTGACAGACATTAGAGAGCTATTTCTAACATGTCAGTAATGTATAGTTGATCAACTTGCCCATGTTAGCTAGGTAGGTATGTTAGGCTAACCAGCTACAGTGGGGCAAAAAAGTATTTAGTCAGCCACCAATTATGCAAGTTCTCCCACTTAAAAAGATGAGAGGCCTGTACATTTTCATCATAGGTACACTTCAACTATGACAGACAAAATGAGAAGAAAAAATTTCAGAAAATCACATTGTAGGATTTTTATGAATCACTCAGCAACAGGCTGCCTCACTGCCTGATAGTCAGCAGCAGATCCGCATAATTTATATATTTTTAAGAAATGTCATGGCGGCCGCGGTGTAAACAAGAAGTAGCCCTAAAACCCGCACCCAATAGATTACATTTTCACCCACTACATTGTTTTCAAAGTAGCCAAATAATACGAAAAGCACCTACATGGCAACCCTGAATCATCGCTCTCATGTCTGTGCAAGCAAGCTCGATAGTGCTACGTATCAACTGGGGCAAAAACCATAGTGAGCTTCGATTAGTCAATAGCAACCGGATGTCGGGTAAACGACGAATTTGAACCTTTTCCAAAACTCATGGTTATACAGATTTAACTGAATTTTTGTCCCGCCCTGTTCACGATACCTCGCCCATGCTCGCATCGCACAATGGTCGCTCCGCCCACTTCGCGTCCTTCTTTGAAAATGAATGGGCTTCGGTTTAATTCGGGATGACGGAGATCCCAAAGCGCGTCGCGAAATAACTGTTGTGCAAAATCAGAATAATGACCAGCTGTTTTGAAATCCTGTAAATTCCTCATATGACCAACGTACAAGAAAAATCAAGTTCTGCAAATCTCACAACAAATCTTATGAGAGATTATTTGAAATGAACAACGTAGTGCGTGTTCGGGTCTCTTCTATAATTCATTAGGTTTAAGGATATGACTTTTTCAAAACAAAAAGCCTATTGAAATACTTCATATATTTTTCACGAGTTACATTTTAAATACTCAGAGCAGGTATTCCCAAATTGGGGACAAAAGCAACGGGATGTCGTAACTCAGGGGTGCGAGCAATGCCGTCGGGGGTACGCCAAACAAAAGTGTGATTCATCACATAACAAAAAAAAAAAATCTATATATTTATTTTTGTGTCCCCCAAAAAATTCTTCACATTTTCAAACAAACCATTTAAATTTTCCAGCTATACATTTGGGTGAGTTTTTTTTCTCCTTAGTAGCCTCGTTTCAATGCCAAAAATAAAATTAAACCATCCAGTGGTCAGTAAAATAACAATACAATGTCAAATACAGGTAGCCTAGTCAAATAATTAACACTCAACCACATGAACTTTTACTCACTTGCGGGAATTCCACTAGCGGTCTGTATGTAGCAAAGAGTTGCTGCTGCTCATTCCGTTTGCTCGAAAATGGATAAATGGTAAAAAAAAAAAAAAAAGTAAGGCCCACGTCAAGAGACACATACCAAGCTCTACTGGTAGTACTGCTACTACCAGCAGTACTACACCTGCACCTGTCAACGACACAAGTTGTTCACATCCAATGCAAGTATCAGAAATTCTACAGTTGTTGTTAGCTCAGCTAGCATGGACACTAATAGATGTGAATCTGATGCAGCCGAAGAGCTATTGCCCCCTTACCTGGGAAAGCACCAAACAGCAGACAGGGACGTTGGACCATCGAAGAGACGCAAATATGATGAGAACTACATTGATTTGGGGTTCACTTATAGTGGGTGTAGTGCCTTTCCTCACACAGTGTGTTATATGTGCAAAAGTACTATCTCACAACTTGATGAAACCTTCTGTTACGACTTCCTCCGAAGTCGGTCCCACTCCTTGTTCGGGCGACGTTTGGTGGTCGACGTCACCGGTCTTCTAGCCATCGCCGATCCACCTTTCATTTTCCATTTGTTTTGTCTTGTCTTCCCACACACCTGGTTTCAGTTCCATCAATTACATGTTCTGTATTTAACCCTCTGTTCTCCCCATGTGTCACAACTTACCCCGAGGTTGGCTCTCCTGCCCGTTCAGGCAGTACTCGGCGGTCGTCGTCACCGTCCTACTGGCCAATACCCATCCCTTTTCAGGTATCTGTTGGTTTTGTCTGATTGGTTTCACCTGTGTGTTGTTTAGTTAATTAGTGTCTGTATATAATGTAGGTTGTCCCGCCCTTGTTTTGTGCGGGATTGTTTATTTGTCATCTATGTCTGTCGGTGTATCTTGTGTTCTTATTCTCCGGTTCGTCTTTTATCCTGTGTTGGATTATTCACCCTGTGTGTATTGGGTTGACCGTGTTTCTTGTTCACTGGAGAATAAAACTTTCATATCGCTATCTGCTCTCTGCGCCTGATTCCACCCACCTTGATTAGACGTGACAGAATCCCGCACCACCATGGAATCAGCAGGAGCAGCAGCGTCTCCTCTCCCATCGATGAAAGAGAGGGTCCTTCATCATACCAGCGTGCTTCACCGGATTGGTTTTGCTATGGACCAAATGATGGAGAGAATGGATCGATGGGAGAGGAGTGGCCTCCCCACCTCATCTCTAGCAACCCCTTCTCCATCACCTCCTGTTTCTGTGACCACATCTGGCTCCGGGGCTCTTCGGCTGACACCACCCACGGGAGTTTGACGGATCGGCGGCTGGGTGCCAGGGTTTCCTCCTTCAATTGGAACTATACCTGGCTACCGTGCGTCCTGTTTCCTCTAGAGAGGAGAGCGTGTGCTCCCTCGTCTCCTGCTTGACTGGGCGAGCCCTCGAGTGGGCCAACGCAGTGTGGAATGGTCCGGACTCGGCTAAGGATAATTACCCAGAGTTCACCCGCCGATTCCGAGCTGTTTTTGACCATCCACCCGAGGGTCGGGCGGCGGGTGAACGGCTGTTCCACCTGCGTCAGGAGACGAGGAGCGTACGGGATTTTGCCCTAGATTTTAGGACTTTGGCAGCAGGAGCAGGATGGAACGACAGGGCCTTGATTGATCATTTTAGATGTAGTCTCAGGGAGGACGTCCGCAGGGAGCTGGCATGTCGGGACACCACATTCACACTGGATGGACTTATCGATCTGGCTATCCGTCTCGACAACCTGCTGGCTGCTCGCGGGCGTTCGGATCAGGTCCTGTCGTTTCCAATCCCCAGCCCCCCTGTTCCTATACCTATGGAATTAGGAGGTACGGCTTCGAGGGGGACCGGAGGAGGAGTGTCCTCCTGCACCAGTTGTGGTCGACGAGGGCACACGTCCGACCGGTGCTGGAGGAATTCGTCTAGGAGTCGGGACGACAGGCGGAACACTGCTCGATCACCCCAGGTGAGTAAGCACCAAACTCATTCAGAGCTTCCTGTCGGTCATGTGTTTGTATTGATTTCTTTCCCTGGGTTTTCCCCCTCTCTACAGCATAAGGTGCTAGTCGATTCAGGCGCAGCTGGGAATTCTATGGATCGTGGGCTTGCGTTAAGGCTAGGGATTCCCCTGGTGTCGTTAGATCGACCTTTCCCCGTGCACTCCTTAGATAGCCGACCATTAGGGTCAGGAGTAATTAGGGAGGCTATGGTGCCGCTGGACATGGTAACGCAGGGTGATCATAAGGAGCAGATTAGCCTGTTCCTTATAGATTCACCTGCGTTTCCAGTGGTGTTGGGGGTTCCCTGGTTAGCTCAACACAACCCGGTGATTTCCTGGCGACAGGGGGCTCTTAAGGGGTGGTCAGAGGAGTGTTCAGGTAGGTGTATAGGAGTTGCCGTTGGTGCGACTACGGTGGAGAGTCCAGACCAAGTTTCCACCGTGCGCATTCCCTCTGAATATGCCGATTTGGCTATCGCCTTCAGTAAAGGGAAGGCGACCCAATTACCACCTCATCGTCGAGAGGACTGCGCGATAAACCTTCTGGAAAACGCTGCACTTCCTAGGAGTCACGTGTATCCATTGTCCCAGGAGGAGACAGTTGCGATGGAAATATATGTTTCTGAATCGCTGGAACAGGGGTACATTCAGCCCTCCATATCACCCGTCTCCTCGAGCTTCTTTTTTGTGAAGAAGAAGGATGGAGGTCTGCGTCCGTGTATTGATTATAGAGGTCTAAATTCCATCACAGTGGAGTTTAGTTACCCACTACCTCTCATCGCTACGGCAATGGAATCATTTCACGGGGCGCGCTTCTTCACAAAACTGGACCTGAGGAGTGTGTATAATCTGGTACGTATCCTGGGAGGAGATGAGTGGAAAACCGCATTTAGTACTACTTCTGGTCATTATGAGTACTGCGTCATGCCATACGGGTTGAAGAATGCTCCAGCCGTTTTCCAATCCTTCGTAGTTGAGATTCTCCGAGACCTGCTCGGGCAGGGAGTGGTAGTGTACATTGATGACATCTTGATCTATTCTGCCACACGCGTGGAGCATGTGTCTCTGGTGCGTAAGGTACTTGGGCGACTACTGGAGCATGACCTGTATTGCAAGGCGGAGAAATGTGAGTTTTTCAAACAGTCCGTTTCCTTCCTGGGGTATCGTATTTCCACCTCCGGGGTGGTGATGGAGGATGATCGCGTTACAGCCGTGCGTAATTGGCCGACTCCGACCACGGTGAAAGAAGTGCAGCGGTTTTTAGGGTTTGCCAATTACTACCGGAGGTTTATCCGGGGTTTTGGTCAGGTGGCTGCTCCCATCACCTCACTGCTGAAGGGAGGACCGGTGCGCTTGCGCTGGTCAGCAGAGGCGGGCAGAGCTTTCAGTCGTCTGAAGGAGCTGTTCACTAATGCGCCCGTGTTGGCGCATCCGGACCCCTCTTTAGCGTTCATAGTGGAGGTGGATGCGTCCGAGGCTGGGGTTGGAGCTGTGCTGTCCCAACGCTCGGGCGTGCCATCCAAGCTCCACCCGTGTGCTTTCTTTTCGAGCAAGCTCAGCCCAGCGGAGCGAAACTATGATGTGGGGGACCGGGAGTTGTTAGCTGTAGTCAAGGCTCTGAAGGTGTGGAGACATTGGCTTGAGGGGGCTAAATAACCTTTTCTCATCTGGACTGACCATCGTAACCTCGAGTACATCCGGGCAGCTAAGAGACTAAATCCACGTCAGGCTAGATGGGCCATGTTTTTTACCAGGTTCCAGTTTACCCTTACATATCGGCCAGGCTCCCAAAACACCAAAGCTGATGCACTGTCTCGCCTCTATGATACTGAGGAACGGTCAGTTGAGCCAACTGCCATCATTCCACCGTCATGTCTCGTGGCACCGGTGGTATGGGAGGTGGACGCTGAGATAGAGAGGGCCTCACGGTCAGAGCCGGCTCCTCCTAACTGTCCAGTAGGGACCAAGTACGTGCCGAGGGTGGTCCGGGACAAGCTGATTCGGTGGGCTCATACTCTTCCCTCCTCGGGTCATCCTGGTATCAAGAGGACAGTGCAGAGTCTGAGATGGAGATACTGGTGGCCCACACTGGCTAAAGACGTGATATTTTATGTCTCCTCCTGCTCAGTGTGTGCTCAGAGCAAGGCTCCTCGGCACCTGCCTAGAGGGAAATTACAACCCCTCCCCGTTCCACAATGGCCGTGGACACACTTATCGGTGGACTTTCTTACCGACCCTCCCCCGTCCCAGGGAAGTACTACAATCCTGGTCGTTGTGGATCGGTTTTCTAAGTCCTGTCGTCTCATTCCGTTGCCCGGTCTCCCTACGGCCCTGCAGACTGCTGAGGCTTTGTTTACCCATGTCTTCCGGCACTATGGGGTGCCTGAGGACATCGTCTCTGATTGGGGTCCCCAATTCACATCCAGAGTGTGGAGGGCGTTTATGGAGAGACTGGGGTTCTCGGTTAGCTTAACCTCAGGTTTTCACCCCGAGAGTAATGGGCAGGTGGAGCGCGTAAACCAGGATGTGGGCAGGTTTCTGCGGTCCTATTGTCGTGACCGGCCTGGTGAGTGGGCAAGGTATGTTCCATGGGCCGAACTAGCCCAGAACTCCTTACGCCACTCCTCTACTAACTTGTCTCATTTTGAGTGTGTGTTAGGTTACCAGCCGGTCCTGGCTCCATGGCATCAGAGTCAGACCGAGGCTCCTGCGGTGGAGGAATGGGTACAGCGCTCCAAGGACACCTGGAAAGCTGTTCAGGACTCATTACGGTTAGCGGGAGAACGGCAGAAGAGGAGCGCTGACCAGCACCGCAGTGAGACCCCCGTGTTTGCACCGGGGGACAGGGTCTGGCTCTCGACCCGAAACCTGTCCCTCCGCCTGTCCTGTTGGAAGCTGGGGCCGCAGTGTGTGGGACCGTTCAAAGTCCTGAGGAGAATAAACGAGGTGTGTTATAGGTTACAACTTCCGAGGTATTACCGTATTAACCCCTCGTTTCATGTGTCTCTCCTCAGGCCGGTGGTGGCTGGTCCCCTGCAAGAAGGTGAGGTGCCTGAGGTCCCTCCACCCCCTCTGGACATCGAGGGGTCCCCGGCGTATACAGTTCGAGGCATTCTGTATTCGAGATGCCGGGTGGGCGGCCTACAGTAGCTCGTGGACTGGGAGGGGTATGGCCCGGAGGAGAGATGCTGGGATCCGGTGAGGGACATTTTGGACCCTTCTCTCCTGATAGAATTCCACCGCCTCCACCCGGATCACCCAGCACCTCGTCCTCCGGGTCGTTCTCGAGGACGGTGGCGGCGCGCTGCGGGAGCCGCGCATCAGGGGGGTACTGTCACGACTTCCGCAGAGGTTGGCTCTCCTGCCCGTTCAGGCGGTGCTCGGCGGTCGTCGTCACCGTCCTACTAGCCACTACCGATCCCTTTTCGTGTATCTGTTGGTTTTGTCTGATTGGTTTCACTTGTGGGTTGTTTAGTTAATTAGTGTCTGTATATAATGTAGGTTGTCCCGCCCTTGTTTTGTGCGGGATTGTTTATTTGTCATCTATGGCTGTCGGTGTATCTTGTGTTCTTATTCTCCGGTTCGTCTTTTATCCTGTGTTGGATTATTCACCCTGGGTGTATTGGGTTGACCGTGTTTCTTGTTCACCGGAGAATAAAACTTTCATATCGCTATCTGCTCTCTGCGCCTGATTCCACCCACCTTGATTAGACGTGACACCATGTCCTTGTCCGGTATTGTTAATTGTAAGTGCTTGTGCATGTTATGTCTGGTTATTGATTGTTCTGTTTTCCGGTGGGTTTTTATTATTAAACTGCGCCGTTGGAAACACAGTTTTTTGCTCTCTTGCGTCTGACTTCTCTGCCGCCAGTACGCACCCCTAACAGAATACCGTACCAAACTTATGGAGTAGACCGGAGCAGGTACCCTGGGTATAGGGGTGGAGGAGCGCGTCCAGGAGCACGCAGCAATGCTCCACCATCTTGGCACCGCGATGGACCATGTTGCCCAGACAATGGACCGCTCCCAGCGCCTCCACCAGCACAGCCGGGATCTCCAATACACGCCCCTCTTTCTCCTGGTCCCAGTGGGATTCGTCTCTCCCTTCCCCAGGAATACAATGGGACGGCTGCGAACTGCCAGGGGTTCCTCTTGCAGCTGGACTTGTACCTGGCAACTATCCACCCGGCTCCTTCGGGCCATGAGAGGGTGTTTGCCCTCGTCTCGTGCCTCACTGGGAAAGCCCTGGAGTGGGCCAAAGCCGTATGGAGAGAGGGAGCTGTGGCGTTGGACCAGTGAGAAGTTCCCCCGCCGTTTCCGGGCAGTCTTCGACCACCCGCCCAAGGGTAGAGCATATTCGGCCCCCTTGAACTTTGCGACCTTTTGCCACATTTCAGGCTTCAAACATAAAGATATAAAACTGTATTTTTTGTGAAGAATCAACAACAAGTGGGACACAATCATGAAGTGGAACGACATTTATTGGATATTTCAAACTTTTTTAACAAATCAAAAACTGAAAAATTGGGCGTGCAAAATTATTTAGCCCTCTTAAGTTAATACTTTGTAGGGCCACCTTTTGCTGCGATTACAGCTGTAAGTCGCTTGGGGTATGTCTCTATCAGTTTTGCACATCGAGAGACTGACATTTTTTCCCATTCCTCCTTGCAAAACAGCTTGAGCTCAGTGATGTTGGATGGAGAGCATTTGTGAACAGCAGTTTTCAGTTCTTTCCACAGATTCTCAATTGGATTCAGGTCTGGACTTTGACTTGGCCATTCTAACACCTGGATATGTTTATTTTTGAACCATTCCATTCTAGATTTTGCTTTATGTTTTGGATCATTGTCTTGTTGGAAGACAAATCTCCGTCCCAGTCTCAGGTCTTTTGCAGACTCCATCAGGTTTTCTTCCAGTATGGTCCTGTATTTGGCTCCATCCATCTTCCCATCAATTTAAACCATCTTCCCTGTCCCTGCTGAAGAAAAGCAGGCCCAAACCATGATGCTGCCACCACCATGTTTGACAGTGGGGATGGTGTGTTCATGGTGATGAGCTGTGTTGCTTTTACGCCAAGCATAACGTTTTGCATTGTTGCCAAAAAGTTCAATTTTGGTTTCATCTGACCAGAGCACCTTCTTCCACATGTTTGGTGTGTCTCCCAGGTGGCTTGTGGCAAACTTTAAACGACACTCCTTATGGATATCTTTAAGAAATGGCTTTCTTCTTGCCACTCTTCCATAAAGGCCAGATTTGTGCAATATACGACTGATTGTTGTCCTATGGACAGAGTCTCCCACCTCAGCTGTAGATCTCTGCAGTTCTTCCAGAGTGATCATGGGCCTCTTGGCTGCATCTCTGATCAGTCTTCTCCTTGTATGAGCTGAAAGTTGAGAGGGACGGCCAGGTCTTGGTAGATTTGCAGTGGTCTGATACTCCTTCCATTTCAATATTATCGCTTGCACAGTGCTCCTTGGGATGTTTAAAGCTTGGGAAATCTTTTTGTATCCAAATCCGGCTTTAAACTTCTTCACAACAGTATCTCGGACCTGCCTGGTGTGTTCCTTGTTCTTCATGATGCTCTCTGCGCTTTTAACGGACCTCTGAGACTATCACAGTGCAGGTGCATTTATACGGAGACTTGATTACACACAGGTGGATTGTATTTATCATCATTAGTCATTTAGGTCAACATTGGATCATTCAGAGATCCTCACTGAACTTCTGGAGAGAGTTTGCTGCACTGAAAGTAAAGGGGCTGAATAATTTTGCACACCCAATTTTTTTTGTTAAAAAAGTTTGAAATATCCAATAAATGTCGTTCCACTTCATGATTGTGTCCCACTTGTTGATTCTTCACAAAAAAATACAGTTTTATATCTTTATGTTTGAAGCCTGAAATGTGGCAAAAGGTCGCAAAGTTCAAGGGGCCCGAATACTTTCTCAAGGCACTGTATATGTAAGATGGTTAAATAAAGAACAAAATGATTGATTATTATTAAATTATTATTTGTGCCCTGGTCTTATAAGAGCTCTTTGTCACCTCCCACGAGCAGGGTTGTGACAAAAACTCACACTCATTCTTATGTTGAATAAATGTATCGTGCCTCCCGGGTGGCGCAGTGGTTCAGGGCGCTGTACTGCAGCACCAGCCGTGCCACCAGAGACTCTGGGTTCGCGCCCAGGCTCTGTCGTAACCGGCCGCGACGGGGGGTCCGTGGTGCGACGCACAATTGGCCTAGCGTCGTCCGGGTTAGGGAGGGGTTGGCCGTTAGGGATATCCTTGTCTCATCGTGCACCAGCGACTCCTGTGGTGGGCCGGGCGCTCGCTAACCAAGGTTGCCAGGGGCACGGTGTTTCCTCCGACACATTGGTGCGGCTGGCTTCCGGGTTGGATGCGCGCTGTGTTAAGAAGCAGTGCGGCTTGGTTGGGTTGTGTATCGGAGGACTTTCAACATTCGTCTCTCCCGAGCCCGTACGGGAGTTGTAGCGATGAGACAAGATAGTAGCTACTAAAAGAAACAATTGGATACCACGACAATTGGGGAGAAAAGGAGTAAAAAAACAAAAACAAAAATGTATCTTAGTGTGTGTGTGGCAGACTTACAATGATGGCAAAAAACAACATTTGAGAGTGCGCTGACCCTGGTGCTAGAGGGGGTACGCAGTTGGAGGTTGAATGTTTGAAGGGGTACGGGACTATAAAAAGGAACCACTGACTCAGAGCATCATAAATTGATCTCCAGGGAGCATACACAATTCACAAAAGAAATACTGTAGTGTGGGGTATTCTCTCGGCCTATTGGGGCTATAAAAAGCCATAGGGCCTAATTTACATTTTGTGGCTAGAAATGTAACAGTTCAAATGTATATATATATATAAACTTTCTGAAAAGGAAATTTTGATATTTGTGTTAAATAAACAATTATTTTTTAGAATTATTAAACACATTTTGCTCAATTATTTGTTCAGTCATTTTCACAATACAACAATAATTATCATCATAAAAACTCAATATTTTAATGATAACTCAAAGCAATATTATACAAAAGATTAATACAAATGAATTTCTTAATTCAGGAGTATTTACATGAGAGGATTGTGAAACAAAAGATCTCCACAGACGTTTGTGTAAACTACATACTGGTGAAAGGGGATCAGGGGAGAAACTCACTCTCCTAACAACCAGAGGACCAATATTGGTAGAAAATCTACACTGACCATCCCTTTGTACAATATTAATTGTTCTCTTCTTCCCTATAAGCCACCCCCCCCCCTTTGCAATCTATTCTCCACATACTCTATGGGCCCTTAAATGTAGAGGCACTCATTTTTGCAGACTTTATTAAATATACAGTTCTATATTTTATATTACATACACAAAAGGCTTTGAGTTTACATGAAGTAGCCTAAAACATATGCATTTACATTGCAGTTACATACACTCATTGGTCAGTTTATTAGGTACACCCATCTAGTTCCGAGTCAGACCCACTTTGCCTCCAGAACAGCCTGAATTATTCGGGACATGGATTCTACAAGTCAAAAATGTTCCACAGGGATGTTGTTCCATGCTGACACAATGGCATCACGCAGTTGCTGCAGTTTGGACGGTGATACACCACCGTCACCAGCCTGTACTGTTGACACCAGGCAAGATGGGTCGTGGGCGCCCGTTTCTGAGATACTGGATTTGGTGTGCCATGCTCAAAGTCGTTTAGGTCACTCGTTTTTCCCATTCTAACGTTCAATCGAACATTAATTATATGCTTTGATGCCCGTCTGCCTGATTTATTTAGCATGCCACGGCCAGGTGACTAACTGTCTGTAGGAGTGATTCATTTTCGTGAATTGGGTGGTGTACCTAATAATCTGTCCGGTGAGTGTATATGGGCACCTTGTAATTACAGTGTTACATACCTGTAACTGTATAACAAACTGGTATAACAGCTGTAAGTACTATGTAACAATGTAACTACCATGTAATTACAAAGTGTTACATACTTGTAACTGTATAACAAACCCATGTAATTACAAAGTGTTACATACTTGTAACTGTATAACAAACCAGTATCACAGCTGTAAGTACTATGTAACAATGTAACTACCATGTAATTACAAAGTGTTACATGCCTGTAACTGTATAACAAACCGGTATAACAGCTGTAAGGACTATGTAACAATGTAACTACCATGTAATTACAAAGGTTTTAGGCCACAATGTGCAGTGGGACCTAAAAAGTATTGACATTACTCTTGAGCTCCAGGCTTTCTCTTGACTCCTGCATTTGATAATACAGGCAGAATGGCTTGATTCAATCTACTTACAGGAAGAGGCAACCACACACCAACTGCCCCTTCCACACCTTCAGAACTCACATGCAGTCAGGCATTACAGTAATGCAGTTAAAACACTGAAGACTCCAGATGCAGTGGAACAGTGTAGAGTAGTAACAGAGTATCTCTGACCCTCAAATGAGACATGAGCTCACCGCTGGTTTCACCTGGTTCAGGTTCTTTCAATCGCATTCATTCTCCACCTGTCTGCCTCTGATGTCTGTTTTGAGCTTTGCAACATTGTTTCAACTGGGCCCTGACATGAGCTTGGGACAGACAGCTGTAGTTGTGTCCCGTATTTCAGCCCATTTTCAGGTGTCCAGAATTTTTTTTTAATGTACATTTGTCAGCAAGACTCATTAATGAATTCAGGCTACAAGAGTGTAGGCTTCCTTACAATCACTGACTGTCAGTACACTTTTTGGTCTTTTGTAACAGATGTCTCTTTCCCTTCGTGAAATGGCGGGTGCACTGTTTGGAAGCTGGAATTATTTTGTGGACAGAAGTGCACAGGTAGCTTAATACTTTTTGAAGTGATTTGTTTGAGAATCAGATGAAAACATCATGACTGTTAGTGTTCATGCCATTTTAAAAGGTAACACATGTTTACTGTAAAAAATATATCTTTACTATTGGGCCCCCTCACCAATGTTCTTTTTTTAGGAAGTCGAAATAAATAAAGACCCCTGAATGTCATGGAATAATTCACACTCTGGGGAAATAATACTTTTCACATGTAGGCTATATTAATTGCTTTCAGTGATCATTGTGCTCACAACCTAAATAAGTTGTGTGCATATACTGTAGCACAGGAGGTTGGTAGCACCTTAATTGGGGAGGACGGGCTCGTGGTAATGGCTGGAGTGGAATTAGTGGAATGGTATCAAATACATCAAACATGGTTTCCTTGTGTTTGATGCCATTCCATTCACTCCGTTCCAGCTATTATTATGAGCCGTCCTCCCCTCAGCAGCCTCCACTGTACTGCAGGTTACACTCCAAGCTTCTTGTCACGAGCAAGACATCACATCCAGGCAAAGGGAACATTCTCACAATTTCAATCATGTGCTGCTCTTCAAGCAATTGCATAATGTGACAGCAATTACATTGTCATCAGACCAAACTAAAAAAAGACATTCAAAATGACATAACCATTTCCTTGTTGGTGCTTATGCAATACAAACCAGTTGTTCCAAAACCAGTCATGTAAAAAAATACATTTCAATTAAGCCAATTTCCAAAGAGGGATTTCAACTTGTCCATTTGCTGCTACTTCTTCTTGTCCTTCAGAGAAAACATCAGCTACACTTTGAATGTGTAGAATAGATCATAAAGCTCACACTAAAAACAGAGGTTATTCTACCTCATCAGGTTCTTCAGTAGAAGGGGAAATAGAGGGACTGATCTGTACTTCAAATCTTAGTGCTAAAGAGGAAAGGGAGTGCATATGAAGCACAGGGAGGTTGGAGGAGAGTCAGGAGACACTCCCAACTATCACAATCCAGACCGGCGTCTGCCAGCTGAATGAGTTGTGACCCGCAACCACCTCAACCACTTGGTCTCTCACTTAGTCACTTAGTCTCTCAGCGGGGAAAGAGTGGCTCATCCCAATAAAGCTCGTTCTCTTAAAAGTTGATGTTTGGCTGAGACAGTTTAGTCATCGGGAGCGGAGTGTCCCGGCCGCCGTTCTGCGCCACGTTGCCGTTTGGCGTGCTGCTGAGCTTGGCCTTCTTCAGGCTGTAGCGGCCCATCTTGGTGTTCTTGTAGTAGATGGAGTAGATGAAGACGAAGATGACCGAGATGACCACGACCATGAAGGCCACGAAGCCCGCTATGAGGGGCAGGTAGTCCTCTGTGACAAGAGAGACAAAACAACAAACACCTATTAATCCATCACACTCTGTTAATGTTCTGGCGCCACCTCAGGCTGAACCATTTTCACCATCAAATAGAGAAGTGTCAATACACTGATTTATTCCTACTTCTTTCAACAGGAAAGAATAAGCACATATTACTTAACATAATATTACATGATCCCACCAATCAGAGTAGATCTACAACATAGCGTGAGAGTGGGGACATTGCTCAACTTTAACCTTGAAATAGTCTTCTACAAGGAAACAGTCAGTACTGAGCTAAACTGCCAAATATTCAACAACTTTACCCAACACTCTTCAATGAATGATGGATGATGCTCAGTTCTACCTACCCTCACCAGGTGCCCTTCCCAAGGAGTTTGTTATATGCCTGATTATATATGTGCACAAAAATATACTGTCCCCTCATCATCTCATGTTTTCCAGCTTTGGACTACAGAAAGTGGCAGGAGAAGAGCAGTTCAGACCAGTAACTAAGAGGTTTTGGATTGGTCAACGGGTAAAGGACATATGAGAAAAACTGCATAGTTAAAAGCTATTAATACAATTTGTTCAGAGAACATTAATCAGTCAACCAAAGAATAACAGACACAGAGAGAGAAAGGAGACCAGATAGATGGGAGGAGGAAGCAGACCAGCAAGAATAAAACAGTCTACAAGACATTCATAAACAGTAAATAATGGGTTACTAAAGGGTTTAGTACAGTTTAATAAAGGTTCGATTACCATTTAAAACCACCTCTACCACAATGAAGCTCGTCTCCACAATGTTGGTGGCGGTGCAGTTGTAGAGCCCTGCCTCAAAGACAGTCAGGTTGCCTCCCGCCTCACTGACATGCTTCGCTGGGTCATAGACCCACTTTATCCTGGGCTGTGGGTAACCCTCAGCCTCACACACTAATTCCTCAGGATAGCCCCTGAACACAGGTATCCTCACTGGCAGTCGAGATGCATTGATGCATGGCTTATCTTAGAGAGAGAGGGAGTAAAAAGGCAGGGTTAGGGTTAGGGTTAGGAAAATACATTTCTTGAATGAATTACTGCAGTGAAGGAAACAAACACAATTGTAAGTTTGATTATTTTCTTCTAACATTAAAAGACAGTGGAGTGAGACTTCACCGTTGAACATTACGCACTTACGGAATGTGCATAGAGCTAATGTATTATCACACATTATACAACATTAGCATGGTTTGTATATATGAACAGTTCTCAGCAACTCACAGTGTACAGTAATGCTGAGAGGTTCTGATGTCACTGTATGCTGTGGTCCCTCTGGTCCCAGGTCCAGTTCTGCTCTACATCTATACTGAGCTCCATCATCATCTCTACGGGGGCTGATCATCAGAGTATCTAACACATCCACTGGTGTCTTACTGACATTACTGTAAGTTACATTATCTAAGGGTTCATTCCCTTTGTACCACTTCACAACCAGGTTCTGTAGAGGAGCGATGTTCTGGATGTCACACTGCAGCTGGTACTTTGTCCCCTCCACCATGGGACCAGAGTGTCTCAGAACAGAGATGGAGACGCTGTCTGGAGTCTCTGTGGAAGACAATTTTCAGACTTATTAGTGTTTCAAGACGAAAACCAACCTTTATAAATAAATAGAAGTTCATACAAAACAGTAAAAAAGAGACCATAAATATGTGTAAGAGCATATGGTGAATAATAATGGGGTAACGGTTCATCAAACCCCCTCGGTAGGTGTTGCGGTTTTGGGGTCACAGATTGTGTTTTTTTTGGTACAACAGGAACATGAAATGCCATTCACAATGTTCATATAATACAATATACAGTATAATATATTATACCAGCCAGATATAGAGGATACCCCTTACGGATAGAGACATTGTTCTTCTGACATAGAGAATGAGGAAGACAGCATCTTCACTTACTGTATACTGTGATGTGCAGAGGCTTACTGCATCTTCCAATCCCCTGAAAGGTTGCCTTACAACCAGGCCTTATGTCCCAGTCTAGGAGTTCCAAAACACTCCAGGTAGTGTCATTGACAACTTCTGGACCTGTGGTCCAGTAGATCTCTTCAACACTGGTTGTGTTTCTGCACGACACTGAGATTGGAGATCCATATTTCACCACCACACTCTCAGGGATCAGTTTGATAGGACATACCGGCTCCGCTCCTTACAGAGTTAGGAGAAAAGAGAAATAATGAATTACATCATTTAAATACCTGGTAATATCCAACAATAAATCACATCATATTTCAATGAGCAGCAGCAAAAAAAGGTAAAGTGTGGTCCAATGTGACATACAGCTGAAAGCCGCCAGTGACTCAGTAGACCAAAATACAGGAAAATGAGCCAGGAAGGATACACTTCCTTCACAAAAATTGACTTTTTTTGCATCTCATTCTTTAGTGGAGCTTTTATGTCACTCTCCCTTCCCCTAATAAGCTCCATCAATAATGTAACCCACTTCACAACTAAATAACATACTTCACATGAAGCACATCTCTACGTAACTTCAATGTAACTTCAACTGTCATGTCTTGTTATGTCTGTTCCTGTCCTTTCTCTTCACTCTGTCTCTCTCTGCTGGTCTTTTTAGGTTACCTTCTCTGTCTCTCATTCTTCAGCTGTTCTACATCTCCCCTAACTAGCTCATTCACTCTTTCCCACCTGTTCTCTCTTCCCCCTCTGATTAGGTCTCTATTTCTCTCTCTGTTCCTGCTACTTTCAGTGTCTGATTCTTGTTTGTGTTTTTGATGCCAGAAGCAAGCTGTCGTCTCGTTGCTTCCACCTTGTCCTATCCTGTCGGAGTCTGCCTGGCAGGTGCATCCTGCACTATACTAACGTTCTTTTTGTTCCATTGACAACGTTGGAAGAGGATTTATGCCATTCCTGTTTTTCATTAAAGAACTCTGTTTTCTGTTAAAACCGCTTTTGGGTCTTCACTCAAGTACATAACAGAAGAATCAGACCACGAATGGACCCAGCGGCTCCGGACCCTTTTCACTCCGCCGTCGAGATCCAGGGAGCGATGCTAGGCAGACACGAGGAGGAATTGTCTGCTGCTCGACATGCCGTTGAGACCCTGGCCGTCCAAGTCTCCGACCTCACAAGACAGGTTCACCAACTCCACCTCGATCCACCGCCCACTTCCAGGGTTTCCGAGTCTCCGGAGCCCAGGATCAACAACCCGCCCTGTTACTCTGGGGAGCCCACTGAGTGCCGCTCATTCCTCACTCAGTGTGATGTGGTGTTCTCTCTCCAGCCCAACACTTACTCCAGGAGCGCAGCCCGCATCGCCTACGTCATTTCTCTCCTTACCGGACGGGCGCGTGAGTGGGGCACGGCAATCTGGGAGGCGAGGGCTGAGTGTATTAACCAGTATCAGGACTTTAAGGAGGAGATGATACGGGTTTTTGACCATTCTGTTTTTGGGGAGGAGGCTTCCAGGGCCCTGTCTTCCCTATGTCAGGGGAATCGATCCATAACGGATTATTCTATTGAGTTTCGCACTCTCGCTGCCTCTAGTGACTGGAACGAGCCGGCTTTGCTCGCTCGTTTTCTGGAGGGTCTCCTCGTCGAGGTTAAGGATGAGATCCTCTCCCGGGAGGTTCCTTCCAGTCTGGACTCCTTAATAGCTCTCGCTATTCGCATAGAGCGACGGTTTGATCTTCGTCGCCGAGCTCGTGGAAAGGAGCTCGCGTTCTCCGTTGCTCCCCTCTCCACATCACTGCCACCTGCCGCATCACTGCCACCCTCCTCCGCCGGCTCGGATGCTGAGCCTATGCAGCTGGGGGTATCCGCATCTCGGCCAAGGAGAAGGAACGGAGAATCACCAATCGCCTCTGTCTCTACTGCGGCTCCGCTGGTCATTTTGTCACCTCATGTCCAGTAAAAGCCAGAGCTCATCAGTAAGGGAGGGCTACTGGTGAGCGCAACTACTCAGGCCTCTCCTTCTGGATCACGCACTACCTTTCCGGTCCATCTCCGCTGGCCCGGTTCATCTGCTTCCTGCAGTGCCTTGATAGACTCTGGGGCGGAGGGCTGTTTTATGGACGAGACCTGGGCTCGGGAACATGACATTCCTCTCAGACAGTTAGGGGAGCCCACGGCCTTGTTCGCTTTAGATGGTAGTTCTCTCCCCAAGATTCAGCGTGAGACGCTGCCTTTAACCCTCACTGTCTCTGGTAATCATAGCGAAACCATTTTTTTTTAATTTTTCGTTCACCTTTACACCTGTTGTTTTGGGTCATCCCTGGCTAGTGCGCCATAACCCTTCTATTAATTGGTCTAGTAATACTATCCTATCCTGGAATGTTTCTTGTCATGTGACCTGTTTAATGTCTGCTATCCCTCCTGTTTCCTCTGTCTCTTCTTCACAGGAGGAGCCTGGCGATTTGACAGGGGTGCCGGAGGAGTATCACGATCTGCGCACGGTGTTCAGTCGTTCCAAGGCCACTTCTCTCCCTCCACACCGGTCGTATGACTGTAGTATTGATCTCCTTCCGGGAACTACTCCCCCGGGGTAGATTATACTCTCTGTCGGCTCCCGAACGTAAGGCTCTCGAGGATTATTTGTCGGTTTCGCTCGACGCCGGTACCATAGTCTCCTCCTCCTCTCCCGCCGGAGCGGGGTTTTTTTTTGTTCAGAAGAAGGACGGGTCCCTGCGCCCATGCGTGGATTATCGAGGGCTGAATGACATAACAGTTAAGAATCGTTATCCGCTTCCTCTTATGTCTTCAGCCTTCGAGATCCTGCAGGGAGCCAGGTTTTTCACCAAATTGGACCTTCGTAACGCCTACCATCTCGTGCGCATCAGGGAGGGGGACGAGTGGAAGACGGCGTTTAACACTCCGTTAGGGCACTTTGAATACCGGGTTCTTCCTTTCGGCCTCGTTAACGCTCCAGCTGTCTTTCAGGCACTAGTTAACGACGTCCTGAGAGACATGCTGAACATTTTTGTTTTCGTTTACATGGACGATATCCTGATTTTTTCACCGTCTCTCTCGATTCATGTTCAGCACGTGCGACGCGTCCTCCAGCGCCTTTTGGAGAACTGTCTTTATGTGAAGGCTGAGAAGTGCACTTTTCATGCCGCCTCTGTCCCTTTTCTCGGTTCCTTTATTTCCGCTGAGGGCATTAAGATGGATCCCGCTAAGGTCCAGGCTGTCATTGATTGGCCCGTTCCTAGGTCACGCGTCGAGCTGCAGCGCTTTCTGGGCTTCGCTAATTTCTATTGTCGTTTCATCCGTAATTTCGGTCAGGTGGCAGCTCCCCTCACAGCCCTTACTTCTGTTAAGACGTGCTTTAAGTGGTCCGTTTCCGCCCAGGGAGCTTTTGATCTTCTTAAGAATCGTTTTACATCCGCACCTATTCTTGTTACACCTGACATCTCTAGTCAGTTTGTTGTTGAGGTTGACGCGTCAGAGGTGGGCGTGGGAGCCATTCTTTCTCAGCGCTCTCTCTCTGACGGCAAGGTCCATCCTTGCGCGTTTTTCTCTCATCGCTTATCGCCGTCAGAACGTAACTATGATGTTGGTAATCGCGAACTGCTCGCCATCCGCTTAGCCCTAGGCGAATGGCGACAGTGGTTGGAGGGGGCGACCGTTCCTTTGTCGTTTGGACTGACCATAGGAACCTTGAGTACATCCGTTCAGCCAAACGACTTAATGCGCGTCAGGCTCGTTGGGCTCTGTTTTTCGCTCGTTTCGAGTTTGTTATTTCTTATCGTCCGGGCTCAAAAACACCAAGCCTGATGCTTTATCTCGTCTCTTCAGTTCTTCTGAGGTCTCCACCGACCCCGAGGGGATTCTCCCTGAAGGGCGTGTTGTCGGGTTGACTGTCTGGGGAATTGAGAGGCAGGTAAAGCAAGCACTCGCTCACACTCCGTCGCCGCGAGCTTGTCCTAGGAACCTTCTGTTCGTTCCCGTTCCTACTCGTCCGGCCGTTCTTCAGTGGGCCCACTCTGCCAAGTTAGCCGGCCACCCCGGCGTTCGGGGTACGCTCGCTTCCATTCGCCAGCGTTTCTGGTGGCCCACTCGGGAACGTGACGCGTCGATTTGTCGCCGCTTGTTCGGTCTGCGCGCAGACTAAATCTGGGAACTCTCCTCCTGCCGGCCGTCTCAGACCGCTTCCCATTCCCTCTCGACCGTGGTCTCACATCGCTTTAGATTTTATCACCGGACTGCCTTCATCAGCGGGGAAGACAGTTATTCTTACGGTTGTCGATAGATTCTCTAAGGCGGCTCATTTCATTCCTCTCGCTAAGCTCCCTTCTGCTAAGGAGACGGCTCAGATCATTATCGAGAATGTTTTCCGAATTCATGGCCTTCCGTCTGACGTCGTTTCCGACAGAGGCCCGCAGTTCACGTCTCAATTTTGGAGGGAGTTTTGCCGTTTGATTGGGGCTTCCGTCAGTCTCTCGTCCGGCTTTCATCCCCAGTCTAACGGTCAAGCCGAACGGGCCAATCAGACTGTTGGTCGCATTTTACGCAGTCTTTCTTTTCGTAACCCTGCGTCTTGGTCAGAACAGCTCCCCTGGGCAGAGTACGCCCACAACTCGCTTCCCTCGTCTGCTACCGGTCTATCTCCTTTTCAGAGTAGCCTCGGGTACCAGCCTCCGCTGTTCTCATCTCAGCTCGCCGAGTCCTGCGTCCCCTCCGCTCAGGCTTTTGTCCAGCGTTGCGAGCGCACCTGGAAGGGGGTCAGGTCGGCACTTTGCCGTAATAGGGCGTAGACTGTGAGGGCCGCTAATAAGCGTAGGACCAAGAGTCCTAGATATTGTTGCGGTCAGAGAGTATGGCTCTCCACTCAGAACCTTCCCCTTAAGACAGCTTCTCGCAAGTTGGCCCGCGGTTCATTGGTCCGTTCCGTATTTCTCAGGTCATTAATCCTGTCGCAGTGCGACTTCTTCTCCCGCGCTATCTTCGTCGCGTTCACCCGGTCTTCCATGTCTCCTGTGTTAAGCCCGTTCTTCGCGCCCCCGCTCGTGCCCCCCCCATCCTTGTCGAGGGCGCACCCATCTACAGGGTTCGTAAGATTTTGGACATGCGCCCTCGGGGCCGTGGTCATCAGTACCTAGTGGATTGGGAGGGGTACGGTCCTGAGGAGAGGAGTTGGGTTCCCTCTCGGGATGTGCTGGACCGTTCGCTGATCGATGATTTCCTCCGTTGCCGCCAGGTTTCCTCCTCGAGTGCGCCAGGAGGCGCTCGGTGAGTGGGGGTACTGTCATGTCTTGTTATGTCTGTTCCTGTCCTTTCTCTTCACTCTGTCTCTCTCTGCTGGTCTTTTTAGGTTACCTTCTCTGTCTCTCATTCTTCAGCTGTTCTACATCTCCCTAACTAGCTCATTCACTCTTTCCCACCTGTTCTCTCTTCCCCCTCTGATTAGGTCTCTATTTCTCTCTCTGTTCCTGCTACTTTCAGTGTCTGATTCTTGTTTGTGTTTTTGATGCCAGAAGCAAGCTGTCGTCTCGTTGCTTCCACCTTGTCCTATCCTGTCGGAGTCTGCCTGGCAGGTGCATCCTGCACTATACTAACGTTCTTTTTGTTCCATTGACAACGTTGGAAGAGGATTTATGCCATTCCTGTTTTTCATTAAAGAACTCTGTTTTCTGTTAAAACCGCTTTTGGGTCTTCACTCAAGTACATAACACAACTAGTTAAGCAATTATTTATGCAATGAACTGGGGTTTAGTGTGTGTGTGTGTGTGTGTGTGTGTGTGTGTGTGTGTGTGTGTCTGTGTGTCTGTGTGTGTTTGCACACGCATTTCCGTGGTTCTTTAACACTATTGCTGGATTAAGGAATATGACTAAAATACCTAGGAATAGTATTTCTATACACGATGTTGACTCTCAGAATCAGAGCACAGAGCCAGGTTATAGCCAGGTTATGGCAAATAAGCCAATGTCTACCTTTGTAGCCTATTTCATCTCAACAATGTGCGTCTACTCGTGTGGTATTTTTTTGTCATCATATTTTAGAATAAACAAAATAAAGTTGTCAGGCAATTTGTATGACGATGAGCACGTTAACATGTTCTATAGTGGACACCACCGATCACTTCCCGTTCAGTGCGCTACAAAAACTTACTTGATTCTGATCCATTCAACAGCGACAACAGTTCCAAAGTCAAAGCCAATGAAATAAGGCGATTTAGGTACAAATCCTTCATTGCCTGAGCTCGAGGCTTTGTTAGCCGCCTGGATGTCTATCGGCCCGTTATTTAGCAGCCTCTGAATATATATATTCGAGTGCTTTTCTCTAGTTCATTGGAAGTTGCAGCCGAGTGGCGCCGAATTGTTGACTTATTTAACGAAAGTGCAGCCAGCACAGCACATTCACTCCATCCCTCAACTCCACTCCCTCTTAAATATAATAGAAAACAACCCTCCCCCACAAGCACCAGGCCGTTTCTAAATGTGTTATTCAATTATGGAACGAGAAACCACATCAATAGCCTAGATAGGCTATACATAACGACATTTCAGAAAGCAGAGATTAATTTGGGAAAACAAAGCTGTAGGCATACTGTTTTTTTTCTCTCCAGTAAAATACTGGTTGAGCTCAGTTTTATTCCTGGTATTAAAGGGACAGTCCAGTAATATTGATTTCAATGCATGTTCCTCGTCATATTTGCACGAAATTGTGATAGTATCATATTATAATAGACTATCATATCCAAATGCTTCACTGAACAATGACATAATGTCCAGTAGGCATAAGCAAAGATGACAAATGCAACGGTGAATACAGCACATAGACGTATACTATAGAACCATAATTGTATTTTTTATTTCACCCCCTTAAGAACCATAGAGAGAGACATGGTAGATCTGAGCCAAGAGTGTCATTAGGAATACATTACCAATGTCCTGGATGCTTTGATGACAGAGGCTGATGTGGTGAGTGTCCCCCTGACTATGTAAAGCGCTTTAAGCATCCAGACAGGCAAAATCCAATAATTCATTATAATTGGTGAAGGTCTTACCTCTGACAGAGACCCTGGCTATTTTAAAGACCTTTCCCAGGGTATTACTGGCATGGCATGTGTAAGTCCCAATGTTCCCCCCTGTGGCCTGCTCGATGGTCAGTAGGGACCCCCCATCATTGTTCTTCAATTTCACGTTGGGAGCCCGGTGATAAGTCCAGGAGTACTCTGGCCGGGGGTTCCCATCTGAGGAGCAATTCAGCCCAGTAGGGGAACCAACATCAACTTCTGTGTCCCTCAGCTCCAGAATGTTCTGTGGTGGGACTGGAGGCACGAGAGTGACATGAGCATAATAAGACCAAATACAACAGACGATGATATAGAAAATACAAATATGGACAGAAGACCTGGGTTCAAAGAGTATCTTACATTTTCATTAAAATACTTTGCATATTTGCTTGGGCATCTCTGGACTGCTACATGGGTGGGGTTTGGACTTTTGGGACTATTACATTGATTCCATTGCACAGATAAGCTCAATCAAGCACAGCTAAATCAATTCAAATATGTTAAATACTATTTGTATTGTAACAAATGACCTCAGGTACAGGATAACCCTCAACAGTGCAGCTCAGGTTATGGGTTGTGTACTCAGCTATGCTGTAATATTTTGGGCATTCAATAAGTATAGTAACAGTATTGGGGAAAATGACAGAGACCTTTCAGCAGGCTGTTAAATTAACAGTACAATGAAGGCTAATAGAAAGTTAGGAGAGACAAAAACACATGCAAATTGCTGTTGTGATCGTTTGGAATTTTGGATTTGTTGGAACACACTAATAGTCCGTACCTGACTACCCAAAATGCTACACCACTCCCACAGATGTTAGTTTCTCCTCCGCAATAAGTCTTGAACTGACTACCTCCCCAACGATTTGAGGAACGCAAACATATTCTAACTATTCTGATTGGTTCCTGAAACCAATGGGTTGGGCCAGAGCCAGAACAACACGTGGGTAAAGCCGTGTTTTGAAAATTGTTCATTGGCTTTGATATTCTGATTGGTTAGAGCTGATCCAATCACTGATTACTTTGTTTGTAGAACACCCCTCATTTTGACGTCACTACAAACGACTTCAACAATGGCAGTTTTAGATGGAAGTTTGTAGCGAACATAGAGCAGTGGAAGAATTCAGTTTGAGTTGTCAGGCAATATGTCGCAGACAAAAATAATGGTTGCCTTCCCCTTTAAGATGAGCCACCACAAGCTGTCATCCAGGCAGAACTACAGTTCCCCTCAGTCAGCACTCCCCACATCCTGCCGCCAGTTGCAATGGGTGCAGCAACCAAGGACTTCACAGCTGTTTTGGCTGATGACAGTTTTGCCATTGATACAGACTACAGGCACTGCAGACTGACCCTTTTGTTTGATGTTAACGTCAATGACATCACTTTAGGATCGTTTGAAGAATGTGAAATGAAATAGTCCCTTAGGCCCAAAACACTTCCATTTTTTTGTTTCTACCTGGTTGCACGCACCTGTAAATTGTCCCAGGTCTGAATTAGTCCCTTGTTAGAAGGAGAGGATGAAAACCAGAAGTGCTTCGGCACTCCAGGACCAACATTGAACAGCCCCGCAGGGCCACCAACCCCAAAAATAAAACAAAAAGACTTACAGTAAACAGCAAAATGAAGAGTCTGTGATGAGAGGACAGAAGCTAGTGGTCCCTCTGGTCCCAGGTCCAGCTCTGCCTCACATCTGTACTTTACTTCATCCTCAAATCTCCTGGGGGTGATGTTAAGCGTGGAGGACACATCCACTGGGATCCTCGTGGAGTTATGAAATGATTCAGTTTTTACAGTTTCATTCCCTTTGTACCACTTCACAACCAGGTTCTGTAGAGGAGCGATGTTCTGGATGTCACACTGCAGCTGGTACTGTGTCCCCTCCACCATGGGACCAGAGTGTCTCAGAACAGAGATGGAGACGCTGTCTGGAGTCTCTAGAGACAAAATAGTTATATATAGTGAGAGAAAAAACGATTGTTTTCACTGACAAAACTCAGTACAAGACGCAAAAGAAAAACAACTTACTGTATAGAATGACAGGGAACTTTTCCAAACACTGCTCTCCATCTTTTTGTGTGAGGTAGCATGCAGGTTGTATTGTCCAGTCTGTCAAATTCTCCACATTCCAGATGACATAGTTGACCTCTTCTAAAGCTGTACCTCCTAATGTGGCCTCCCAGCCCATCCCCTCATAGTCTGTGGATGATGTGCTGCAGTTGACTGAGACTGAGTCTCCATATCTCACCACCAATGTGAGAGGGTTGAGCTCAATAGGACAGGCGGCATGGGTAGGCCCACCTACAGGTCAGACCACATGACAGAGACCATAATCAGCTCATTTGCATTCTCAAGCAGACATACTGTTTCTTTAAACATAAACGATCCCAAATCTAAGCCTAGAATGCAGAATGGTAAACTAACAAGAGGTTCAAATTAGTTGCCTTTTTCAGAAGGCAGTTTCTATTCAATAATCAAAATATAGGAAAAAAAGTTTACAACGTAGTATATTGGACAAAGACATAACCGTTAAGACAAAAAAAAATTACATTTTGTGTCATGTCACATAATCTTTACTGCGAGCGTACAGATTTTATCCGCTACTACATTGCCCTCTCCTGGTTATTCCAAAACGTGTTATTGGTTCTTAGTTTATCTCTTTGGCCACTATGAAATACGATCCAGTTATTGCGGATTTTAATGCGAACCAAGGCGGCTACTGTTCTTATCCCTCTTAAAACTGGAATGTCAAATACTTTAGCGTTATCTGTGTTCCTATTCTGCTTGAAATTCTTACATTTTTCAATAACGGTATAACAAAACTAACTTTACCTGCCATCCAGAGAAGTAACGGAAACCCAAGAAAAATCCGACTAAATATTATTTCATACATTTTATATTAAACTAATGTTTAATACCCAGAAAGACTTAGAAAAATGTAGGTATTCCTTGTGGTCAGTGTCTGATGTCCAAATGTCCAGTCCCCACATGCACACAGCCCAACTCTTCAACAGGCGCAGCGGTCAGTTGTCTCACATTATATTTTGGCTCTGTATTGAATTACAAGAACAGGACCGAAAAATCGTGAGAAGTCACGTGCTCTTTACTGGAAGACCCCTTTGAAAGATTTCAACCATCAAGCGCAAGAAACCGATCAATGTAAATGTAGGGAATTTCCATGGAACAGGACCCGGCACCTCGTTTTGGACTGTTTCATTCTGGAACCCATTTGCAAGGATGCGGTAGCTCTCTTTTATCATACATCATTTCCATTGTTTGCGAAGTAAAAATGATAGTAAAAGCAATCAGAGTTCATTCATGTTGCCTGCTGTGTATTTATCCTGCCATCTAAAAAAGGGCCGGACAGAGTTTATGGTTTGCGCAACATTGTATCGCCTATAGACCAACGCGTGGCCATTGTTGTGGTCAAAAAAAATAATTGCCCCTGTATCTCTCATAGAACTAGAATGACATTCACTTTCTGTGATCTCTCTCCCTCTGCTCTGACAGGCATGAGTCTGCAACTGTAATCTCTCCAGCGTTGCTCTTCATCATTAGTTTTACCGCTGATACATTGAAATACATTTGCCAAAATTATAGAATTACGGTTGTCTGTTCAGAAAGAAATGAAACCATTCAGAAAACTACACCAGTAATAGGCATATAATTTAGCCAAAGCTAAAAAGATTTATGAAATATGGCAAGCTAGAGATTTAAATAGCAATATTCATTTTTTTCTGAAAGGCTATATGTCTAAGCATCTGAGGTCACCAGCTCACAGTTTGACACCCACTCACTAGCATTAGGCAATGTGATGCAGTGTTTGTGTTCTTCCATTTCAAACAAAATTAACAGTTCCATCAAATTTACATAATAAGTCATTTGTCTTTTAATTTTGTTGTGTATATTATTTATTTCAGGGGAACAGTCGCTCAATTGATTGCATCGATTTAATTTCAGAATATTTATATTCATATTTTTATTATCCTTTTTCATAGTGTTGAAATTAACACAGTAGTGCGGAATCTCTGTGCATTCTAGAATTAACTGTTATTTCCAGCTTCTCTCTGCACTTTCCTGTCTATTTATGAGACTCGTGGAAAGTACTAAATATCTTGATCATGTGATGTGTGCTCTGGTAGAGTGGATGCAGAACTGAGTGGTGAAGTGGTGATGATATAATAAGTCATCAGATGAGGGGGAGGTTGTGGGCGGTGGGATGGCTCCATCCACAAATATCATCTCTGTTGACTTAGACTGATATTTAGTTAGAATAGAGATGTTGAGAACACAGAAATGCCTCACTATCTTATACACTATACAGGCTTTATAGCAACCCACAGGTGGGCAAGTGCAGGTGGGAAGAAACTCAAGAGCTCCATCCAATCAAAAGGTGTATCTGCTACACGTCTGAATGGGTCCCTCGGTCTAGTCACAGTAGCCGTCTGGACTAGTACAATGGAATTATTTAGCTAAAGCTCTAGCCTTTTAGATTATTTCTTAGCCCTACATCATCCGTCAGCCCAGATGTTGTCTGTGTTTAATAGATGCGGTGAGGATAAGTCATACCATGGGATCAGAACAAGAGGAGTATTTACAAAATACCAGCTGCTGCTATTTCTAAGCAGAGTTCGAGACTTGAGTTGGGGTCAGAGGCTGTTCTAGCTAGTTGTCAGAGAAAGGGGAGGTGAAGGGAGAGGAGAGACAAAGTTATATACAGGGGAGGACTGGACTCCCCATATGAACAAACAGTGTGTTCTTGTTGCAAAAACAAGTGTTTGAATTCCAGTCATGTCTCCGACACACTCCCTATTCAATAGTGCTCTCATACTGTAGTGCTCTCAAGACATTCTGAGTCTGTGTTATATGTCCTACATCCACATGTAAAGTCTCTAGTCAATGTGCAAAAACGCTATAGAAAGTACATACACAGACACTCAATGTGAACAATAGTATTCAATGTAAATGGATAGATCAAAGATATTGTTATTGACCACCAGCCAAAAGGAAACTTTAATCTCCACACAGGGGCTCTGTGTATCTAAGCAACAAGGTCAAAGGCAAAGTAAATAGTTACCAAATGGGACAGACATTTTCAGAGCTGTAGCTGAGGAAACCAAAACTCAGCTTTCCTCCCGCTGCCCTTTGTCAGCCCTGTGTATGTTTTGATACTTTACCTCCAGAGATCCTGTAGCTCCCCCGTATGTACGTTAAAGCAGAGAGACCTGGAGGGAGTTGACACGTTGCATTTTGGGTCAGACCTCAAACATTTCAGTTTCCTGTGGATCGAAGGTTCACTTTGCTCCTCAGTGTACTCAGATGTTTCAGAGAGCGACATGTCAAACCAACACAAATACACTAGAAAATTTGAAACACAGTAGCTTTTCTTTGAGTGTTCATCCCACACATGACTTCCTCTTAAGATGACCATTTCTATGTTGCACTGCTGGCAACATAAAAAGAACAGAGAATGCACCAGACAAATGAATACACTAACACAGAGGAAAACAGTACAGTTTGTTCCAGAAGGTAGAAATTGGGGAAAAGGAAAATGTTGGCACTCTCTTTACACTGTTTCTGAAATGTAGAATGTGGCCCCTTGTCCCCTGTGTCCCTCTGACAGTGTATTCATCTATTCCCCCTTCTGCAGGCCTATCCCATTCCATTTCTCTCTCCTCACTGTTTCATTGCTCTCTGTGCCCCTCAGTATCTACATGTGTGTGTGTGAGTGCATGCACGTGCGTGTGTGTGCACAGTCAGTGTGTGTCCCACTCCAAGGCCAGCCTCTGATAGCTTTGTAATGCTTTGAAACAGGACACTGATGGCGTGACCTTGTACCCTGTTGACAAACTAATGACCACGTCAGCTTTGGTGACCAGACTGTATTTTCTCACACTTCTGAGTACAGTCAACAGTCTCGTTGTTAACACGGTTCAGTAAGCTGTTTAAAAGTGTAAAAGATAGCAAGTAAAAAATGGTTTCATTTTGTGGAGCACATTAAAACAATATGGTTATTGTTCGTTTAATCCCTGATGCAAACCTCTGAAATATGATCATGTAGAATACATGAGCTCAACAAATGCCCCTCTGTGTCTACACATTCTTCATGGGGCTACTGGAATTTAGAAGCCATTCCCATAGCTTGCCAATCAGAATAAGGCCTGGTGAGTAAGTGGGTTGGGTACACTCTGAATAGGGGATATTTTCCTAAACAGTATTTAGAGTAGATTTTATATAGAGCATTTTCCACTCACTCCCTCAGTATACAATTGAAAGAGGGTTTCTAACTAAACACCTACAACAATGAATCAGGGTTCGTGAAACGCACATTATTCTCAAAACACACACTCACAAAAACATCTACTCATGCTCTATGTTGAGTCCTGAGTTTTAGAAAGATAAAAACGTTTCAAGGGACTTCTCCTCCCAATTTAACCCTGACCTGTCAGCTGCCCCAGACTGGTCTCATAGACGAGACGTAGCATAGTTAACGTCAAAGCTAGAACACTCAAATTACTATGATATGTTATGTTTGGTACGGTTACATAAGATTGTAGGTTACTTATGACGAAAACAAAAGGATGATAGGTGGGCGTATAACGCAAACGTCTAGCAACCCAAAGGTTGGGCATTCGAATATCATCACTTTGCATCAACTTACTACCTTTTAGCATGTTCCCTAACCCTTCCTTTAACCCTAACCGTAACCCTTTAACATAACTCCTAACCTTGACCCTAACATTAAGCCTTAACCCATAGAGCTAGCTAAAGTAGTGTTAGCTGCCTAGCCATCTCGCTAACATTGGATTGGAATTGGAATTCATAACACATCATACATTTAGCAAATGTATAACATATTGTACGAATTGCATTTCGTACATATTCTATGAACTGCAATTTGTAACATATCAAACAAATTGTAATTCGTAAACTATCATACGAAATGGATGATGGACATCCACAAATGAATACTTACCATACGAAACATAACATAGCATACTAAATGGAGTGTCTCGGATTTACATAGAGTATGAAATGAAATGCTCTGAGACCAGATTGCAGAAAGATGGCTGCCCAGAGGACTATAACTACTTCCATAATGATTCTTGTCTGAAGACTCAAACTGAATTCTCCGCTGCTCTATGTTTGCTACATACAGTACTACATACAGCATTTTCAAAACGCCGCTTTGCCCACGTGTGTTACGACTCCGGCTCGACCCATTGCCTTCTGGGACCAATCCGAACGGTTAGAATGTGAGTGCATTCTATAAATCCTTGGGGAGGTACTCAGATCCAGACTCATAACTGAGAAGAAACTAACATCAGTGGGCATATTATTTGACTGGAGCAAGGAGTTTGGGTAGCCAGGCAATATGATTAATGATGACAACAGAACTGCAGTCTCGATCATCTGCAATGGTGTGATAGATATCAGCTAATCCTAGCTCAAATCAGTCACATACATGAATGTCCAGTAGGTCTACATGATTCACATGACCATATTCTTATTCAAAGGTAACATGAATGCCATTAACATTTTTTATTTATTATTTTGTTTAAAAAAAGTTAACCTGTAAATGTCATTTGACATTGGTATGTCCTAGGGAGAGCACAAACAGATGTTTTGGGGTTCTCTGATAGATGTGTCTTGGTAATAGTGAGGGGAGGCTGACGTGAGCCTGACATAGCCCCAACCTGAGTCTTATGGACTAGACAGGTTTGTCTGCTCCAATAAGGCATTTTCTTTTCATTGACCAGTTAAATTATGAAGTTTGTAAATAAACTTTTTTTGTTTGTTGTTGTTGTAAATGTTGATATTTACAAAATACAATTACACATCTGAACCACCATCCTATTCTGTAAATAAAAGTCAACTTCTGCACAGGATTCTATCTGACTCCTGAAACTCTTCTGCTCTTATGCCTGCTACAAGGTTCCTATTTTACGATGATGTAAACACTTTCTCCTGATCATTCTTTCTCTGTCACACGCCTCTCAGTGCTTATGTAAGTTAACAAATATCCTGGCCAAAACCAGTCACTTGTTTTCCCTGATTGGGTCCAATCTGGACTATGTACAGTATGTGCTCTGAGAGAAGGTATACTCTAATTCCATACAAACTGTTCTGGGAAGAATCTAACTATCCAGAAGTTGCCGTTCTTTGTTTGCCAATCATCATGAGGAATAATTCAGGGACAAATCACTCACGAAGAGCACTTTAGCCAGCACAATGTTTGAGTATTATAAATGAAAGATTGTTTGGCTGCGTTAACACAGGCAGACAAATTCAGATTTTTTTTCCACTAATGGATCTTTTGAGGAATCAGATCAGCCCTTTTGACGATAATTGGGCAAAAGATCAGAATTGGGCTTCCTGTATAAATGCAGCCATAGAACATGAACTTGGTTCTGTCTGAACGTTTAAGAATTCTCGTATCACATGCTGATGACTAGATGTGTTTTTTTAAATCATAAAGTATACTAGAGTCACACTCCAGAAGGTTTTAGCCATTACTCCCCATATCCACTGTAAATGTGGGTGGCCGTGGTTGTTGATTGCTCAATCATAGACTTCCCAGTCGGGATTCATTGAAGTCGTTGTTAAAGTCACTTCCACTTTTCCATTCATCTTAAAAGAAAAACCATTCAACACATTAAGAAACACTGTACATGTAACGGCTTTCTACGTGGGAAGGAGAGGACCAAAGCGCAGCGTGGTGAGTGTTCATCTTATTTAATAATAAATCCAAACTGAACACTTTAAATGACAAAATAACAAATGTGGCAAAACCGAAACAGTCCTATCTGGTGCAGAGAACACAGAGACAGGAAACAACCACCCACAAAACAGGCTACCTAAATATGGTTCCCAATCAGAGACAATGACTAACACCTGCCTCTGATTGAGAAACATATCAGGCCAAACATAGAAATAGACAAACTCGACATACAACATAGAATGCCCACCCAGCTCACGTCCTGACCAACACTAAACAAGAAAAACACAAAAGAACTATGGTCAGAACGTGACAGTACCCCCCCCCCCCAAGGTGCGGACTCCGACCGCACAACCTAAACCTACAGGGGAGGTTCTGGGTGGACCCCACTCCATCATTGTCTTTGTCCACCTCCTTAGCGTCCTTTGAGTGGCGACCCTCGCCGCCGACCTTGGCCTAGGAACCCTAACAAAGGGCCCCACTGGACTGAGGGGCAGCTCCGGACTGAGGGGCAGCTCCGGACTGAGGGGAAGCTCGGGACTGAGGGGCAGCTCGGGACTGAGGGGCAGCTCGGGACTGAAGGGTAGCTCGGGACTGAGGGGTAGCTCGGGACTGAGAGATAGCTCAGGCTGGTTGACGGCTCTGGTAGCTTCTGGCTGACTGGCGGCTTTCGTGGATCCTGACTGAATGGCGGCTCTGGCGGATCCTGGCTGAATGGCGGCTCTGGCGGATCCTGGCTGAATGGTGGCTCTGGCGGATCCTGGCTGAATGGCGGCTCTGGCGGATCCTGGCTGAATGGCGGCTCTGGCGGCTCCTGGCAGACTGGCGGCTCTGGCGGATCCTGGCAGACTGGCGGCTCTGACGGATCCTGGCAGACTGGCGGCTCTGGCGGATCCTGGCTGACTGGCGGCTCTGGCGGATCCTGGCTGACTGGCGGCTCTGGTGGATCCTGGCTGAATGGCGGCTCTGGCGGATCCTGGCTGAATGGCTGCTCTGGCGGATCCTGGCTGACTGGCGGCTCTGGCGGATCCTGACAGACTGGCGGCTCTGGCGGATCCTGACAGACTGGCGGCTCTGGCGGCTCCTTGCAGACTGGAGGCTCTGGCGGCTCCTTGCAGACTGGCGGCTCTGGCGGCTCCTTGCAGACTGGCGGCTCCTTGCAGACTGGCGGCTCTGGCGGCTCCTTGCAAACTGACGGCTCTGGAGGCTCCTTGCAGACTGGCGGCTCATGACAGACGGGAGACTCTAGCAGCTCTGGACAGGCGGGAGACTCTAGCAACTCTGGACAGGCGGGAGACTCTAGCAGCTCTGGACAGACGGGAGACTCTAGCAGCTCTGGACAGACGGGAGACTCTAGCAGCTCTAGACAGACGGGAGACTCTAGCAGCTCTGACAGACGGGAGACTCTAGCAGCTCTGGACAGACGGGAGACTCTAGCAGCTCTGGACAGACGGGAGACTCTAGCAGCTCTGGAAAGACGGGAGACTCTAGCAGCTCTGGACAGACGGGAGACTCTAGCAGCTCTGGACAGGCGGGACGCACTGTAGGCCTGGTGCGTGGTGCCGGCACTGGTGGTACCGGGCCTAGGACACGCACCTCAGGGCGAGTGTGGGGAGGAGAAACAGGTAGTACTGGGCTCTGGATACGCACAGGAAGCCTGGTGCGGGGGCTGCCACCGGAGGGCTGGTGCGTGTAGGTGGCACTGGATAGACCGGACCGTGCAGGCGCACTGGAGCTCTTGAGCACCGAGCCTGCCCAACCTTACCTGGTTGAATGCTCCCGGTTGCCCTGCCAGTGCGGCGAGATGCACTGGGCTGTGCAGGCGACCCGGGGACACCATACATAAGACTGGTGCCATGTACGCCGGCCCAAGGAGATGCACTGGAGACCAGTTGCGTAGAGCCGGCTTCATGACACTTGGCTCGATGCCCACTCTAGCCCGGCCGATACAAGGAGCTGGTATGTACCGCACCGGGCTATGCACCCGCACTGGGGACACCATGCGCTCCACAGCATAACACGGTGCCTGCCCGGTCTCTCTCGCCCTCCGGTAAGCACAGGAAGTTGGCGCAGGTCTCCTACCTGGTTGGGGCTGACTCTCGGGCTTCCATCCGCGCCGCCATGCTGCCTCCTCATACCCGCGCCTCTCCGCCTTCGCTGCCTCCAGCTCTTCTTTGGGGCGGCGATATTCTCCTGGCTGTGCCCAGGGTCCTTTACCGTCCAACTTGTCCTCCCATGTCCTTTCCTCCTTGCGCTGCTCCTGCTGCCGCTGCCTGTCACCATGCCGCTTGGTCCTGTTGTGGTGGGTGGTTCTGTAACGGCTTTCTTCCTGGGAAGGAGAGGACCAAAGCACAGCGTGGTGAGTGTTCATCTTATTTAATAATAAATCCAAACTGAACACTTCAAATGACAAAATAACAAATGTGGCAAAACCGAAACAGTCCTGTCTGGTGCAGAGAACACAGAGACAGGAAACAGCCACCCACCTAAATATGGTTCCCAATCAGAGACAATGACTAACACCTGCCTCTGATTGAGAACCATATCAGGCCAAACATAGAAATAAACACTAATAAAGGAAAACACAAAAGAACTATGGTCAGAACGTGACAGTACATTAAATAGATGGGTGGGGAACTTCCTACCCTCTGTCATGTCTTTGGCTATGCCGGATTAAGTGATATGACATGCTATTCTATAAAATAATTTATCTGTAATTAATATTACCTGATTGAGCTAATCATGTAAATGTAATTAACTAGAGAGTCGGGCACCACAAAATAATATTTATAGAGCTGTTATCTTCCGAATAAACTCTTAAAGACCTAGTAATATTTTACATCAATAGCAGTCAATATTAATTGTCATCTTAATTCAGTCTCATCTGAAAGTTGTAAATCCTGGGTTATCTGCACGAACCCTGGCTAACAAGTTGAATCAGCAATACAAAATTGGGTTTAATTGTTTATTTACTAAATACCTAACTAATCACACAGAATTACACATACACATATTTAAATCATAACTTGATTACAAATTACGTCATAAAGGAAAACGTCCCTAGCGGGCAGAACAGATATGACAGCTGGTTACACAAAAGAAATGGGTCTGGGTTTGAGTGAAAGAGCGGGAAGACTGAGGAACAAAGGGTGAAGCTGTGCAATCGTAAATACAGTATCTTATGCATTCTAAATGACTGCCCATTTGGAAAAGGAAAATGCAATAGATATTTACACTGAGCTGCCCTTCGGTAGTTTGGTGGTAGATGGATGGCCGTGTTGCCCAACCGAGTCCTTTGTCCTTTGAAGAAGGTCTCTGCTGGTAAATTGAATACGTTGTAGTAACGTCGTTGTGTGGTAGACGCAGTAGCGTGCCGTGGTTCTGGGGCCTGGGCCTTCAGTGAAGTCCTACACAGTCCCACCCGAATTAATCCACCTCTTATTACCATCATTATGATGCCATGGCTCTAGATACTATACATTTAGACAGAAACGCAGTATAACCAGGCGTTGCGTCACCTTGAAATTGACATTTTTATTCAGAGAATTGCAGGGGAAGAGTACAATACCTTTTCATTGTGCAGTTTCGTTGCCCTGCGTGCTTGTTCGTTGAGCTGTAGATCCACTCGGGTGTCCCCAAAAGTTTTCAAAAGCACCATTGTTTGTAAGTGCCCAGCCGTACTTTGGTGTCTCGTTGCTGCCTTGGTTAGACAACTCAGGTTTGCAAAGCCAGTGTGGCTCCAAACACCAAATAAATCACTTGCAAATAATAGGCATTCCCTGCAGTACAGTTTGCAGTGCTTCTCGGAGCCTGTCTTTGTAGCGTCGGCTTTGTAGCGTCGGCGTCTACCTCTCCTGACAATGTCTAACTTTTCTTGAAAAGTTTGTCTTGAGAATGGCGTTCTAATTATATCCTCGACCAAATCGATATCTTATCCTTCCGCCATTGTGGGTTGAAAAAACAGTTTAGTAGTACGCAAATTAATTCGTTGATCAATCGTTGATCAATTTCAGTTTCCTAGTTTCCTAGTTGGTAATCCAATCAAAAGACGTGCAGGCACTACGCCTGCTAGCTGGCTCCTGTGTAACACTGGAGCCAGCCAGCAGGCGTACAATAGCCAACTCTAAAGCTGATTGGTTGACACTAAATTTTAATTTCCATTCACTATAAGCTACAAGCGCCCGCACTGTTGATTCTGAAGGCCTGAGGGCAGATTTTAGACCCCTGGCAACACATGATGGCTGAATATGATTGGATAAAATATCTAACATAAAGACCAACCCTCCAAATCTCAACCTGGGGCTGGAAGCAGTGCAACCAAGAGGAACGCTATGAAATGAAGAGTGTAACTCTTACTCTGGGGAATAATTTAATACATATTTGTGGGAAAATATATTTAAAAAAATATATATATTCTGATGATGTTTAGGCCAGCAGAGAAGGCCTTGCTGGCCCTGACAGCCCACCACTGGGTAGACGGGATACACTGTCTGTTCCTTCCTAACCCTCGTTTGCAGCGGCTATTGCTAACTCAACGGCTAGGAGGTATCACTTCTGTAGTGAATAAGAGTTTAAAGTTCATACCATTCGCAACCAAAGCTCATGCTGATGTTGGCTTCGTTCTGTAGTTATTATCTGAACCATTCTGACATCGGACCGTCATCCTCACGTCCTCGGAACAGGAGGTTATATTGTCGTCAAGGGCTTATATAGGAAGGGAGAGGAGGGTGTGTTTGAAAAGTTTTATAGCCCATGTCCCTTCACATGGGCGGGCCACTGATTGAGCAGAGCCCTATCTTATGAAAACCCAAATCTCACATTTTAGAAGCTAAAATCACATTTCATCCCATCACAAATATTTTCATATTCAAACATTTAAATTGAACAACAATTCCATGTGAATCTCTGATGTGTAGACTTTCCACTGTAGAGTTTATGTCATCTTATCATTGATGAGAATGTCTCAGATGACAACCGAACTGACATCATATTCATTAAGGACCACCGCATATGTTCAGTAGTTCGGATTACCAGAATATAGTTAATTTCCCTCCACCTTGTGATGTTCCCAGAATCTCTATGTTAACCAAGGGTTTTGCAAATGTAACATCAGTAAGGTAGAGAGAGGAAAAAGGGGGGAAGAGGTATTTATGACTGTCATAAACCTACCCCCAGGCCAACGTCATGACACCTCTAATGGTCAAGGTACATAAGGAAATACAAGCAAAAAAACTGGAACCAGATAACAAACAGAAAATGTCTACAGTCATTGCCAAAAGTTTTGAGAATGACACAAATATTAATTTCCACAAAGTTTGCTGCTTCAGTGTCTTTAGATATTTTTGTCAGATGTTACTAGGGAATACTGAAGTATAATTACAAGCATTTCATAAGTGTCAAAGGCTTTTAATGACAATTACATGAAGTTGATGCAAAGAGTCAATATTTGCAGTGTTGACCCTTCTTTTTCAAGACCTCTGCAATTAGCCCTGGCATGCTGTCAATTAACGTATGGGCCACATCCTTACTAATGGCAGCCCATTCTTGCTTGGAGTTTGTCAGAATTTGTGTTTTTTTGTTTGTCCACCTGCCTCTTGAGGATTGACTACAAGTTCTCAATGGGATTAAGGTCTGGGGATTTTCCTGGCCATGGACCCAAAATATCAATGTTTTGTTCCCCGAGCCACTTAGTTATAATTTTTGCCTTATGGCGAGGTGCTCCATCATGCTGGAAAAGGCATTGTTCGTCATCAAATTGTTCCTGGATGGTTCGGAGAAGTTGCTCTCGGAAGATGTGTTGGTACCATTCTTTATTCATGGCTGTGTTCTTAGGCAAAATTGTGAGTGAGCCCACTCCCTTGGCTGAGAGGCAAACCCACACATGAATAGTCTCAGGAGGATATTGTAAGGTGTTAAGGGATTTGTTTTATCAATAATGACTAATTATGTATACATTTCAATCAGGACTGAATAGTCAGAATACTATTATGTTACTGTATGGATGTATGAATTTTCTTTTAATCCTAGTAATGAATATAATGTGTGTAATTATAATCAAGAATTAGAACAATGACTGTCTGTTCCTTGGTAGAAATGAATGAACTTATCGTCAGACTGGCTAGAATGCTTATCTACACAGGAAGACCTTGGCTGGGTCATAAATTATCTAAATTGGTGGGAGAACTATACTGCCATTGTACCGGGTGGAGAAGAGACGGGACAGTTCAAAAACTAATGACGTCATTTTCAGTTTATAACCTGTGGTAAACTGTATCGTGTTCAGTACTCTCGAGAATAAACACTACTGATTGATTTTGAGACTGGTCTCTGTCCATTTTATGTAAATAAGGGTCTTGCAAATTCTTAGGAGTGGACAGAGTGTTGAATTGAATTGGTTTAATAAAACATAAAGGAATTTAATTCCTGTGACAAAGGATAGGGAGGATAGGAGCCATGGAGCATAAAGAGTCTCCTCCAACCAGAGTCAAATCAGGAGTTAAGTCATGAGCAGCAAAAATAGTCTAGTGATAGTTGATGTCACTGATGGAGGATACAGCTCTCTTCCTACTCTTATTTGTATCAGGGTTGGGCTCAATTCAGAATTGAAATCAGAATGCCTCATAAATTCCCATTTAATTCATGGATGGCAGTTAGCCTAGCGGTTTAGAGTGTTGGGCCTATAACTGAAAGGTTGCTGGTTTGAATCCCCGAGTTGACTAGGTGAAACATTTGTTGACGTGCCCTTTAGCAAGGCACTTAAGCCTAATTGCTCTGGATAAGAGCGTCTGCAAAAAAATGTAAACAAAAATAAAAAATGTAAGTAGTAAACACGATACAGAATTTGAATGAAAGGAAATAGAATTCAATTCAATGACATCCAAATGCCTCTTCTAATAAGGTTAGGGTTAGCTCTTCGACATCAACATCAAACATGTCATTATTTACATATGTAACAGATGTCATCACACTCTGTAACTCTCTTGCGTTGTGTTTATTAAAAAAAGGCCTGTCCAGCCAGCAGTCCTAGGTGATTGAAGCACATCAGATGTGCAGGACAACAGTATGTTGATGGCTGTAGATTTGTGATTCGTCTGTTAGGATAGAAATAAATGTGAATTAGCAGGGAGCTAATTAGAGCATGCTATCTAACTTGCTTAAAAAGCATTAACATAAAACACAAAAGCACATCCAAGGAAGCCCCCAACATTTAACAGGTACCGTACACATAATGCTTTATTTCAGAATGCGACCTACCGTTTGCATGTCAGTATCAGGCCGGAAAGAATTTAAGTTTGTGATCTCCCCCTTCCTTATTTCACTCTGTCATTCAGGTTAGTATTGTGGATTAACTACATTGTTGATCCATCCTCAGTTTTCTCCTATCACAGACATTAAACTCTGTAACTGTTTAAAATCACCATTGGCCTGATGGTGAAAACACTGAGCGGTTTCCTTCCTCTCCGGCAACTGAGTTAGGAAGAATGTCTGTATCTTTGAAGTGACGATTGACCTGTACCCCTCGGTACCGGTACTCCCAGTATATAGCCTCCTTATTGTTATATACATTTATTGTTTTACCTATTGATTGATTAGATTTTTTAAATGTAGTTTATTTCATAAATATTTTATTAAATATATTTCTTGAACTGCATTGTTGATTAAGGGCTTGTAAGTAAGCATTTCACGGTAAGGTATTCGGCGAATGTGACAAATAACATTTGACTGGGTGTATTGAAAAATCATTCTGAGTGTAATTGGTAACTTTGCCATGCTCAAAAGGAGTCTTTTCTTTTTTTTACGCATCTATCACTTGGTGCCGTTCTTTGCGAGGCATTGGAAAACGACTCAACTGAGGGAAGTTACAGATAACGGTATGTGTAAATTCAGGCTGTAACACAACAAAATGTGGAAAAAGTCAAGGGGTGTGAATACTTTCTAAAAGCATAGTATAAGGTACAGTCTAATATACAGTAACTGCATTGCTTGTCGTGAAAATATAATTGGCTCTTCTAAGCACTAAGGAGTTGTCACGTTCACTGTCTTCAAACTCCATGTCATAGATGAGCCAAGGTGCAGCGTGCATGTAATTCCACATCTTTAATAAAGTGAAACCTTCACACAAAAAAACAGGCAAACAGAAACCGACCGTGAGCGGACCGTGATGCAACTGTGGCGCATGCAAACACACACAGAAAAGAAATAATTACCCACAACATTAGGTGGGGGAAAAAGCTGCCAAGTACGATTCCCAATCAGAGACAATGATAGACAGCTGCCTCTGATTGGGAACCACACGCTGCCAAAAACAAAGAAATAGAAAACATAGAATGCCCACCCAAATCACACCCTGACCTAATAAAACGTCTCTCTAAGGTCAGGGCTTGACAGGAGCACATTAACATTGTTTTCAGAGGAAGTGAGTGATATAGTCTTTGGTATGAGGAAGTGTGCCCTGTTAGATTCAACAAAACTCTCATGTACTATGACTCAGTGTAATTTCTTTGAATTGCACTGAATTAAAAACTACTCCCTGTTACTCAAACTCTAATTCTAATTCTACATCCTGTGGCTTGTGGCTAATTCAATTCGAATTTCAACTCATGAGTTGAATGGGAGTCAATTCCAAAATTCTGAATTGAGCCCCACCCTGAATCCTATAATTGAATGATCTTTCTGGATCCATCCTGAATGTGCCCCTTTCCCCTTCCTTGTTGTGTTTGTCTTTTGGTCTTGTTCAGTAATTTTCTATGTTGTCTGAGCCTTTTTCCTTCTTTCTCCTTCACTTTCACCATGTACGTGGTAAACCAATAAGGACCTGAGTTTCACAGGGAGAACATATTTCATAATGTTACACTTCAGCCCCTGTTCCCCAATTCAGATTGGGCTGCCCTGAATATGAACAGGGCCGGTATTATGGGTGGGAACTATAGGGGCTGGCCCACCCTACGTCTTTGCCGTCCAAATAAAATATTGAAATATTGATTCTTTATTTGACCGAGACTGCACTGTCAGAAAGACGCATCAATCTCAGATAAAGCATCTGAATGAGCAAAACGGCTCCCCTCTGTCGCGGTATGTGTAGACCATGTATCTGATGCTGTCTGGACAAAATGAGCATGGCATGGCATCATTTTTCTGTTCAGACAGCATCAGATAGTGACGAAGCGAGAGGACTCACTCTCGCCAAAATCTTTGCTCAATAAGCCCAATGCATTTCTATGGGCATAATACGCAGACCTAAGCTTGTTGCTTGCATTCCCGCCTTTAGGAAAATGAACACCATTGTTAGGGCAGAGACATGAGCTTCTCATCATGATATGCAGATATCTGGTTTCAGCCAATTGCGCATTAGAAAGGAAAATTGGTGGGTGCATGGTGCACTGTTCGGATGCTGGCTTCCCCTAAAGTAAATTGATGTTTTGCCAACATTATATAGTGACTCCTGTATAAATAAAATTATTAAAATGACTTTACCTTTTCAGATGGGATTTTAAACGGGTGTCCTGACTCTCTGTGGTCACTAAAGAACCCATGGCACTTATTGTAAGAGTAGGGGTGTTAACCCTGGTGTCCTGGCTAAATTCCCATTCTGGCCCTTATACCATCACGGTCACCTAATCATCCCCAGTTTCCAATTGGCTCATTCATCTCCCCTGTAACTATCCCCCAAGTTGTTGCTGTAAATGAGAATGTGTTCTCAGTTAATTTACCGGGTAAAATAAAACAATTGTTAAAAGTACATTTTGTCCTATGCCGAATTGTAGGTTAGAACACCTTTAATTGAACTACTACAGCACTAAAGAAATATGTAACCCGATGAGAAGTATTGATTTGGATGTATGTTTAAATACTTTCACGGTGTTTTTGATACTTACATGGATGACAATACTGAAGATCTATGATGGACAATAATATGCCTTGTGAACAATGAGATTTGAAAGAGAAGATGTATTATGACTATAAAAAAAGTTTTGTCACCTCAAACATTATTTTAAATAAAACGGAATTAAAAAGAAGAAAAATGCTGGACTCCAAAAAACAAGTTGACATACAAAAACTTCCATGAACACTATTAAATATGTAAATCATGTTAAAGGCTGGTGCTCTTGCTTCAGTTGAATTTTAACTTTTTAGATTTTTAGAATTTTAAGTAAGATTTTTTATGATTAACCATGTTGTTATTGAAATGAAACTGTTCCAAGAAAATGTGCATTTCAAAATAATCATACACATGTGCAACACGCTGGTAAAACCTGACAAGACACGACGAACTGGCAACAGACAAACAGAGAACACAGATATAAATACACTGGGGAAACAGGAGACAAGGGGCTGTGAGACATACTGTATGTTTAATTCTGGACACATGAAAAGTGGGATGTATACGGAGGGAAAGGGGCAACAGAAGACGAACAGCAGAGGGATTAAGCAATTTAGAGATCGGGAAAGGACCAATAAAATGGGGGGAATGTTTGTGGGACTCCACCCAGAGGGGCAGGTCCCGAGTGAACAGCCATACCCACTGCCCAAGACGGTAGCGGGGAGCAGGGGTCCGGTGGCGGTCCGCCTGTCGTTGGTACCTGGACGGTGGCCCATGCTCTCTTCCAGGTACGGCGACAACGATGGACGAACACCTGGGCAGAAGGTGTGCGGACCTCTGCTTCTTGCTCCGGAAAGAACGGGTCCTGATAACCTAGGGAACACTCAAAAGGCGAGAGACCCGTAGCAGAACAGGGAAGGGTGTTGCGAGCATATTCCAACCACACAAGTTGCTAGCTCCAGGTTGTAGGATTAGTGGAGACGAGGCAGCGAAGAGTCTTCTCCAGGTCCTGATTGGCTCTCTCTGACTGGCCGTTGGACTGGTGATGAAAACCAGAGGACAGGCTGGCCGACAACACAATAAGGGTGCAGAACACCTTCCAGAACTGGGACGAGAACTGAGGACCGCAATCGGAGACCATGTCGACCCGGCAGTTCATGGATCCAGAAGACATGCTGCACCATGAGCTGGGCCGTCTCCTTAGCTGAGGGCAACTTTGGAAGGGGAATAAAATGGGCGGCTTTGGAAAACCGGTGTTGCCATCAGACGGCAGGAGGCCCGTGACGAAGTCCAAGGATATATGGGACCAGGGATGGTGAGGGACAGGAAGTGGTTGAAGGAGGCCAGCCGGAGCTTGCCACTGAGTCTTGTTCTGTGCACACACAGTTCAGGCGGCAGCAAATACAGAGACATCAGGAACTATGGTGGGCCAACAAAAACGTTGTTGGACAAAATCAGAGGTTTGACGGGAGCCAGGATGACAGGTGAGTCTCGGGGAATATGCCCATTCAAGAACAGGAGCACGGGCAGAGTCCGGCACCAACATCTGGTTAGCTGCGGAAGAGGGACGCATAAATCCAGCAGTGAGAGAGTCCTCAACATACCCTTCCATCGCTTTGGTCTCTGGACCTGACAGGGAATAAAGTCACCCCTGAGGAGGTTTAGTGCCTGGGAGTAGGTCGATGGCACAGTCATAGGGCCGATGCGGGGGAAGCGAGCCTTGCAGAAAGCCTCCCGGAAGTACTGGTATTCCGCAGGAATGGCGGAGAGGTTCAGGGCTTCTCCCAAGCCTGCAGGAAGAAGTCACAGGGCAGGCAGCACTGACTTCAGGCAATGCACATGGCAAAAGGGGCTCCAAACCAGGATAGAACCAGTAGCCCAGTCGATCAGAAGATTGTGCCTCTGGAGGCAGGAGAACACCAAAACCATGGGTGCATGAGGGGATTCAATGGGAAGGAACTGCATACTCTCACTGTGATTGCCCGACACTCTCAGGTAATTGGGAAACGTAATGTGGGTGAGTCTGCCAATAGAGCGCCCATCCAACTCTCTGATGTCCATGGGAATAGAGAGGTGTTGTGTGGGGATTCCCAGCTTCGACACCAGGGTATCATCCATAAAGCTCTTGCCGGTCCAAGAGTCAATGAGCACCTAGAAAGATTTGTAGGCTGGGAAGAAACTCCACTGGTGGCGGGGTTGCTGAGAGTCTGGGGGATTACTGGTGTGGCCCACTGCCTAGTAGGGAATATGGTATTGCTCCAGCAATGTATTGAACACCTGGTCATGGCGTTCTGCCAGGGTATGGAGTCCCTCCATAACTCCTCGTGTCATCCAATGGTGGCTCCTTGCTGGGAGACATCATTGTGGAGCTGGTCTGAGTCTGTTGGTTCAGTCATGGCTAGTTCATACTATCACGACTCAGGATATGACCCAAATGCAGACACAGGAGGTGGATAGACCAGTTCTCAGATGATTTATTGTAAAAACGGGGCAGACAAAGGGCAGGCAAAGGGAAGATCGAGGACAGGCAGGGGTTCATGATCAGATCAGAGAAAGGCAGGTACAGGATGGCATGCAGGATCCGGGTCAGAGCAGGCATAGGTTCGTAATCAGGTCAGAGTCAGGGAGGTACAGGACGGCAGGCAGGCTTGGGGTCAGGGCAGACTGGAAAACACGCTGGTAAGACCTGACAAGACAAGATGAACTGGCAACAGACAAACAGAGAACACATGTATAAATACACTGGGGATACTGGGGAAGATGGGCGACACATGAAGGGGGGTGGAGACAAGCACAAAGACAGGTGAAACAGATCAGGGTGTGACACCTATAGTCTTTATTATAACACCCAGCAGCGAATCGTCATTCAAGGCGAGCCAAACATTTTTAGCAAAAGAATTGAAAAGAATTGTATTTTTTATTTTTGGGGTGCTTGCCTGTTTTGCATGTTATTTTGACATTAATACGTGTCACATATCAGTTTGCAAACAATGTAAAAATAATACATATAATTGAGTTAAGTAATAACGCCACATACAAACATGGTCTTTTTTTTGCTTTCTTGAGTAAGGCAGCTCCAAAATGCAGGTGTTTCAGCCTAGCTCAGTGCCTTCTGCGGTGGTGGGGCAAGCCAGCAGAAAATACGGAGCGCTGCACTGTGATTGGCTCATTGTTTTGTCACTCATGGGGACTTTGCGTCACTGCCAAGTGTAAGAGGAGACATTGAAAATTCTAGCCCTTCAGCTGCTACCATAGAAGTGCCCATCCAAGAAGGCTCAAGGTCATTAGCAACAGATAAAATTATGTCAAGTCACGTTATATGTACAATCGCTTTGATTGGACTGATCATGTCAACATCATACTTTCACAATCTTAGCTAGCAGTCATCATCATGAATCAAGTCGACAATCTACTTGTAAATCTTTTTAATCCTTGTCATATGAAGAGAAATAATGAAGAGAAATTATAGATGAAACATAACGGTGCTCATCGGCCACTGTACATAAGCATTACACAACAAGTTGGAAATCACAATTTCAACGAGTGGTTTGGAAGGAATCAGTGACAGTAGTTGTGTGGTCCCAAATCTGGGATTAAGGGGCTCTTTTCCAAGTTTAAAATGAAAAATATTCAACATTGGCCATGCTGTCAATGAAGCATGATTTGTGCCATTCTCAAAACAACTGTTAACTCGGAGGACCGCCGCTCCACCTTCCTGTTCAAGTGAACCGAGTACAACAATGTGAGTCCAAAAATGTATTGTATGCTGCTTCATAGATGATGTAATATGCCAGGGAGATATGAATACTGTAGCTAAGAAAGTAGTAGTAAGTGTATGTTGTGTAGTAAGCTGTTAGTAGCCCATGTGCCTCATCCTAATAATTTGGTCTATTTACCCCTATTAATTTTACCTACTGTTCTGACTGTTCTATTGTAGCCTATAACCTGTTTTAGAGAAATGTAATCAATATTGTAATGTTGTATTATTGTATATGCCCCTTTTATATCCTACAGTTATCCAAGTTCTAACTTGGTGTACAGGGAGAACACTGTAAGACCGGCCAATGTTCTGAATTCTGTCGCTGTACATTTCAAAGGTGCTAAACAAATAGTTATATTAACTAACGTTTCGTCCGTCCAAGCGCGCTCATTGTCTTATTCTAAATTACTAATTGCCTCTTATCCACTTGTCATCCCCATAGTGTGTGCATTTCAATTGTCATTCGAAACCACATTTGTTTAAGCAAGTCAGCCATATCAGCTATGTTTTTAACAGCGGTTCATGAGGCTGAATGAACTGTTTCGCTGGCAGACAAGGCTCCGCTGATAGCCAGGTGGAGCAGTGGTAAGATCTTGGGACTGCTGTTGGGACAGCTGTACGTAGGCCCTAACAGTTTGTGGGCACCGTTTGTCACCATTATAGTGCAATTAATGTATCGTTTGCCCCACCAAGATTTACATGCTAAAATCGCCACTGATAACACCCACTAATTAGCAAGCTCATGCACACAGGATGTCCCATGAAAACAGACCGGCCTATAGAAACCAAATTCCAACGCCCTTCCAACCGATTCATTCTGGACCGGGCCCAGAATATGAATACATGTCTGGAACACCAGCATGAGGTAAGCATTGGCTTGATGAATCAGAGGCTCGATCACCCTTTCTCTTGTCCTCTTTGCTTCTGGTCTTCCCCTCTCTTCTCTTATTATTGCATCTCATGAGGAGGAGCTGGGGATGGGGGTAGTGATGGCTGTTGAGGGACTGGATTTCACAGGACCTCTCTCTCTCTCTGCTGAGTCATGGGAGAATGAACACTCCTGCATGAAGAATCTGCTCTCACTTTCCCACGTAGGAGTAAGCCCTCCTCCTTTTTCTCCTCCCTCCTCTCCTCCTCACTGACAACAAGCAGATCCAGCCTGCACCTCCTGTGTGGTAGAGGAAGCACTCCATCGTAAACTGTAGCTGCTGGCTGACTGGCTGTTATCATGTTATCATGTGACTGAATAGATCCAGTAACTATGTGCGTGGGGATGATATGTACGGATATGTATGGGTCCTCTGCTGTGTTATGTGAGATTGCGGAGGAATTATAACAGATTGTGTAATGCATTAGGGGATAATGAAGTGGAAATATTTTCAGTCAAGAGACCTTTCAATATCATCTGACGATGCTGCTCCTAGGATGAATTCCAGCCCTGTTGCTTGAAATAATATATGCTTACATTCACTACATTTCACTCACAGGCACACAAGCACCCAGGTGCACAAACAAGCACGCACACGCCACAGCCAGCGCATGAATGAATCAGTAGGATGGGCATTTGATTTCTATTGGCGTCCCGTTTTTCTGCATAATATGCCCATAGAAACGCATTGGGTTTATTAAGGACAGATTTTGGCAAGAGTGAGCCCTCTTGCTTCGCCTCTTCCTCTCTGCTGAAATGAGGGAGCAAAACAGCGCCCCTCTGTATTACTACATCTAGCCCATGTATCTGAGTCTGTCTGGCCAGAAAATGTATGACATGCCATGACAGCATCAGATACATGGTCTATACATACATAGGGGGGTGCTGTTTCGCTCGCTCTGAAATGTTATCTGAGATTGATGCGTCTTTCTGTCAGTGCGCATCACGGTCAAATAAAATATCAATGTTTCAATATTTTATTTGGACGGGCGAGGAGGTACGGTAGGGCGGGCCAGGCCCCCTAGTGGCAGCCCACAACTCCGACCCTGGCACACACACTTGTACACGCACATGCACAAGCGCGTGAGCACACACACACACACACACACACACACACACACACACACACACCTACAAACACACACACACACACACACACACACACACACACACACACACACACACACACACACACACACACACACACACACACACACACACACACACACACACACACACACACACGAACATGATGTTCCTGTTTCTCACATTCCCCTTGTAAGTAATGCACATATTGTGCAGTATACTGCTGTAGATGAACAATAGTGCAAATCAAGACGGTACAATAGTTCTCCTGGTTTAGAGTCATGTCCTCAGACATTGTAGTAGTGTGTCCATAACCACTAGATGGAAGTCTCTTATCATATCAAAGACCACAGCTAACCAGAAGCTAAAAACCTTTGCCATTAGGGTGTTTGTTTGTCCTGGAGAAAGATTCATGTTGTTTCTTATTTTGTGTCAGCAAGCTGTTCTACTACTTGAGAAGGGGTTGTTGTGATGGGTATGGGGAGGGGGAAGGTGGTTCTCACAGCCAACAGTCTCATGTATCTTATGGATTTGGAAAAACTCAACAGTGGCGAAGACATAGACCACAGAAAATTCCACTGTCATGTATGTAACACACACACACATATTTTCGGTGACATATTTCACCTGAAAGAGAGATAGAGATGTAAACAGTTGTTAGAAAGCTCCTGGGTTGTTTGTACAAAAATCAAATCAAATCAAATTTTGTTTGTCACATACACATGGTTAGCAGATGTTAATGCGAGTGTAGCGAAATGCTTGTGCTTCTAGTTCCGATAATGCAGTAATAACCAACAAGTAATCTAACTAGCAGTTCCAAAACTACTGTCTTATACACAAGTGTAAGGGGATAAAGAATATGTACATAAAGATATATGAATGAGTGATGGTACAGAGCAGCATAGGCAAGATACAGTAGATGGTATCGAGTACAGTATATACATATGAGATGAGTATGTAAACAAAGTGGCATAGTTAAAGTGGCTAGTGATACATGTATTACATAAAGATGCAGGAGATGATATAGAGTACAGTATATACGTATACATATGAGATGAATAATGTAGGGTATGTAAACATTATATTAGGTAGCATTGTTTAAAGTGGCTAGTGATATATTTTACATCATTTCCCATCAATTCCCATTATTTAAAATGGCTGGAGTTGAGTCAGTGTGTTGGCAGCAGCCACTCAATGTTAGTGGTTGCTGTTTAACAGTCTGATGGCCTTGAGATAAAAGCTGTTTTTCATGTCTCTCGGTCCCAGCTTTGATGCACCTGTACTGACCTCGCCTTCTGGATGATAGCGGGGTGAACAGGCAGTGGCTCGGGCGGTTGTTGTCCTTGATGATCTTTATGGCCTTCCGGTAACATCGGGTGGTGTAGGTGTCCTGGAGGGCAGGTAGTTTGCCCCCGGTGATACGTTGTGCAGACCTCACTACCCTCTGGAGAGCCTTACGGTTGTGGGCGGAGCAGTTGCAGTACCAGGCGGTGATACAGCCCGCCAGGATGCTCTCGATTGTGCATCTGTAGAAGTTTGTGAGTGCTTTTGGTGACAAGCCAAATTTCTTCAGCCTCCTGAGGTTGAAGAGGCGCTGCTGCGCCTTCTTCACGATGCTGTCTGTGTGGGTGGACCAATTCAGTTTGTCTGTGATGTGTATGCCGAGGAACTTAAAACTTACTACCCTCTCCACTACTGTTCCATCGATGTGGATAGGGGGGTGTTCCCTCTGCTGTTTCCTGAAGTCCACAATCATCTCCTTAGTTTTGTTGACGTTGAGTGTGAGGTTATTTTCCTGACACCACACTCCGAGGGCCCTCACCTCATCCCTGTAGGCCGTCTCATCGTTGTTGGTAATCAAGCCTACCACTGTTGTGTCGTCCGCAAACTTGATGATTGAGTTGGAGGCGTGCGTGGCCACGCAGTCGTGGGTGAACAGGGAGTACAGGAGAGGGCTCGGAACGCACACCCTTGTGGGGCCCCAGTGTTGAGGATCAGCGGGGTGGAGATGTTGTTGCCTACCCTCACCACCTGGGGGCGGCCCGTCAGGAAGTCCAGTACCCAGTTGCACAGGGCGGGGTTGAGACCCAGGGTCTCGAGCTTGATGACGAGCTTGGAGGGTACTATGGTGTTAAATGCCGAGCTGTAGTCGATGAACAGCATTCTCACATAGGTATTCCTCTTGTCCAGATGGGTTAGGGCAGTGTGCAGTGTGGTTGAGATTGCATCGTCTGTGGACCTATTTGGGCGGTAAGCAAATTGGAATGGGTCTAGGGTGTCAGGTAGGGTGGAGGCGATATGGTCCTTGACTAGTCTCTCAAAGCACTTCATGATGATGGAAGTGAGTGCTACGGGGCGGTAGTCGTTTAGCTCAGTTACCTTAGCTTTCTTGGGAACAGGAACAATGGTGGCCCTCTTGAAGCATGTGGGAACAGCAGACTGGTATAGGGATTGATTGAATATGTCCGTAAACACACCAGCCAGCTGGTCTGCGCATGCTCTGAGGGCGCGGCTGGGGATGCCGTCTGGGTCTGCAGCCTTGCGAGGGTTACCACGTTTAAATGTTTTACTCACCTCAGCTGCAGTGAAGGAGAGTCTGCATGTTTTCGTTGCAGGCCGTGTCAGTGGCACTGTATTGTCCTCAAAGCGGGCAAAAAAGTTATTTAGTCTGCCTGGGAGCAAGACATCCTGGTCCGTGACTGGGCTGGTTTTCTTTTTGTAGTCCATGATTGACTGTAGACCCTGCCACATACCTCTTGTGTCTGAGCCGTTGAATTGAGATTCTACTTTGTCTCTATACTGACGCTTAGCTTGTTTGATAGCCTTGGGGAGGGAATAGCTGCACTGTTTGTATTCGGTCATGTTTCCAGTCACCTTGCCCTGATTAAAAGCAGTGGTTCGTGCTTTCAGTTTCACGCGAATGCTGCCATCAATCCACGGTTTCTGGTTTGGGAATGTTTTAATCATTGCTATGAGAATGACATCTTCAACGCACGTTCTAATGAACTCGCACACCGAATCAGCGTTTTCGTCAATGTTGTTGTCTGACGCAATACGAAACATATCCCAGTCCACGTGATGGAAGCAGTCTTGGAGTGTGGAGTCAGATTGGTCGGACCAGCGTTGGACAGACCTCAGCGTGGGAGCTTCTTGTTTTAGTTTCTGTCTGTAGGCAGGGATCAGCAAAATGGAGTCGTGGTCAGCTTTTCCGAAAGGAGGTCGGGGCAGGGCCTTATATGCGTCGCGGAAGTTAGAATAACAATGATCCAAGGTTTTGCCAGCCCTGGTTGCGCAATCGATATGCTGATACAATTTAGGGAGTCTTGTTTTCAGATTAGCCTTGTTAAAATCCCCAGCTGCAATGAATGCAGCCTCAGGATGTATGGATTCCAGTTTGCAAAGAGTCAAATAAAGTTTGTTCAGGGCCATCAATATGTCTGCTTGGGGGGGAATATATACGGCTGTGATTATAATCGAAGAGAATTCTCTTGGTAGATAATGCGGTCGACATTTGATTGTGAGGAATTCTAAATCAGGTGAACAGAAGGATTTGAGTTCCTGTATGTTTCTTTGATCACACCACGTCTCGTTAGCCATAAGGCATACGCCGATGCGTGGAGAAACCCGCTGGCTGCACCGACTCCGATAGCGTCTCTCCAGTGAGCCATGTTTCCGTGAAGCAAAGAACGTTACAGTCTCTGATGTCCCTCTGGAATGCTACCCTGGCTCGGATTTCATCAACCTTGTTGTCAAGAGGCTGGACAGAAGAATGCTAGGTAGTGGTGCACGATGTGCCCGTAAAAAAAAAAAAAAAAAAAAAAAAAAAAAAAAACTGCAATGTTTCCTAGGAATGCGAAGCGAGGCGGCCATCTCTGTCGGCGCCGGAAGTAGGTTACATATGGTGCTTCTGGGTGGTTTGTACATATTGTGCTGCTGGGTGGTTTGTACATATGGTGCTGCTGGGTGGTTTGTACATATGGTGCTGCTGGATAGTTTGTACATATGGTGCTGCTGGGTGGTTTGTACATATGGTGCTGCTGGGTGGTTTGCACATATGGTGCTGCTGGACAGTTTGTACATATGGTGCTGCTGGGTGGTTTGTACATATGGTGCTGCTGGGTGGTTTGTCATATGGTGCTGATGGATAGTTTGTACATATGGTGCTGATGGGTGGTTTGTACATATGGTGTTGATGTGTAGTTTGTACATATGGTGCTGCTGGGTAGTTTGTACATATGGTGCTGCTGGGTAGTTTGTACATATGGTGCTGCTGGGTGGTTTGTACATATGGTGCTGCTGGGTGGTTTGTACATATGGTGCTGCTGGGTGGTTTGTACATATGGTGCTGCTGGGTAGTTTGTACATATGGTGCTGCTGGGTGGTTTGTACATATGGTGCTGCTGGGTAGTTTGTACATATGGTGCTGCTGGGTGGTTTGTACATATGGTGCTGCTGGGTGGTTTGTACATATGGTGCTGATGGGTGGTTGAAGAAAAAGCCACCACCTGTCAGTGTAAATTAATACCCCCAACAAGTCCTAGACATCAAGATCAAAAGTCTGAGCTGAAATGCAATCTACATTATGTCCAGAACAGAAACAACCTATATAATCCCATTTTTGCTCTATGATAGATACTCAACAATAGTGTATTATTACAGTACATGACAACAGACTGTTTAGCAAGACCATTGGCTGTATTGTGGTAGGATTTAGACGGCATTATTAGCCATGTCTCAGAGCTTTACAGACGGTATAACACAGTAATCCTCTGTTTGTGAGTACTTTAAACATGGAGCTTGGCTGTCTTGCTGTGGTTTAATTTTAGTCTGTTTCTTTTGGGCGGGCTCCAGCGTATGCTGCAGATGGACACATTCTCACAGAATAGCTCCTCGGTCTGGAGACTGGAGTTTGTTCCCGCTCTCTGCTCTCCGCCCTCCGCCCTCCAGCCCGTCTCGTCTGGTTTGTGGCCCCAGCCATGCTCATGCCTGGAGCCGCTAGAGCCGCTGGACTACCATGATGTTGTGTTGTCTAGTATCATGTCTCCGTGCCCCAGTTGTATACCGTCTCATTTCTGTGTCAGCTCCTTTTCCCCACCTCAGTGTGCCTGAGACTTACAGACTTACAGTCATTTTCCCTGTGTGTATATGTGGGTGTGTGTGCACAGCATGCGTGCATGTGTGTGTGTGTGCGTATGTGCCACAGCCATCCTTGATTTCAGTTCTGGACCATTCATATTCATATTTCCTCTTCCAACCACCCTAAGGTTGTCTAGCACAACAACGTGAATAAAACACTCATTATAGTGGAGTCTGGCGGCCGATTGAGATGTCTCGTCCTTGTTTTAAAGAGGGGGATTTGAATTATAGACATGGGCTGGCTGGAGGGACTGGGGCTCTGGGGCTGGTGGGACTGGGGCTCTGGGGCTGGTGGGACTGGGGCTCTGGGGCTGGTGGGACTGGGGCTCTGGGTCTGGAGGGACTGGGGCTCTGTGGCAGGAGGGACTGGGGCTTTGTGGCAGGGGAGACTGGGGAGACTGGGGCTCTGTGGCAGGGGAGACTGGGGCTCTGGGGCTGGAGGGACTGGGGCTCTGTGGCAGGGGGACTGGGGCTCTGGGGCTAGAGGGACTAGGGCTCTGTGGCAGAAGGGACTGGGGCTCTGGGGTTGGAGGGCCTGTGACTCTGGGGCTGGAGGGACTGGGGCTCTGGGGCAAAAGGGACTGAGGCTCTGTGGCAGGAGGTACTGGGGCTCTGTGACTGGAGGGTCTGGGGCAGGAGGGACTGGGGCTGGGGGACTGTAGGGACTGGGGCTGGAGGGGCTGGGGGGACTGGAGGGACTGGGGCTGGAGGGGCTGGGGATCTGTGGCAGAAGGGACTGGGGCTGGGGGACTGGGGCTCTGGGGCTGGAGGGACTGGGGCTCTGGGGCAGAAGGGACTGGGGCTGGGGGGACTGGGGATCTGGGACTGGAGGGGCTGGGGCTGGAGGGGCTGGGGGGACTGGAGGGACTGGGGCTGGAGGGGCTGGGGGGACTGGAGGGACTGGGGCTGGAGGGGCTGGGGATCTGTGGCAGAAGGGACTGGGCCTGGGGGGACTGGGGCTCTGGGGCTGGAGGGACTGGGCCTGGGGGGACTGGGGCTCTGGGGCTGGAGGGACTGGGGCTCTGGGGCAGAAGGGACTGGGGCTGGGGGACTGGGGATCTGGGACTGGAGGGGCTGGGGCTCTGGGGCAGAAGGGACTGGGGCTGGATCCCTTGTGGCCCTTATGAGGTTACAGCATGTATCCCTGTATGACACACAGAGATCTAAGACAGAGGTTTAATCATACTGGTTTAATGATCCTCTCCCATTAGCAGGGTGTGGGGAGAGAGGGCAGTAAACCAAACCAGCTTTTGAGACTAAACTGACTGGCCATTGATTTTCTACAGTGGATAGATGTTCATCATTCAGACTGGGCAATACAGTAAGAGGAACGAAGACAGAGGGAGCAAGGCACCTCGCTGAACAGCAGACCACCGACACCAGATACCCCACCAATAACCTAAGCCCATCATCCAGTGGCTGCAGACAGTTGGAAACCCAATATCAGCATCACTAACCATCTGGAGAAAGGACAGCAGTGGACTTTTCACATATGCTTTAGAGCTTATCTGTGTACTGAAATACTGTCAGAATGTCTTTCAACTCCGTCACAGCCATGTACTGTATGTAACCCTGCAGATCAGGGCAAAGAGACGACAGGTCAGGGATTACTTTGTGAAAGGGAAAGGAGGGAAGGGAACTGTTTTAAAAGCTCAATGGGAGCATGAAAGGGCTGCTGACCCCTTCCCCCTCTCAGAGGCCTCCTGGGCACCATTAACGCCTTGAGAGGGGGGCATTTCCAAAGTTGGGTAGGGGTGGAGAATATACAGCATCTGGAAAGCATTAGGCTGTTACTGCCCAGGGGTGAGACATAGGAGGAATAAAAGCAGGGAGAATGTGTGCGTGTCTCAATGTGTGTGTGTGGTTTGGTTTTTACTATCCTTGTGGGGACCGCTTTTTTAGGCTTAAGGGTTAGGTTTAGGGTTAGGTTTAGTTTTAGGGTTAGGGTTAGGATTTTGGGCTAGGGTTAAAGTTAAGAGTTAGGGTTAAGGTCAGGGGAAATGTGTGTGTGTGTGTGTGTGTGTGTGTGTGTGTGTGTGTGTGTGTGTGTGTGTGTGTGTGTGTGTGTGTGTGTGTGTGTGTGTGTGTGTGTGTGTGTGTGTGTGTGTGTGTGTGGGTGGGTGTGTGTGTGTGTAGTCAATTACATTTGTGGGTCAGGGAACGTTAGAGCAATTCTAAAAAGACACAGAGAGAGAGAGAGAGAGAGAGAGAGAGAGAGAGAGAGAGAGAGAGAGAGAGAGACAGAGAGGGCGATGGAGGAGGCTGAGACGGAGAGAGGGAGGGGAGATAAGGGTGAAGGGACAGAGTGATAGTGTGTACACAGGCAGTGGGAATGTGTGAGTGTGTGACCTAGCGCCATGCAGTGTGCTGTATGAGTCTTTGTTCCTGTTAGTCGTTTGAAGGCAGGATGTAGAGATCAGGAACCTTGGCAACAGAACAGTTCCATCTGGGCCTGGGCTAGAAACAAAATGGCTTTGTGTGAGTGTGTTAGAGAGAGACACCCTTATCCCATCCTCACCCCCAGCCGGCTCGGCCCAGCCTCAGGCAGGGTACACGAGGTGCTCCCCCCTCATCAGTCGTCCCAGCAGCCCAGGCCCAGCCAGCTGCCCTGGGCCTGGGGAGAGGGAACAGAGTAGCTAATGGCTCACACACAGCACATGACCTTCACTGAGACACATGCAGACACAGAGCAGGTCCCACTCCAATCAGCAACACACACTTATATAATCTAGAATTTCAGGGAGAAGAGGAAGCCAGCTGATTCAGAACAGATTGTAATACAACAGGTTACATAGGGGTTACATGAGACAGGGAGGGACATTTGATGTAATACTCATAGTTCCTTTTCCCCAAAGGAGCTATTGTTGGGATTTGGGGGTTGTCAGGAAGATATTATAGGTTGGTGAAAGGTTCAACATTGTCAGATACGAATGAAGCAGGCCCCAGGGAGAAGTAGAGCATTCTGGGTATTGGAGTATACTGATCCATATCTCTCTCCATAGGTCATAAGACTGATCACAAAGCAAATACTCCCCTCGTCTCCACTCACAGAGCAATTGACTGTTATAGAGCCATCTGTGATAAATGAAAAGAAGAGGGTTTCTCTGGCCAACTCTGGAACTCGCTCCCCCATTTCGTGAGATTTTCCTGGCTGTGGAGCGTTCACACCCCCACCCCCCAGAGTCATTTTTTAAGAGCTAAACAAGCCTTCTCCATAACATGAGTACATGCTGTACTAGGCCAAGTGCCCGCGGCACGCTAGAGACAATAACTGGACGTTAAACCTACCTCCGCCCTACCCCAGCACCACCAGCTCATTCCCCAGCCACCCTCCACTACCACCTCACATCCCCAGAGTACTCTAGTCCTCTACCTCTCCCTGCCCATCTCTCACTCTCCACCCCCTCCCTCTTCCACATACTTCTTTTCTCAACCCCCCTCTCTCTCCTCCACACCCTCCCACTCTCCTCTCCTCCCTGCCATCCATCGCTTGGGCTGATATTGAGCATGTATTTCACAGACACTCCCTTAGAGACCGGTGACCTCATCACTGGGCAGGAAGTCAGGGGTTCGTGTTCCTCCTTTTGTGAAAGTAATCCCACACTCAATATTTTATTCAGGAGGGAGTGGAGTGGAGAGAGGTCTGACGGAGGGAAGGAGGGGGTGTGGAGGCCCCTAACTCAGTTGATTCTCATTAGTGCTCACTGCTCATGCCACATCATCATGGTCACACGTCTCTACTTATAGACTAGAGCTTTAACTGCATTGAAACCACAGGAGGCTGGTGAGGGGAGGACGGCTGATCATAGTGTCTGGAATGGAGTGAATGGAATGGTATCAAACATGTGTTTGATACTGTTCCATTTATTCCATTCCAGCCATTACTATGAGCCAGTCCTCCACAATGAAGGTGCCACCAGGAACCAAGAGGTCCTCTGTGAAAAGCATTTCTAGATCCAGGTCCAGGTGGCTTAACTTTCACAACTGGTCTAGACTGGACTGCAATGTGGCAGTGGAACACTGTGGAAGAGGAAGGACTGAAACACAAAAGCCACAGAAAATAAAAGGGATGAAAGATTCGACAAAAGGAAGAAAGATTTGACAAAGGGAAGAAAGATTCGACAAAAGGAAGAAAGATTCGACAAAGGGAAGAAAGATTCGACAAAAGGAAGAAAGATTCGACAAAGGGAAGAAAGATTCGACAAAGGGAAGAAAGATTCGACAAAGGGAAGAAAGATTCGACAAAGACAAGATTTGACAAAGAGAAGAAAGATTCGACAAAGAGAAGTTATAAATGAAGCACAAAATATCAAAAGGAATGGAGAACCGATCAGTCTGATTGGTTAGACACATGCTGTAGGTTACTGTATCTTTCTGTAAAAACCCAAGTCAATATGTCGTAAAAACATGGAGACAGAGAGACAAACTGACTGGAAACTTTTGTCCCTGATGTGAGTCAATGAATTTGACTGACGGTTTATTGCTGCCAGGGTGCTATTGCTATATTCTGATGACATCAAGGAAACGCCTAGGCAAGGCTGTAGCAGAGCTCAACTCTACAGCTGCTTCTCCTCAGGCAGCAGCAACAGGAACACATCCACCTGGCCTGCTGCCTTCTACACAGAGGAGGTGTGGGGGCAGGCATCAGCTCTTTCTCTCAGGGGGCCCTACTGTGGACTAGGAAGATCACACACATACGTGCACACACGCACAGACATATATGCACGTGCACATGGACACATATAACACACACACACACACACACACACACACACACACACACACACACACACACACACACACACACACACACACACACACACACACACACACACACCTTTGACAATGTGAGTGTTTTTACTGCATTCTGGATAGAACCTCTGTCTTCTGGACAAGAAAACTATTCCCCATTCAGAGACACGCTCGACCTGTGAAAAGAAAGATCATTCCAATCCATTCCAATTTCTAAGTGATTCTAAAGAAGGAATGGAAAGTACCTGAGCGGGACCTCACCAGTGGGGTCCTCACCAGTGGGACTTCACCAGTGGGTCCTCACCAGTGGGTCCTCACCAGTGGGTCCTCACCAGTGGGGTCCTCACCAGTGGGTCTTCACCAGTGGGTCCTCACCAGCGGGTCCTCACTAGTGGGTCCTCACCAGTGGGTCCTCAACAGTGGGTCCTCACCAGTGGGGTCCTCACCAGTGGGTCTTCACCAGTGGGTCCTCACCAGTGGGTCCTCACCAGTGGGTCCTCACCAGTGGGGTCCTCCAGTGGGTCCTCACCAGTGGGTCTCAACAGTGGGTCACCAGTGGGTCCTCACCAGTGGGTCCTCACCAGTGGGTCCTCACCAGTGGGGTCCTCACCAGTGGGTCTTCACCAGTGGGTCCTCACCAGTGGGGGTCCTCACCAGTGGGGTCCAGTGGGTCACCAGTGGGTCCTCACCAGTCCTCAACAGTGGGTCCTCACCAGTGGGTCACCAGTGGGTTCACCAGTGGGTCCTCACCAGTGGGTCCTCACCAGTGGGTCCTCACCAGTGGGGTCCTCACCAGTGGGTCTTCACCAGTGGGTCCTCACCAGCGGGTCCTCACCAGTGGGTCCTCAACAGTGGGTCCTCAACAGTGGGTCCTCACCAGTGGGGTCCTCACCAGTGGGTCTTCACCAGTGGGTCCTCAGTGGGTCCTCACCAGTGGGTCCTCACCAGTGGGGGTCCTCACCAGTGGGTCTTCAACAGTGGGTCCTCAGTGGGGTCCTCACCAGCGGGTCCTCACCAGTGGGTCCGGGTCACCAGTGGGTCCTCACCAGTGGGTGGGTCCTCACCAGTGGGTCCTCACCAGTGGGTCCTCAACAGTGGGTCCTCACCAGTGGGGTCACCAGTGGGTCCTCACCAGGGTCCTCACCAGTGGGTCCTCACCAGTGGGTCCTCAACAGTGGGTCCTCACCAGTGGGTCCTCAGTGGGTCCTCACCAGTGGGTCCTCACCAGTGGGTCCTCACCAGTGGGTCCTCACCAGTGGGTCCTCACCAGTGGGTCCTCAACAGTGGGTCCTCACCAGTGGGGTCCTCACCAGTGGGTCTTCACCAGTGGGTCCTCACCAGTGGGTCCTCACCAGTGGGTCCTCACCAGTGGGTCCTCACCAGTGGGTCCTCAGTGGGTCCTCACCAGTGGGTCCTCACCACCAGTGGGTCACCAGTGGGTCCTCACCAGTGGGTCCTCACCAGTGGGTCCTCACCAGTGGGTCCTCACCAGTGGGTCAGTGGGTCTCACCAGTGGGTCCTCACCAGTGGGTCCTCACCAGTGGGTCCTCACCAGTGGGTCCTCACCAGTGGGTCCTCACCAGTGGGTCCTCACCCAGTGGGTCTCACCAGTGGGTCCTCAACCTCACCAGTGGGTCCTCACCAGTGGGGTCCTCAGTGGGTCCTCACCAGTGGGTCCCAGTGGGTCCTCACCAGTGGGGTCCTCACCAGTCCTCACCAGTGGGTCCTCACCAGTGGGTCCTCACCAGTCACCAGTGGGTCCTCACCAGTGGGTCCTCACCAGTGGGTCCTCACCAGTGGGTCCTCACCAGTGGGTCCTCACCAGTGGGTCCTCACCAGTGGGTCCTCACCAGTGGGTCCTCACCAGTGGGTCCTCACCAGTGGGGTCCTCACCAGCGGGTCCTCACCAGTGGGTCCTCACCAGTGGGTCCTCACCAGTGGGTCCTCAACAGTGGGTCCTCACCAGTGGGGTCCTCACCAGTGGGTCCTCACCGGCGGGTCCTCACCAGCGGGTCCTCACCAGTCGGGTCCTCACCAGTGGGTACTCAACAGTGGGTCCTCACCAGCGGGTCCTCACCAGTGGGGTCCTCACCAGTGGGTCCTCACCAGTGGGTCCTCACCAGCGGGTCCTCACCAGTGGGTCCTCACCAGTGGGTCCTCACCAGTGTGCACATTAGATTAGAGTAGAATAGATTATTTGTAACATGACATTTACACTACCAAACTCTTAGATTAGAATAAACACTGTCTGTAAAGGCTATCAAAGTAATTGGTTATTTTGATTTTGGCTACGATTACATTATCGGGAGTGTTTATTTTTGATGTGAAGTATCAATAGATTCATTGCAACGGTTAGGCCTATTTAAATAACAGAACACACCAAACATTAGGAACACCTTCCTAATATAGCTTTCACCTGGATTCACCTGCTCAGTCTATATCATGGCAAGAGTGTTCTTAATATTTTGTGGACTCATTGAATGTTACCTTATCATCAGGTCAAGCCCTGCAAGACAACCTTTCCTTTTCAATTTCTCACAATAAGTTTTATCTAAGAAAGGAGATGAGAGAGTGAAAAAGAAAGAGAAAGAGAGAGAAATGGATCAGGAGAGAGAGAGAGAGAGTAGTGAGAAAGCACATTTTTGATCAATGCCTACAGTGTGTTTCATCCAGCTGGCATGTGAGAGCTGCGAGCAGACATTCACGGCAGATCGATTCAGCACTGGGGGGCACAAGCATAGGATTTTGAGGTTAAACTTTGCACGCACAGTCACTCAAAAGAACAAAGTCAAACTGACACAGACACTCACCTATCATTTATACCACTTTCACAGACACACCTGCATTCCCTCCTTCCCTCAGTCTCCAGGACAGTCATCCCCAGTGAGTCTGTACATGTCTGTTACCGCCAGGTCTGGCTTTCTGCTAACGGTGCACAAACACACACTGTTGCTCCAGAGGGGTGTGTTAGGGCCTGGCCACTCCCGGCCCTCACGACACAAAGACAGTAGCACTGCCAGAAAGCAACACACAGCAGCTCCACAGAAAAGGAGAAAAACAGACAGAGTAGGCCAGGGAAAGAGGGGGGCAGAGAGGCGAGGGGTGGGGGTGAATTCACTGAGGAGGCTGTGGAGTCTGAGCACTCTGACTGCAGGGACATTGGTGCGTCTGTCCCCAGATGTGAGGGAGGGGATGGATGGATGGATGGATGGATGGATGGATGTATGGATGGACACAGAAGTGACAGTAAGATCCAGTGTGTCTGAATCCCTGTCAATCCCTCCAGTCATTCTCATGGTGCTACTCTACTGCCTCTACAACAAATCTGTTATGTTTCCAGGACATTTCATTCCCCACCCGCTGCTGACTCTGGCACACACCCCCTTAGGGCCTTCTCACATATTATAGTGTTGGACACACACTCTTAGTACACACCACGCACGCACACAAACACGCACTCACACGCACGCACACACAGCGAGTCAGTGGAACAGAAGGCAGTGGCAACACATACTCTGTCGTCCTCTATCTTCCAGAGATATGCTAATTAGCAGTGACACAGTCGACCAGTGATAAGGAAGTACTATAAAAACAGTGCCTCATGTCTTAGGAAGTGAATGTCATCCGTTACGCTCTCAACCAGCCCTTTCTGCATTGTACTCGATGTGGAGTCCCTGTGGTTTGATAGCATTTCTCTCCTCCCCCTCTCTCTCTCTTCCTTTCCCTCTCTCTCGCTCTCTCTCTTTCTCTCTCTCTGTGCCATGATTCATGCTGTAGTGAAACAGAACTGCTAGGAGACCGGGAGGACATTCACAGATAAACTATGAACATACTCCTTACACAATAAGAACATTCAGCCCTGCATTCAGAGAGGAACTGCACTCACTCACTGACACTCAGTCCAAGATGGTGCCTCGTCCACTGTTGGCCAAGTGGAGAGTCTGTGATTAGTATGTGCTTACCTCATTGGTTAGAAATCTAATGATGCAGTTACTGACATGAGATTGTCCAATTAGCATAGACGGCTTACCACGACCAAACCCGGACAATGCTGGGCCAATTGCGCCGACCTACGGGACTCCCAGTCCCGGCCAGTTGTGATACAGCCTGGATTCGAACCAGGGTGTCTGTAGTGACGCCTCTAGCACTGAGATGCAGTGCCTTAGACCGCTGAGCGCATTATCTCACAAGCTGAAAAGCGTTACCTCAAAACTAGGTCAAGGAAAAATAGCACATAAGATGAAGAGCTTGCCAAGGGCCAGAGTGACACTAAAGTGTTACAGGGATGAAATAATCAGCAAGAGAAAAGGGGGCGAGGGAGGGAGGGAGGGAGGGAGGGAGGGAGGGAGGGAGGGAGGGAGGGAGGGAGGGAGGGCAAGAAAGAGAGCATGTAACTGTGAGGGGAGGAGCAGGGTCAAGGGGGAGATTGGGAGCGAGAGATAAGCAAAGTTTGGTGGGCGTCTGGTGGCTCCAAGGTCACAGAGGTCAGCCAGAGCGGAGGAAAGGTGGAACGTCATGACTCATTGCTATGTGGGAAAGAAGGAGGGAGAGAGAGAGGAAATAGTTTCAGGTCTGTTTGGGATAATTGAAGTGCATCCCTCAGCTGTAGTTGCTTGTGGAGTGTGGGAGTGTAGTGAGAGAGGGAGAAAGAGAGAAAGGGAGAAAGCGAGAAAGGAGGAAGGAGAAAGGGAGAGAGTGAGAGAAAGCGAGAGAAAGAAAGAGAGACAGAGGGAGGGAGGGTTCAGTGCCTGGGCAGGTCTGGTTCCCATTAGACAAGAGGCCCAGAGGGTGGGTTTGTTTGTACAGGCAGAACGTCCCATAGGAGCAGGGGAGGTAGAGGAAGGTTGATGATGTCACTCCGCCCTAATGGGCCCCTACAGAGGGAATATCAACTGCTCTGGTTCACTCTTTCACCCTCTCACCCCTCCAATTCCCTCATCCCTCCATCCCGCCCACCCGTTTGGACAGAATTGAAACAAACGGTTAACTTCTAAACTGTTTACGGATGTTCTCTGTTTGCGTGTTATTCATGAGAGCTGAACTGAGATTCCTGTCATGACTCCTCTTCTCCTTGGCCTGGCCCAGAACAGAGGATCATCTGCTGCTGCCCTTTGACGGATGTGTCATTCACCTGTAAACGAACCAACCTAGCCCTGCAGATGAATCAGCCTCCTGCCTCACTGCCGCCTAATGGACATGTGCAGACAGGTCTATCACTCACATGGCCCATGGGCTGGGTTGTATCAGGACCAGTTACACACACACACACACACACACACACACACACACACACACACACACACACACACACACACACACACACACACACACACACACACACACACACACTCCTTTTACACATTATAATTACAGGCCAATTAATTACTGATGTGACTTTCCACCATGTCATGAATCATAACAGATGCCTCTTATTGTCACCCATTAAATGTGTTTTGGTGCTATTATTGACAGCTGTTATATTGGATGCTATCCCCAGGTCATTCATTATCTCCGCTGACCACCATCTCCATAGTTTGTGTTATTTTCACCATGACAACAATGGTTTCCTTGGTGTTTGTGGCCTAACTGTTTCTCTCTTTTCCCTCCTGGCATATGGCTGTTAGAGATAGCAACAGCCTTAGGCGCAGAGGGATGAATGGAAGGCATCACTGTTGATTGTGGCCTATAAAGGACACTATGACTAACACGCAGTAGCATTAATAGGTTACAATTTTTTTCGATTGCTAAACGACAGTGGACACAACTGGAGTCACATGTGCAAAACTCTAACTACAGTCTGCACAGCAGCAGTTCATGTGGACCAAACTCTAGTTCGTTTTTCATTGCTTGAACACAGTTTTCAAAACTGTACACACTTATCCCATGACTTTAACCACAACCTGCACAACACTGAGGATTTACAGCACTTTGTTCAAATGCTAGCACACTGCTGTCAAAACTGTGAACCACACATTCAAAACGGAATAGATTTCAGCCTTGTGCCTTTCAAACACTGCTGATTGCAATTTCAGCTGAAAGGCTAAGCAGGTGTCTTGTTTTAGACTTGTTAGTGAACACACACACATATTACAGTATATATAGGTAGAGCTCAGAAAGACTCATTTTGGAAATGGAACAAGGAAGATGGGTTCGTGGAGGGAGAAGGGTGGCAGAGAGAGGGCGGATGCGTGGAGGAAGACAAAGAAGACAAAGAGCTGTTATTTCAGATGAAATAAGGGCTACACTTATAGACCATGTCGTGAACCATGGTCTCTCATTGAGAGAGGCAGGGTTGAGGGTGCAACCCAATCTGCAAAGATCCACAGTGGCATCTGTAATGCAAATTTTCCATCATACAAACAGGTGAGAGTTACATCCTTACAGTAAATGAAAACATTACAGGAATCTATTTTGTATTGCAATTATAGAATATTTACACAGATATATATTACAGTAAGTTTAACTGTAAAATACATTTTTACAACAGGACCCAAAGGCTGCCCCCAACAGGGGGAAGCGCAAAAATATTTTCAGATGCGCAGGAAAATGCTATTGTTGACATGGTTGTTGTCAACAATGCAATAAAACTGCGGGAGATTCAAGATAGAGTGCTGGCTGATAATGATGTATTTGAAAATGTTAATTCTGTCGGCACAACAACTATTGCTCGAGTCCTAAAGAAACACCAAGTTACAATGGAACAGTTATACACTGTACCGTTCGAGAGAAACAGTGAACGGGTAAAAGAGCAAAGATACCAATATGTCCAGGTAAGACATCTGAGGTTACGTACACAGCTATACAAAATATTTACAGTAAAAAAAAAACACTAGCATTTCTACAGTAAAACTGTGCACTTACTGTTTTTCAGAGAGTAATGGAGGTGGAAGCACTGGAAAGACCACATTCATTTGTATTTATCGATGAAGCTGGATTTAACCTTGCCAAAACACGGCGCAGAGGAAGGAATGTTATAGGTCAAAGGGCCACTGTGGAGGTTCCAGGCCAAAGGGGGGGAAATATCACCATGTGTGCTGCAATGGCCAATGATGGTTTGCTTCTCAACACACCACTCATTGGCCCATACAACACAGAAAGGCTTATAGCTTTCCTAGAACAGCTCTATGCTCAGCTAGTGCCAGCAGAACAGGGGGAGGCAGTAAGAAACCCCCAAGTTTTTGTCATAGTTTGCGATAACGTTGCTTTTCACCACTCTGCAGCTGTCACAGATTGGTTTGCAGCACATCACAGATTTATGGTTTTGTACCTGCCTGCATATTCACCCTTCCTCAACCCAATAGAGGAGTTTTTCTCTGCCTGGAGGTGGAAAGTGTTTGGTCACCACCCACATGACCAAATGTCTCTTTTGGAAGCCATGCGTGCCGGATGTGAGGACACGAGTCCAGAGGACTGCCAGGGATGGATAAGGCACTCTAGAAGGTTCTTCCCCAGGTGCATGGCAAGAGAAAAGATTAGATGTGATGTTGAAGAAAACCTGTGGCCTGATGCTAGAGAGAGGCAGGATTAGCCCCTCAATTATTTGTTCGAATTACAGTATGTACTTTTAGTTTCTACCTTTTTTTTCTCATTACTGTAATTCCGTAAATTACTACAGACTATTGAAGCAAACTGCTAATTTTCATTTACCTTAAAGAATTGTTATGTTCAAAAATGTTAATAAATCATGTGAAATAATGTCACTCTTTTCTTTGAAGAAAATATTACTTTGTATGAAGTCACTGAAATTGTTCGAACTGTAAAGATGAAAAGTTTGTATTTTCTGTATTGGTGTTTGATGCTAGTGTTTTTACTCTCAGTGTGTTCTGAGTGACAGTGTGTGTTATCTCATTGAGGGTTGTGCATAGTGTTTGGCTGCACTGAGCGTGTTTTGAGCCATGTAAGAGTTGTGTTGCTTGGAATGAGTTTTGCAGGTGATGTGAACTGTTTAGCTCAGGTGACTGTTGGTAGTGCAGACTGTAGATAGAGTTTTGCACATGTGACTCCAGTTGTGCCCACTGACGTTTAGCAATTAAAACAAACTGTAATAAGGAGTCTGATTGGAGCAGAATGACTCTGACTCAACTATGGTGCAACAGACAGACAGGACCAGAAACAGTTGTGGTTAGAGCAGAGACAGAATAGGAAGTGAGACATCCCACTCCCTCAATTTTTCTGTTTCAATGTGAGTCAATGAACTAGGTAGACCAGACCCAGCTGCTATCGCATTGGTGTCTATGGGAGAGCCAAACCTTAAGCTCCCGAGTGGTGCGATCTAAGGCACTGCATCTCTGTCCAAGAGGTGTCACCACAGTCTCTTGTTCGAATCCAGGCTGTATCACATCCGGCTGTGATTGGGAGTCCCATAGGGCGGTGCACAATTGGCCCAGCGTCATCTGGGTTTGGCCGGGGTAGGTCGTCATTGTAAATAAGAATTTGTTCTTAACTGACTTGCCCAGTTAAATAAAGGTTAAATCATTTTTTGTTGTGAAGTAGACCATTACTGACCATTTTTTCCAATGGTAAACGGCCTGAGTGAACTATCTTCTTTTATCCACCATCTTTGGTTAGAGTGTCTGAATCAAAGCTGAACAGACACCTGGTTAGGTTGGGGTTAAGGAGTGGAGGGAGTGGTGATGTTTCACTCCTGGTTCCTCTGACACAAGGACCGGCTGGGGTGTGTAGCACTGATTTATAGAGCCCAGACCAAAACTTCACTCCAACTTTTCCTGGAATTCGAGGCCTTTTGGTGGGAGAGGGAGCAGGGTGTTAAGGGGTGAGTGTGGTCCGAAGGCCAGGGAAGGAGCTATATTTCACCCATGGCCGTTAAATCAATTCTCCTCCAGATGGGTTTCAGGAGGTTGAAAGCGAATGAACAATCTCTTCCCCCTGCCTGTCTATTGCATTGAGTTACACACTTCACCCTGTCTATCCCTATAGGGTAGATCTGTTTCTCAAAGATGGAACCCTACAGTTCAACTTTGTTATTTGAGCTAAGGGGTCAACACTGCACATGATTAGGTAACTAGCATTTCCCTGGCTCAAGTAGTCAGCTGAAGACTGTAGAGGATAAGTGGACTGGTTTGTAACAGTCCAACTGATTACAATAGTTCAGACTGAACAGTTTGCACATTGAGACAATGAATCAGCCACACTGTTGTTCTGTTGGCTGTGGATGCACATGCACGTAGAGGCAAGCATGTGTAACCTTATAAGTATATAGAGTCTCTAGAGCAACTGCGTGTGTGTGTGTGTGTGTGTGTGTGTGTGTGTGTGTGTGTGTGTGTGTGTGTGTGTGTGTGTGTGTGTGTGTGTGTGTGTGTGTGTGTGTGTGTGTGTGTGTGTGTGTGTGTGTGTGTGTGTGTGTGTGTGTGTGTTTCTGTGTGTGTTTCTGTGTGTCTTGTGTGTTTCTGTGTGTGCGTGTTTGTGCATGCACCTGGAGGTGTGTGTGTTTGTTAGTGTAATAATAAAAAGGACCAGAGAATATCTTTATTAGTGTACTGTTCTACCCTTTGAACCAGTTTCTCAATGAGTCACACCAGCCTAATAAGTTATTGTCAGCACCAATGCCTCCTATGCAGGAGAAAGAGGACAAACCCTCCAGCAAGTTACCAACACCCACACAGACCCACAGCGTATTAGCATTATAGCATTGCTATTATAGTTTCACCATGGAGTCGTAAAACTATCAGAACCATCTCAACCAATCTGCTTCAATTTAACATGATCACTGATAGCCCTGGAAGAGGGGTTCGTGTGAGCCTTTAATTTAAGCCAGCTTTCTTTTGTGTTAGCTCGCAGCGATGTTCGTCACTATATGGAGCATTCTTCAGGACAGTTGCACTGTTGCCAAACTCTGACTTTCAAGATAAACACGGGATGTTTTCCAGCATTACAGCTCGGTCCATGGTCACAAAACACTTCCATACCACCACAGCTTGTTAGTCTCACACACGCATACACACACACACACACACACACACACACACACACACACACACACACACACACACACACACACACACACACACACACACACACACACACACACACACACACACACACACACACCTCCCGCTCATGGTGTAGTGTAGTAGGGATCTGAGGCTGAACAGGCTTGGTTTTAACAGGGACGTAATATGGCCCCTGTCTCATACATTTTCAATAGGCCACCCCTAATTCCTAGTGAGGGAAGTTCCCATAATTCCTTGGAGGGATGACTGCTCTGCTCGGCCTGCCCTCCTCACAATGAACTCTGTCCCATGTGTCAACTGCTCTCTTCTCATTAACAAACCAGTGTTCCTGATGTGTTTGTGTTGCAGTGACTGTTCTATCTGCTGCCCTAGATTAGCTTTGACTTTTGTTTGCCATGGATTTAATGGCATGACTCACATCATACTAAATCAGGCAGGCAGCTCTGTTTGACACCGTGACTTCCATCATATTATTTAATAAGAAATCCAATATATGGTGGCACACTCCTTTCATCTGTCATCATCTACTTAAGCTGGAAAAGTGTCGGCTCGATGTATTAATGCAATATGGCCAGAGTCAGGTTTCCTCATCAATGTTGTGAGATTGTGAGACGGCCAGAGTGTTAGTTTTGATTATAAACTGGGTTGTTCAAGCCCTGAAGGATGATTGTCTGACAGCCATGGTATATCAGACAGTATATGACGGGTACGACAAAACATTTTTTACTGCTGGATGATGCTTATTTATAAAACCCTCTTAGGCTTCACTCCCCCCTACTTGAGATATCTACTGCAGCCCTCATCCACCACATACAACACCCGTTCTGCCAGTCACATTCTGTTAAAGGTCTCCAAAGCACACACATCTCTGGGTCGCTCCTCTTTTCAGTTCGCTGCAGCTAGCGACTGGAACGAGCTGCAACATGATGTATTGTATGATGTTATTGTTGTTTCTACCTTCTTGCCCTTTGTGCTGTTGTCTGTGCCCAATAATGTTTGTACCATGTTTTGTGCTGCTACCATGTTGTGTTGCTACCATGTTGTTGTTATGTTGTGTTGCTACCATGCTGTGTTGTCATGTGTTGCTGCCTTGCTATGTTGTTGTCTTAGGTCTCTCTTTATGTAGTGTTGTCTCTCTTGTCCATTAAAATTATTTCAAACTGATCAGAAATACAGTGACAAAGACATTGTTAATGTTGTAAATTACTATTGTAGCTGGAAACGGCTGATTTTTAATGGAATATCTACATAGGCGTACAGGGGTCCATAATCAGCAACCACCACTCCTGTGTTCCAATGGCACGTTGTGTTAGCTAATCCAAGTTTATCATTTTAAAAGGCTAATTGATCATTAGAAAACCCTTTTGCAATTATGTTAGTGCAACCGATATGAAATGGCTAGCTAGTTAGCAGGGTGCGCGCTAATAGCGTTTCAATCTGTGACGTCACTCGCTCTGAGATCCCGAAGTAGTTGTTCCCCTTGCTCTGCAAGGGTCGAGGCTTTTGTGGAGCGATGGGTAATGATGCTTTGAGAGTGGCTGTTGTTGATGTGTGCAGAGGGTACCTGGTTCGAGCCCAGGTAGGGGCGAGGAAAGGGACGGAAGCTATACTGTTACATTAGCACAGCTGAGATGTGTTGTGCTGATGAAAGAAGCAATAAAACTGGCCTTCTTTAGACTAGTCGAGTATCTGGAGCATCAGCATTTGTGGGTTCGATTACAGGCTCAAAATGGCCAGAAACAAATAAATTTCTTCGAAAACTCGTCAGTCTATTTTTGTTCTGAGAAATTAAGGCTATTCAATGTGAGAAATTGCCAAGAAACTGAAGATCACATACAAAGCTGTGTACTATTCCCTTCACAGAACAGCATAAACTGGCCCTAACCAGAATAGAAAGAGGACTGGGAGGCCCCGGTGCACAACCTTAGCAAGAGGACAAGTACATTACAGTGTGTAGTTTGAGAAAAAGATGTCTCACAAATCCTCAACTGGCAGCTTCATTAAATAGTACCCGCAAAACACCAGTCTCACGGTCAACAGTAAAGAGTTGACTCCAGGATGCTGGCCTTATAGGCAGAGTTGCAAAGAAAAAGCCATATCTGAGACTGGCTAATAAAAATGAAGGATTAATATGGGCAAAAGAACACAGACACTGGACAGAGGAAGATTGGAAAAAGTGTTATTGTAACGGTTTTCTTCCTGGGAAGGAGAGGCGGACCAAAATGCAGCGTGGTTATTTATAAACATCTTTAATGAAAGATGAAAACGTGAACACTATACAAAATAAGAAAACATGGGAAAACCGAAACAGTCCTAACTGGTGCAAAACACAGAGACAGGAACAATCACCCATAAGATACCTAAAGAATATGGCTGCCTAAATATGGCTCCCAATCAGACACAACGATAAACACCTGCCTCTGATTGAGAACCACTCCAGGCAACCATAGACTTACCTAGAACACTCAACTGAACACAACCCCATAGACTACAAATCCCCTAGACAAAACAAGACACATAAATCACCCATGTCACACCCTGGCCTATATAACATAATTAAGAAAACACAGAATACTAAGGCCAGGGCGTGACAGTTATGGACAGACGAATATAAGTTTGAGGTGTTCGGACAGAAAAAAATGAAAAGATGCTGGAGGAGTGCTTGACGCCACCTGTGGTGGAGGCAATGTGATGGTCTGGGGGTGCTTTGGTGGTGCTAAAATGGGAGATTTGAACAGGGTTAAATGGATCTTGAAGGAAGGCTATCACTCCATTTTGCAACGCCATGCCGTACCCTGTGGGCGGTGTTTAATTGGAGCCAATTTCTTCCTACAACAGGACAATGACCCAAAACACAGCTCCAAACTATGCAATAACTATTTAGAGAAGAAGCAGTCAGCTGGTATTCTGTCTATAATGGAGGAGCCAGCACAGTCACCGGATCTCAACCCTATTGAACTGTGGGAGCAGGTACGTAAGAAGTGCCCATCAAGCCAATCCAACTTGTGGGAGGTGCTTCAGGAAGCATGGGGTGAAATCTCTTCAGATTACCTCAACAAATTGACAACTAGAATGCCAAAGGTCTGCAAGGCTGTAATTGCTGCAAATGGAGGATTCTTTGACGAAAGCAAAGTTTGAAGGACACAATTATTTCAATTAAAAATAGTTCTTTATAACCTTGTCAACGTCCTACCGATGCTAGATTACGGAGACATCATTTATAGATCGGCAGGTAAGGGTGCTCTCGACCAGCTAGATGTTCTTTACCATTCGGCCATCAGATTTGCCACCAATGATTCTTATAGGACACATCACTGTACTCTATACTCCTCTGTAAACTTGTCATCTCTATAAACCCGTCGCAAGACCCACTGGTTAATGCTTATTTATAAAACCCTCTTAGGCTTCACTCCCCCCTACATGAGATATATACTGCAGCCCTCATCCACCACATACAACATCCGTTCTGTCAGTCACATTCGGTTAAAGGTCTCCAAAGCACACACTTCCCTGGGTCGCTCGTCTTTTCAGTTTGCTGCAGCTAGAACGAGCTGCAACAAACACTCAAACTGGACAGTTCTCAATCTCTTCATTCAAAGACTCAATCATAGCCACTCTTACTGACAGTTGTGGCTGCTTTGTGTGATGTATTGTTGCCTCTACCATCTTGCCCTTTGTGCTGTTGTCTGTGCCCAATAATGTTTGTAACATATTGTGTTATTACCATGTTGTGTTATTACCATGTTGTGTTGCTACCATGCTGTGTTGTCATGTGTTGCTGCCTTGCTATGTTATCTTAGGTCTCTATGTAGTGTTTTGTCCTATATTTATATTTTATCATGACACAAGGCGAGACCCAGATGCAGACACAGGAGGCAGATAGTTGGAGTTTTACAATATTTATTAATCTAATAGGGGAAGGCAAGAGAATGATCGTGGACAGGCAAAAGGGTCAAAACCAATTTGGTACCAAAAGGTACCGAAGGGCAGGCAGAATCAAGGTCAGAGCAGGCAGGATGATCAGGCAGGCAGGAAAGTAGTCCAGAGTCAGGCAGGGTTCAAAACCGGGAAGACTATCAAAAAGAGAATAACAAAAGGAGAACGGGAAAAACACGCTGGTTGACTTGACTAACATACAAGACGAGCTGGCAAAGAAAGGCAGGAAACAAAGGGATAAATACACTGGGGAAAATAAGTGACACTTGGAGGGGGTTGAGACAATCACAGGAACAGGTGAAACAGATCAGGGCATGACAGTACCCACCCCCCATAGAGACGCCACCTGGCGTCCTACCTGTGCACATACCTGGCTGGCCGGGTTGTCGGCTGTGGAAATCGGCAATGAGGGCCGGGTCCAAGATGTCTTGAGCAGGGACCCAGCACATCTCCTCTGGGCCATAACCATCCCAGTCAACCAGGTACTGGAAACCTCTACCCCGTGGTCGAACCTTCAGGAGGAGTCTCACCGTATAAGCTGGCTGGCCACCGATAACCCGGGGGAGGGATGGGCCTGAAGACGTAAGACAAAGGACAGTGAGACACAGGCTTAATCCTAGACACATGGAAGGTAGGGTGAATACAGAGGGTACGGGGTAACAAGACGGACAGCAGAGGAACTCAGGACTTTAGAGCTGGAAAAAGGACCAATGAACCGGGGAGACAGCTTGTGGGACTCTACCCGAAGGGGCAGAAACCGAGTGGAAAGCCATACCTTCTGCCCAATGCGGTAGCGGGGAGCTGGGGTCCGGCGGCAGTCCGCTTGTCGACGATACCTGAAGTTGGTCTTGAGAATAGCCGCCCTGGCTCTTCTCCAGGTACGTCGACAGAGGCGGACAAACATCTGGGCTGAGGGTACGCTGACCTCTTGCTCAGGGAAGAGTGGAGGCTGATAACCCCATGGAGCACTCGAAAGGGGAGGGTCCCGTAGTAGAACTGGGAAGAGTGTTCCGGGCATACTCCACATAGACCACTTGACCACTCCAGGTAGTGGGGTTGGTTGAGACCAGGCACCTTAAGGTGGTCTCCAGGTCTTGGTTGGCTCGCTCTGACTGACAATTAGTTTGGGGATGGAATCCGAATGACAGGCTGGTCGATGACCCAATAAGGGTGCAGAATGTCTTCCAGAACTGAGACGAGAACCCCGAGTGGAGACCACCATAAGCTGGGCCGTCTCCTTGGCAGAAGGTAGTTTGGGGAGAGGGATGAAATGGGCGGCCTTGGAGAACCGGTCGACTACCATCAGAATGACAGTGTTGCCATCAGATGGAGGGAGCCCAGTGACAAAGTCCAGAGACCGGGACGATGAAGAACCAGTAGTGGCTGCAGGAGGCCAGAAGGAGCTTGCCGTGGAGTCTTGTTTTGAACACAGACAGTGCAAGCGGCGACGAAGGCAGAGACGTCAGAGACCATTGTCGGCCACCAGAAACATTGTCGAAGGAAGGCTAATGTACGACGGGACCCTGGATGACAGGTCAGCCTGGAGGAATGAGCCCATTCCAGGACCGGACTGGGGTAGGTTCCCCTTCAGGTCCAGGCTGGGAGCGTTGACCCTCGCGAACCAGGTACTCAATACCCCAATCCACAGTGGCAGCAAGGCATGAGGTAGGGAGAATGGTTTCAGAGGTCGAGGGTGTGGCAGAGGAACTTTATAGGTGGAAGAGCATCAGGCTTCACATTTTTAGACCCTGGATGGTAGGAAATGGTAAAGTGAATCAGGTAAACAGGAAGCACTTGAAGCACTTGGCTGAATGGAGATATTCCACATTTTATGGTCGGTCCAGACCAGGAATGGCTGTTCTGCTCCTTCCAGCCAGTGCCTCCACTCCTCCAACACCATCTTCACTGCCAGGAGTTCTCAGCTGTCAACATCATCATTCCTCTCAGCAGGATTGAGACGATGGGACAGGAAAGCACAGGGATGAAGCTTCTGGTCCTGGGCAGATCGCTGGGACAGGATGGCCCCCACTCCAACATCCAAAGCATCCACTTCCACCACAAATTGACGTGAGTGGTCCGGATGGATGAGGATGGGTGCTGTTGTGAACCAATGCTTCAGGTTGTTGAAGGAATTGAATTCCTCTGTTTTAATTCCAAATTAAAATTAAACACTCTGTCAATTCATAAGAATTTGTAAGACCCTTATTTTATAGGAATGGACAGAGCCCGGTCTTAAAAGTCAAGTAACAGCCTTTAATCAAGAGAGTACTGCCACAATACAGGTTACCACAGGAAATAAACTGAAAATGACATCCTTAGTTCCAGCCCCAATCCGTGCCATATCCGTTCCAGAACAAAGGCTGTCTCTCCAGCCTTCCCACATCCGCCTCTCTACCAATTTAATATAATTTATGACTCAAGGCCTTTTCAAGTAGATAAGCATTCAAATAGCAGTCTGAAGATTTGTACCAAGGAACAGACAGTCATTGTTCTAACTTTTGCCCACGTTCACACACATTATTTTCAGTACTGGGATCAAGAAAGAAAACTCATACATATACAGTAACATTTAGTATTCTGATTAGTACATATACAGTAACATAATAGTATTCGGATTAGTCAGTCCTGATTGAAATGTATACATAATTAGTCATCATTGATAAAATGTCCCTTAACACAGGTCCACAAAGGCTTTGTCAACAGCTGAAGACCATTTGAATGGTACCTTGGGGGAGGTGAGTGCCGAGAGGGGGCCCACCAGGGTACTGTAATCCTGAATTAAATGGCTGTAGAAGTTTGCAAAACCAAGAAACTGTTGCAACTGAACCCTGGATGTTGGTTGAGGCCAATCCACCACTGCGTTCACCTTTCCAGGATCCATCTGAACATTGCCCTCAGCAATGACATATCCCAGAAAGGTGATAGAAGAGCGGTGGAACCCACACTTCTAGGCTTTGACAAACAGTTGGTTCTCCAGGAGGTGCTGAAGGACCTGTCTGACATGGAGTACATGTTCTTGGGTAGATCGAGAAAAACCAGGATGTCGTCCAGGTTTTACGAACACAAACCGGTTTAGCATGTCCCAAAGCACATCATTGACCAAAGCCTGGAAGACAGCGGTGGCTTTGGGGAGTCCAAATGGCATGACCTGGTACTCATAATGTCCACTGGCTGTGTTGAAGACTGTCTTCCACTCATCCCCCTCACGTTTGCAAACCAGGTGGTAGGCATTCCGAAGGTCCAACTTGGAAAACATGGTAGCCCCCTGGAGAGGTTCAAACGCTGAGGAAAGGAGAGGTAGGGGTTGAGGATTTTTGACAGTGATATCTTTAAGTCCCCTGTAGTCAATGCATGGGCGCAGGGTCTTGTCCTTATTCTCCACAAAGGAAAACCCTGTGCCAGCAGGAGATGCAGATGGACGGACGGCCCCAGGAGCCAGAGACTATGTATTCCTCCATAGCAATGGTCTCTGGTTGGGACAGAGAGTACAACTGACCCCGAGGTGGTGTAGTGCCTGGGTGAAGATCAATGGCACAATCATAAGGACGGTGCGGGGGAAGGGATGTAGCACGTGCCTTGCTAAACACTCCCAGGAGGTCATGGTATTCCATGGGGATAACTCACTCACCACAGATACGGAAAAAAATACTGGGTGATTGGGTTTTTTCAGAGTTGGCAGACAGTCTGAGCTAACTCCCTGATTTGCACCATAATAGCCTTTAACCCATGGTCGTGGCGTGCCGTCAAGGAACTGAGCCCTTCCAAAAGGCCCTGTAGCAACTCCTGATGTCTCCCAATGTTGGCTCCCTGCAGGGACACAGCGTGGCGGAGCTGGCCCAAGTCTGCTGGGTCTGTCATGGCCAGTTCGTACGATCATGACAAGGCGAGACCCAGATGCAGACACAGGAGGCAGATGGTTGGAGTCTTACAATATTTATTAATCCAATAGGTTAAGGCAAGAGAATGATAGTGGACAGGGAAAAGGGTCAAAACCAGTTCAGAGTCCTAAAGGTACCGAAGGGCAGGCAGAATCAAGGTCAGGGCAGGATGATCAGGCAGGCAGGAAGTAGTCCAGAGTCAGATAGGGGTCAAAACCGGGAAGACTATCAAAAAGAGAATAGCAAAAGGAGAACGGGAAAAACACACTGGTTGACTTGACTAACATACAAGACGAACTGGCAAAGAGAGACACAGGGATAAATACACTGGGGAAAATAAGTGACACTTGGAGGGGGTGGAGACAATCACAGGAACAGGTGAGACAGATCAGGGCGTGACAATATTTATTTATTTATATTAATGCCAGGCCCCCGTCTCTGCAGGAGGCCTTTCGCCATTTAATAGGCTGTAATTGTAAATAAGAATTTGTTCTTAACTGACTTGCCTAGTTAAATAAGTTCTTGCCTAGTTCCTATTAATTTTGCAACTCACTTCATGTATGTTTTCATGGAAATCAAGGACACTTCTAAGTGACCCCAAACTTTTGAGCGGTAGTGTATACAATTACATTGGTAACCAGTTTATAATAGCAATAAGGCACATCGGCTGTTTGTGGTATATTTTTACATTTTATTTCACCTTTATTTAACCAGGTAGGCTAGTTGAGAACAAGTTCTCATTTGCAACTGCGACCTGGACAAGATAAAGCAAAGCAGTGTGAACAGACAACACAGAGTTACACATGGAGTAAACAATAAACAAGTCAATAACATAGTAGAAAAAAAAGAATCTATATACATTGTGTGAAAAAGGCATGAGGAGGTAGGCAATAAATAGGCCATAGTGAATAATTACAATTTAGCAGATTAACACTGGAGTGATAAATGATCAGATGAACATGTGCAGGTGGAGATACTGGTGTGCAAAAGAGCAGAAAAGTAAATAAAATAAAAACAGTATGGGGATGAGGTAGGTAAATTGGGTGGGCTATATACCGATGGACTATGTACAGCTGCAGCGATTGGTTAGCTGCTCAGATAGCAGATGTTTAAAGTTGGTGAGGGAGATAAAAGTCTCCAACTTCAGGGATTTTTGCAATTCGTTCCAGTCGCAGGCAACAGAGAACTGGAAGGAAAGGCGGACAAATGAGGTGTTGGCTTTAGGGATGATCAGTGAGATACACCTGCTGGAGCGTGTGCTATGGGTGGGTGTTGCCATCGTGACCAGTGAACTGAGATAAGGCAGAGCTTTACCTAGCATAGACTAGCATAGCATACCTAGCATAGACTTGTAGATGACCTGTAGCGAGGGCCAGCAACAGAGCATACAGGTCGCAGTGGTGGGTGGTATAAGGTGCTTTAGTAACAAAACGGATGGTACTGTGATAAACTGCATCCAGTTTGCTGAGTAGAGTATTGGAAGCTATTTTGTAGATGACATCGCCGAAGTCGAGGATCGGTAGGATAGTCAGTTTTACTAGGGTAAGTTTTGCAGCGTGAGTGTGTCAGGCATAGGTGTATAGGTGGCAGGGAAGTCAGGCGCAGGAGAGAAAAACGGAGTGTAAAATGGAGTCTTTTAATAAAGTCCACGTAACATGCTCCATAACACTAAAAGGTACATACATAAACAAACATGGGTACGAGGACCCGACGCGCACCTATACAACATAAAACTACACTGACAATAAAACAATCTCTGACAAGGACATGAGGGGAAACAGAGGGTTAAATACACAACAGGTAATGAATGGGATTGAAAACAGGTGTGTGGGAAGACAAGACAAAACCAATGGAAAATGATGGCTAGAAGACCGGTGACGTCGAACGCCGAGCACCGCCCAAACAAGGAGAGGCAACGACTTCGGCAGAAGTTGTGACAGAGTGAAGGAGGCTTTGTTGCGAAACAGAAAGCCGACTCTAGATTTGATTTTGGATTGGAGAGGTTTGATATGAGTCTGGAAGGAGAGTTTGCAGTCTAGCCAGACACCTAGGTACTTATAGATGACCACATATTCTAGGTCGGAACCATCGAGGGTGGTGATGCTAGTCGGGCGTGCGGGTGCAGGCAGCGAACGGTTGAAAAGCATGCATTTGGTTTTACTAGCGTTTAAGAGCAGTTGGAGGCCACGGAAGGAGTGTTGTATGGCATTGAAACTCATTTGGAGGTTAGATAGCACAGTGTCCAAGGAAGGGCCAGAAGTATACAGAATGGTGTTGTCTGCGTAGAGGTGGATCAGGGAATCGCCCGCAGCAAGAGCAACATCATTGATATACACAGAGAGAAGAGTCGGCCCGAGAATTGAACCCTGTGGTTCAATGGCCAATATACCAAGGCGAAGGGCTGTGTCCAGGCACTCCGAGTTGCGCCGTGCGTAAGAACAGCCCTTAGCATGGTATATTGGCCATATACCACACCTCCTCGGGCCTTATTGCTTAAGTAGACCATGTGTGGGTGGAATCTTAGCTTTGAGTATTTAGAGCACACTGTGTAATAGGTGAGTGTTTACAGTTAACATTGTGTCTATACGGTAGTCTAGTGTATGCAATAAGTGTGCTGCCGTTCAATTTTCTGTTCTCTTTGGGCTCCTAGTCTTTCACCCCTTTCCTTTGAATACCAACCGCTGTGTTATTTCAGTTTTGATTGGATGTGACCGGCGAGGTCATAATGTAATTACTGCACAGCTGTATCAACATCACCAAACTTCGCCAAAACCTTCCTTCCCCTCCTCCATCCATCCCTCTCATCCATCCTCCACTCTGGTCTCCCCTCCCTTGGTCTGGCCTGTTCTGGTCTGCAGCACAGAGGAGCCTTTTCCTGCTCGAGGCCTTTCTGCTCCCTGCTCACTGTCTCAACAACCAGTTTACAGGTCAGGGGAAGGAAAGAAGAGTGGAGGCAGCAGCAGGAACCAGGAGGAGAATCAACACAACAGACCCAACCTGATGATGACTGTGGAGAGAGAGAGGGGGGGGAGAGAGAGAGAGATAGTGAGATAGAGAGTAAGCAGGCGAGAGAGAGAGATAGCAGGAGAGAGAGAGAGTGCAGGAGAGAGAGTGCAGGAGGGAGAGAGAGAGTGCAGGAGAGAGAAAGATAGCAGGAGAGAGATAGAGTGCAGGAAAGAGAGAGAGAGAGTGCAGGAGATAGAGAGAGAGGAAGAGAGGGAGAGAGAGAGATGATCTCCCACCGTCACATGCTATAATAACTCCTGACCTTCGTGCAAAAAATAAACAGTGCCAATATTGACTATGAAAATAGCCGCTATCTCATGTGAGATGGAAAATGGGTGGCCATGAAACATTTACAACGCCGGGTGATGATTCCAATGTTGCACAATACGTTCCCTCCTTCCCGCCCTCCTGTGATTGCGTAAAGGTGTGAAATGAAAACGAGAGTCGGAAAAGATCTTCACTTGTTTGTCTCACAGCAGCAGTGGTTTGTCAGGGTGACCCTGGTGACCGTGGTGACCGTGAATACAGAGGTCTGGGCAACTGGACTGGAGAAGTGTTCAGTTCCTGTCTGCCAGCCACTCGTAAACATGGGAGAGGGAAGTGAAGTGACATGGAGAAGGGAAGAATGTGTAGAGTGTGTAGGAGATCAAAGCACCAGACCCCAGGGTGGTGGTGGTGGTGTGTTGTGGTGCAGCAGGGGAGCTACCGCTGCACAGTCAGTAAATCTCTGCTCAATTTCAAGTGTGTTTCAACTGTGATTTACAATAACAACACCACTCCCAGATCCCTGGTGGAGGCTAACTAACACCATGGTCACTTTCATGGTAAACTGCTGAGTGCCGAGACCCGCATATCAAAAGACAAATCTGCACTGAAAAGAAGGCAAAATTGTATATATCAACTGATCATGAACATGGATGGTAAAACTGAAATAGCTGTGTCATGGATGGTCTCAGCTGCACAATTGGTGTCCTTTATGGCCATTTTCTTGTCTAGGTGATTGTGAATGTCTGGTGTTGTGTCCCGCCCTGGCAGTATGTCTGAGATGTCTGTAGACTGCACTGCTCCAGGCTGTGTCGGCAGTATGTCTGAGATGTCTGTAGACTGCACTGCTCCAGGCTGTCGGCAGAGTGTCTGAGATGTCTGTAGACTGCACTCCAGGCTGCTCCAGGCTGTGTCGGCAGAGATGTCTGTAGACTGCACTGCTCCAGGCTGTCGGCAGAGTGTCTGAGATGTCTGTAGACTGCACTGCTCCAGGCTGTGTCGGCAGAGTGTCTGAGATGTCTGTAGACTGCACTGCTCCAGGCTGTGTCGGCAGTATGTCTGAGATGTCTGTAGACTGCACTGCTCCAGGCTGTCGGCAGAGTGTCTGAGATGTCTGTAGACTGCACTGCTCCAGGCTGTGTCGGCAGTATGTCTGAGATGTCTGTAGACTGCACTGCTCCAGGCTGTGTCGGCAGTATGTCTGAGATGTCTGTAGACTGCACTGCTCCAGGCTGTGTCGGCAGTATGTCTGAGATGTCTGTAGACTGCACTGCTTCAGGCTGTGTCGGCAGAGTGTCTGAGATGTCTGTAGACTGCACTGCTTCAGGCTGTGTCGGCAGAGTGTCTGAGATGTCTGTAGACTGCACTGCTTCAGGCTGTGTCGGCAGAGTGTCTGAGATGTCTGTAGACTGCACTGATCCAGGCTGTGTCGGCAGTATGTCTGAGATGTCTGTAGACTGCACTGCTCCAGGCTGTCGGCAGAGTGTCTGAGATGTCTGTAGACTGCACTGCTCCAGGCTGATGTCTGTAGACTGCACTGCAGGCTAGGCAGAGTGTCTGGGATGTCTGTAGACTGCACTGCTCCAGTGTCTGAGATGTCTGTAGACTGCACTGCTCCAGGCTGTCGGCAGAGTGTCTGAGATGTCTGTAGACTGCACTGCTCCAGGCTGTGTCGGCAGAGTGTCTGGGATGTCTGTAGACTGCACTGCTTCAGGCTGCAGAGTGTCCAGGCTGTGTCGGCAGAGTGTCTGAGATGTCTGTAGACTGCACTGTCTAGACTGCACTGCTCCAGGCTGTGTAGGCAGAGTGTCTGGGATGTCTGGACTGCACTGCTCCAGGCTGTGTAGGCAGAGTGTCTGGGATGTCTGTAGACTGCACTGCTCCAGGCTGTGTAGGCAGAGTGTCTGGGATGTCTGTAGACTGCACTGCTCCAGGCTGTGTAGGCAGAGTGTCTGGGATGTCTGTAGACTGCACTGCTCCAGGCTGTGTAGGCAGAGTGTCTGGGATGTCTGTAGACTGCACTGCTCCAGGCTGTGTCGGCAGAGTGTCTGGGATGTCTGTAGACTGCACTGCTCCAGGCTGTGTAGGCAGAGTGTCTGGGATGTCTGTAGACTGCACTGCTCCAGGCTGTGTAGGCAGAGTGTCTGAGATGTCTGTAGACTGCACTGCTCCAGGCTGTGTCGGCAGAGTGTCTGAGATGTCTGTAGACTGCACTGCTCCAGGCTGTCGGCAGAGTGTCTGACATGTCTGTAGACTGCACTGCTCCAGGCTGTCGGCAGAGTGTCTGAGATGCAGAGTGTCTGGCAGATGTCTGACATAGACTGCACTGCTCCAGGCTGTGTAGTGCAGAGTGTCTGGGATGTAGACTGCACTGCTCCAGGCTGTGACAGATGTCTAAGATGTCTGTAGACTGCACTGCTCCAGGCTGTGTCGGCAGTATGTCTGAGATGTCTGTAGACTGCACTGCTTCAGGCTGTGTCGGCAGAGTGTCTGAGATGTCTGTAGACTGCACTGCTCCAGGCTGTGTCGGCAGAGTGTCTGAGATGTCTGTAGACTGCACTGCTCCAGGCTGTGTCGGCAGAGTGTCTGAGATGTCTGTAGACTGCACTGCTCCAGGCTGTGTCGGCAGAGTGTCTGAGATGTCTGTAGACTGCACTGCTCAGGCTGTGTATGTCTGAGATGTCTGTAGACTGCAGAGCTGTCGGCAGATGTCTGAGATGTCTGTAGACTGCACTGCTCCAGGCTGTGTCGGCAGAGTGTCTGAGATGTCTGTAGACTGCACTGCTTCAGGCTGTGTCGGCAGAGTGTCTGAGAGGACTGCACTGTCCAGGCAGAGTGTCTGGGATGTCTGTAGACTGCACTGCTCCAGGCTGTGTCGGCAGAGTGTCTGGGATGTCTGTAGACTGCACTGCTCCAGGCTGTGTAGGCAGAGTGTCTGGGAGAGACTGTCTCCAGGCTGTGAGGCAGAGTGTCTGGGATGTCTGTAGACTGCACTGCTCCAGGCTGTGTCGGCAGAGTGTCTGGGATGACTGCACTGTCAGACAGAGTGTCATGTCTGTAGACTGCACTCCAGGCTGTGTAGGCAGAGTGTCTGGGATGTCTGTAGACTGCACTGCTCCAGGCTGTGTCGGCAGAGTGTCTAGGCAGAGTGTCTGGGATGTCTGTAGACTGCACTGCTCCAGGCTGTCGGCAGAGTGTCTAGGCAGAGTGTCTGGGATGTCTGTAGACTGCACTGCTCCAGGCTAGGCAGAGTGTCGATGCAGACTGCACTGCTCCAGGCTGTGTAGGCAGAGTGTCTGGGATGTCTGTAGACTGCACTGCTCCAGGCTGTGTCGGCAGAGATGTCTGTAGACTGCACTGCTCCAGGCTGTCGGCAGAGTGTCTGAGATGTCTGTAGACTGCACTGCTCCAGGCTGTCGGCAGAGTGTCTGACATGTCTCTAGACTGCACTGCTCCAGGCTGTCGGCAGAGTGTCTGAGATGTCTGTAGACTGCACTGCTCCAGGCTGTGTCGGCAGAGGGTGAGATCTAGACCCTCACTCTCTCCCTGTCATCTCCTCTCACAGCCTTTGTTATTTTAAGATACGCACATTCCACCACCCTGTCACTCTGTCTGTCACACAAGTAAACATAGACACACACTCATACACACTCACAGATATCCCTTAGTCATCTTCACATTCGTTTTCCCTCTTAACTGAAGTACTCTTTTTAACCTACTGAGTTGAGCCGAGCTGTACTTCACTGGCCTGGTTACCATCCATCATAGTTGCTGGAACTGTGCTGGAAAGGACAGAGTGGAAAGAAAATATCTGAGCCAGCACAGTACGATTCAGGACGGCACAATAGTGTGAAAAGGAGAGAGAGAGAGAGAGAGAGAGAGAGAGAGAGAGAGAGAGAGATATTAAAGCTGTGCTCTTGTTATGGCCTGACCCTGATCCTTGTTATCTGATGACCCCAACATTGACCCCTGCAGTCAACCAGCCAATCCTGCCCTGAGAGATTAGAAGATAAGGAAGTGGAGAGGGGAAAGATGTGTGTTTGACACATGAGTCGGCACAAACACTCTTTTGTAAACACACTTATACAAACAAATCCTGCGTGCACAGTCATCCCTGTCACAAATACACAAAGTGAGTAAGACACACACGCACACACACACACACACGCTGATCTTCTGCTCGATCTCTCAGGTAAACAACTGGCAGTGTTTGTACAATCTCATGGAGGTGAGATTCCAATAGGCTCACGCTTGACCTGCTTACTGAAAGCTTATTTTACCCTCTACTGACACACTTCACTTCCTTCAACTTCTCTGCATCCATCCATCCATCCATTCATCCTTCCTCTATTTCCTTACCCTATTTTCACCTTTTTCACCCAACTCCCTCAGCTCCCCCATCCTCACACATCATTTACGATCCTCCAAAACACCCCCCCCCCTCTCCACCCTCTCCTTCCCAAAATCTTCAGGGTAGTAACAGTCTGCATGAGTGCATTTGAGAGCCCAAGCGTTCCATTCTTCGGGGTGTCCTGCTGAGCTGCGCCAACGCTGTGAAACATCTGTGCTCCAATTTCTTTCTCTTTTATCTGAGTACACATGTAGCTGTCTCTAAGACTGCCCAACCAGTTAGTAGGCTACATACTGCAGGTCAACCTATGGGTCCAGATGTTCCACAGCTGGAGTGGGAGAACATGCAAAACAGTATTCGGCGACAATCTTACACATCAAACACACACTACATCCACCCATATGTCCACAAACACACACACACACAGGGGAGAGAATGGCACACCGCCATAACCATTGAGCTGAACCTGCGAGTATATTAAGCATTTGAACTCACACACACAGGTAAAATAATTATCTGTAAATGTCTATGTCGGGTTTCTCGACCAATGACAAGGGGAGCCGCTGATGGCTGCCATGTGGTTTCAGATTTTGCCCTTGTCCTCTCTGATGCTTCAGAATATAATAGAGCCCCATCCATGACTGTCACCTCTCACGCTTAACTGACTCCTAAACTCAGTCTGTTGTTCCTGTTTAACTGTGCTTGCTGCTCATGCCTGTTTTAGACTTTAGAAGTTGAGGAGGACTGGTGAAAATGACTGGGGAAATAATTCCATTTTTATTCCAGTTGTTAGGAATTATTTGTTTACATCTCGCACGCAAGTAATGCCCTGGATCAGAGCTGGCTAGTCGATAGCTGACAAGCTGGGTGGGTATAGTGGGTATAGTGGCACCACAATTAAAAACACAAACGCCTCCCGTTTGGTAGTTAATAACTAATGTGAAACATGCTTGGTATAGTTGGCCTTGGAAATGTTAACCAGTTCATCAAAATCGTCCAAATTGCACATGCCTACAGTATGAGAGATTATTCAATACGTCCTCAAATGAGGGGGGCACTATTGAGATTAGACCATTTCAGAACAGTGTTTTTAAACAGATATTTTTCATTGATGTATCTAAAAATGTTAAATGTTTCCAATGACCAGCCTCCTCTGATATGTACATGTATTTATCTTTCAACCAGACACACACAGAGAAGGTGATCTAAGCTGACTGACGAGAGTTGTATGACAGCACAAATGACAGGTCCTGTTTAGGAAAACATTATCTCTGAGTTATCATGTTCATAGAGCCTAGTTTAATAATGAACGTGCGGATGAGAATGTGTTTTCATACTGGTACTTCAGCAAGGCTCTGTAAACACAGGGCCTAAGCTGCAGGAAGCCTCAAAACTCATGGCCCCTCAACCCCTACCTTGTGTCCCTCATCTCCCAATCCCTGTGTCCATACCGTCCCTCACCATGGAGCTCTCTGGACCTCCCTGCCCTCCTCATTTCTTTCCCCACCCTGTCAGAGGGAGAGAGGTGATGGCAGAGTCACACACACTGAAATGGAACATAATAGATATGGCCCAATACACCAGTAGAGTAACCAACACACAGAGACACAACAACACATCCACACACTCACACACATGAATAAAGTTGAACATGGGAACAGTCTATTGAGTCCAGGCTATAATAATCGGGGTAACTCTATACTCCTGAGAGAGATTCCTGGGCAGAAGGGGTGGAGCCCTTTAACATTGACTACACACTGAGATCCACTGCACCACGGAAACATCTCACTCATACCCACAGAGAGCTCTGCTAGGAAAATAAATAGACAGATCATATACGTTCAGAGAGACTCCCCTCACACAGCCTCACAGAGAGAAAATACAGACACACAGAGAAAACACTAACAAAGGACACACAGGAAGCAAACAGAAGATGGGTACAACAAGGCCTGGCAGTTATAAAATATATATAATAATAATGTGCCTGTAATAAAATCTGGTGTTATACGTGGCTTCATGTACCCATCATGTACATAACTAACAAAAGCACATACGGTTTCATTTGTGTGGGGGGAAACAAAGTGCCCTCCATGTGGTGTGGACAATGAGGTGAACCTCACCCCACAACGAAGAGATCAAATGTTTCTAACAACTACAAGTCTACTGTGTAGGTAAGAGAAAGCTAGAAGATCAGGTTTGAGATACGAGTGGAAGGTAACACTAGAGGTTATTATGGAGGAGGGGGAGCAGGGGGACCTGTTTTACCACATAACCTGTGAACGACAGACAGACAGACAGACAGACAGACAGACAGACAGACAGACAGACAGACAGACAGACAGACAGACAGACAGACAGACAGACAGACAGAGCGAGAGAGAGAGAAAGGGAGAGAGAGAGACATGTGGCATGACCAACACTTAAGCCACTAATGGGTGATTTGGTGAGAGGAGAAGATCAGCAGACGTCCAAGTGACAATGTTTACTCTGTTTTTTAAGGGGTATGGGGGGAACAAAAACACCCGGCAATGACACACACACACACCTCCTCCAACCCTCACACACCACCTCCTGCTGTCTCCTCTTTTTTATTTAACTTATATTTAACTAGGCAAGTCAGTTAAGAACAAATTCTTGTTTACAATGATGGCCTACCCCGGCCAAACCCTTCCCTAACCCAGGCGACGCTGGCCCAATTGTGAACCGCCCTATGGGACTCCTGATCACAGCCGATTGTAATACAGCCCGGTATAGAACCCAGGTCTGTAGTGACGCCTCTAGCACTAGTGCCTTAGACCGCTGCGCCACTCGGTCCCATTGCTCCATTGATTGAATCACACAGCACATCAGGATACTTATGATGGTTAAAGGCACAGGTTTTACTGATTTTTCAGAGTGGCTGGAAGCAGTTGTAGCTGAGGCCTCTGACTGGGATGCCTGTTCATCTACAGTAACACTATTGATTGGAACATCCAGAACTCATATTGACATTTCTCAGAACATGCCCTATGCTGTATTCATAAAATAGAGTGTAGAATATGGCGCTGAACCACGATCACATGCAAGCATGCAAAGCCCCTTTAGCTGTGTCCTGTTCTCTCATGTTCTGACTGTTTGCAGCACTACCCTAGTACCAAGATAGAACCAAAAATAGGAGTATTGTATGTAGTATAACCACTTTGTGGTAAAGTATATTTGCACTAGAAAATTGCACTAGAAAAGTTACTGGTAAACCTAAACTAAAATGAGGCGATGAGCTAATGCTAAAATGAACCCTGTGCCAATTCTGTCTCAATCATCAGTTGGTGAGAAATATGTCGCTCTGGAGACTAACGGTCACAAAGGTGTTACATAACCAAAATAATTTCCACATCCTTTGACCTGAATGAGAACACTCAGAGTAACACTCATTATTCATGTCATTGTGACCATCAGGTCTCATTGTATCACAAGAATGGATTACAGATGCACATGACTTAAGGAACATTCACAGTGCTAAAAATATAAAGTCTAACTTTGGGTACTTTGAAGCATCTGTGGCGGAAAGAGGAAGGTTATGTCCAGGATTTGTGGAGCTGTTCTCTGATTTCAGAAGAGGAAGTGATGTGAGTAAGAGATCCTTCCCCTGCTTTTCTCTTTACACCTCTTTTTCAAATCCAAACAAGGTCATATTAACAGGAAAACACAGTGGATTTTCCCCATCAATCCTCATGCAGAATAGTAACAGAATATTTTCTTAGTATTGTCTTCCCTGATCTTTGTGCAAAGGAGGAAAACTAGACCTTGTGCATTCAGTGTACCCTAAATAATGGTCCCCCTTAACCAGATTAACCCTAATTGAAATCCCTGTGCATGACGTTGACAACATCTTTGCATCTGTAAACACCACAGAAAATAGGTTAAATGTATATAATTTAGCCATGGAAAGTCCCCTTTCACTGAAATAGAGCATGAGAACAGTTACGCTTGACTGTTGTGATGACTTCCCTAGTGAAGGCTGGCCAGCATCTAAAAGTAGATACAAAGGAAACTCAGATCCTCAGACCCTATAATACCACTCTGCCTTGTTGGGTCTGAGATGAGTTGAGGAGTCACAATATCTGCTCTTACTCAATGGGACATTTTGCTTGCTAGCAGTCCTGGGATAACTATAGTTTTAAATATGCTAAATCCATAGATTAGGGCCTAATTTATTTATTTCAATTGACTGATTTCCTTATGTTAACTGTAACTCAGTAAAATTGTTGGCTGTTGCGTTTATATTTTTGTTCAGTATATATATTTTTAATACCTTGCATATAAAATACCTTTCAATATTGTGTTTTTCTGAGAGGTATTCAAAATACTGTCAAAGGTGATTCGTTTTCTGAGACCTTTATTTGAATATCAAAGGAAATAATTGCCTGCAGTTGTTCTATATCTGACTACTGTTGGACTACCTCAAGTATTTGAAATGTTGGTGTTTTCTAATAAACTACAAACTACAAACTTACTTTTTCTGCCCAGGTCTGCTTGCGAGACATTACAATAAATAGTTTTGTTTCTCTAAATGTCTGTCTGTCTCTCGCTCTCTCTCACTTTCACATAACTCCATAGGGCTAGAGACAAGTCAGGTAACCACAGACTGTGTCACAACAATCCATGTTCACTTACAAGAAAGGCACTTCACATTTGTTTTGTCATTTAGCAGACATTCTTATCCAAAGTGACTTTCAGGAGAAATTAGGGTTGTGCTTTGCTCAAGGGCACATCGACAGATGTTTCACCATGCAGGGGCCGTAATAACAGCTGCCAGATGTGGGGAGTCTCAAGAGCTCAGTCACATTCTCACAGACAATGGAATGCTTGTGAGTAGCCCCAACAGGAAGTGAGGTCAGGGCTCTTGACCCCTCCCCTGAGCTAAGTGGGAGCTGCAAGGTTGGGGGTTCCTCTCTCCTCTGTGAGGCTTTGCAGTGCACTCTCTCTCAAATGTCTTGTCCCATCATAAACTCCCTGACAATGTGCAGTCAGTCCATAATGAGCGCTTGCTAGACATCCAGATTACTCACTGTCCATTCAAACTGCCAACGCTTAAGTGGAGTACGTCACTGACATGGAGGTACGAAAAGAATTGGCGCCTTAGAGGGTAGGTACGCCCACGTGTCGAAGAGCCTCTCTCAGTTTCCAGAGAAACAGAGCGTTAACTTTGAGTCTCCTTTTGATTTCTCCCAAATATACAGTGTGTTTCTATTCAAGATCATTTCACAATTTCCCTGCTTCTGAGAGAACACCTCCCACGCAGCTGGTGGAGGAGGAGAGGTGGAAGGAAGAAAGGTGGGAAGGATGTCTGCAGTTGGTGGGTGGGGTTTGCCCAATCACTGCCTGTCTCCTCTTACTATGCAGCTCTATTCACTCTCAACTCACTCACCAACACAGGGAGAGAAAGCAGACAGTTTATGGACTATATGTTTAATCTGTGTGAGTTTCATTACCTAGTTTCATTTGCCACCAAGATGTGTGTAATGTGTCATGTGGTCTCTGGCTGCTGTATACAACAGCATTACATTGATGTCACTCTGCATCACGGTACAGTAGCTAGGCTGGATTTCTGGCTTGATAATGACTGACAGAACATGCCCATACTCACCTCTCCCCTACCTTCTTGACTGACAGCAGACCAATTGCCATGATGTATTGATTAAAGACAAAAACAAGAATGAGTCAACATGAACAACTGACTCAACGCTTATTTACATGTTTTGCTATGAGCCATATCAAAGTTGAAATGCAAATACATTTCCTTTCCCTAATAGTAAAATCTAATTACAAATAATGTATGGGAAACACTGAAATTCTTCAGTATATGAATAGCCTGTATGCCAGAGACGGTAATTCTAGTACTGTAGTCTGTCAGAAGACTCCTCGGGTCTCAGGCTAGTTTAGATTTTGAGGAGCACTGGACTCACGTTCATCCAGGGAGCGCGAGTGCTCCGGAAGTGAGGTGGTGGAATATTAAGGACGAAAACATCTGGACTTCATTTGTACACTGGACAGAGAAAAACTCACAATGAAAATGCAATTTGTTATCCTGTAAGTCTAATTAGTCTAAGAATAAAGGTAGAGGGTTTATCTGAACATTACAAGTGAAAACCATTAACCACCAATGGGACTGGTGTTCATATTCTGTAGTAGGACGTTTCGGCAGTGGTTCTGAGGAAATATGTGTGTGACCGGCGCGTAATGTGCGCGCGCCTCCCTGTTGTTCCAAACCCGGTGGAGCTGTTGTTCTCAGACTTAGAGAAGGAACAACCACACGGACACTGGGAATAGAGCAACAAAGGAGAAAGTATGAGCCTAACGAAAAGTCTTAGGCATTGTCTTTAAAGTATTTTGTATTGGGAATCATTCAGTCTTCGCAGTATATACTTATTTTTTGAGGCAGAGTAGTTCCAGCTATGGATTTACCTTTGACCAGACAAGCAACACTGCCCAGTCGTCATCCGAACTTTTGATTGTCCTCATTACCCTCGACCCAGAAGAAGACAGCGCTCACAAATCAGGTGAACTTTTGAAAATGCATTTGATTTGGAGATAGGTAGCCACATGCTACACCTTTGTCGACAACAACCACAACTACACCGGCCGACTTCGCACATGGGGTAAGTGGTTTCATGTGTAAACCTACCAGCCAAATTGTACAATTGTGGCAAGTGTACACTCTACACGTGCCGTTTGTTAGAAAAACAAAGGAACTATCAATCAATGAACAATATGCAATGAGTCTGCAACACACGAGGGCGGTTATGAACTTCGCCCACTTTGGGAAGATTATTATTACTATTATTTTATATTAACCTACTCAAAGACCTATAGCACGCATTTAGTGGCAACCACTGACGTCTAATCACACAGGATTGTTTAAGTAACCCTAATGATACTAGAATTGGGCAGCATGAATGATTACCAGGATGCAGTCAAACGTGTTGAGAGGTTATCAGTATATAACGTAAAAGGAAACCACACACAAATTCTAAGAGAAGCTTATGGGTGTCTTGGGTGATGCCTTATTAGTGTCCCTTAAGGTTGTACATTAGATGGTTAATCGAACAACCAGAAAATGATCCCTCAATAAATATGTTGTTTTTATTCTCCGAGAATAACAGATGTTTTGGAACGTTGTTTTTAATGAGTAACATGATCCATTAAATATTAACAAGCCACCGTGCCCGCTGCTGGCGGATCCACTACTGCTCTATGTGTATTGTAGTTTGTCGAGGGGGGTGGGGCTGTGGTCCCCTGGCTTTAGCTTCGCATGGGGCTTCTATACGTCTTGTAGCGGTTGCAAGACCCGCTGTGCCTCCCTCGTGTGTTGTCGAGGTCCGCTCATCCGTCACTGTAAAGGGCGCATTGTCCTGAAAGGATGTTTTAATAAAACAAAAGGCTCCATTATACCATCTCACCGGAGCGGAGCTGCTTGGTCGGCGGATCGGGGTCCCCAAGTGCCTGGTGGATTAAACCTAATTTCCATTCTAAAATGTTTTCAAGTGTTCCAAAATGAATAAAGGCTAATATATATATATATTTTTAGCAACACTGCTCAGTTTTATCTTAAAAGATAAAGAAACTGTTCATAATTCTATTGTAAAAGCCCTTACCTACTTTCTGCACACTTTCACAAACCATTACATTAGGCTAACCTATTTGTTCTGTCATACTGTACATGTATTATATGCTGAGGTCTTAACTGACTACAAAATCAAATCAAAGTTTATTTGTCACATGCTTTGTAAACAACAGGTTTAGTCTACTAGCCCTTTCCAACAATGAAGAGATAATCTTTTAATAATTATAGAAAAAATGTATTACACAAGGAAAAAATACACAATGAGTAATGGTAACTTGGCTATATATACTGGGTACCAGTATGTAGTCGATGTGCAGGGGTACTTAAAAAAAAAATCACCTGTTATTTAACCAGGTAAGCTAGTTGAGAACAAGTTCTCATTTACAACTGTGACCTGGCCAAGATAAAGCAAAGCAGTGCGACACAAACAACAACACTGAGTTTCACATGGAATAAACAAGCGTACAGTCAATAACACAATAGAAGAAAAATGAGTCTATACAGTGTACAAGGTAATTGAGGTAGATATGTATTATAGGTAGGGGTAAAGTGACTAGGCAACAGGATAGATAATAAACAGCAGCAGCGTATGTGATGAGTCAAAAGAGAGCGCCAAATGGTTCAATGTAGATATTTGGTTAACTATTTAGCATTCCTACGGCTTGGGCGTAGAAGCTGTTCAGGGTTGTTTTGGTTCCTGACTTGGTGCATCGGTACCGCTTGCCGGGCGGTAGCAGAGAGAACAGTCTATGACTTGGGTGGCTGGAGTCTTTGACAGCTTTTAGGGCCTTCCTCTGACACTGCTTGACATTACAGTTCAGCGTGTTGAATATGTGGATTAAGATGTGTGGAACAAGTTGTGTCATAATTGTCTGGGTTGTGTGGATTTAGGTGACTGCAATGATGTCTGTTATGGTGTGTTTATGACCCTTTCTGCACCTTGGCCAGGATGAATGAAATAGTGTTTGTTAGGAGCACAGTTTTGGGTCAAATTGACAATGAAAAGCATAAACGCACCCTGCACATTTCTGCTCTTTGAAAGAACAGCATTATGCAAAAACACCTTACAGACACACCCACACAGAATGAGGGTGTCGGTAATCTATTCATGAGTAAGAGAAACACAGAGATAAGCAGATAATCAGGAGGAACTAGTGTTTTATTACCCTGATTAAAAACACCCATCCATCATTGTCTCTCTCTCTCTCCTCAGCTCACTCTCTTCAGTGTGCTGGCCATTAAACATCTCTAAAATGTTAAAAGCTCCTGATGACATGAGCTCATGCTTAACCAATGGCAACAGAGCGCTAAACTAACTGAATGCTTAGATGCATATGGGAACCACGACAGACAAAAAAAACACCAAATAAAGACAAGCAAACATTTCTCCATGATAACATAATTTGAGATGGGTGGTGGGTGGGAGAAGGACATAAACGGAGTGTACAAAACATTAAGAACACCTGCTCTTTCCATGACAGACTGACCAGGTGAATCTAGGTGAATGCTTATTGATGTATCTTGTTAAATTCACTTCAATCAGTGTAGCTGAAGGGGAGAAGACAGGTTAAAGACAGATTTTTTAAGCCTTGAGACAATTGAGACATGGATTGTGTGTGTGCCATTCAGAGGGTGAATGGGCAAGACAACAGATTTAAGTGCTTTTGAACAAGGTAAGGTAGTAGGTGTCAGGCACACTGGTTTGTGTCAAGAACTGAAATGCTGCTGGGTTTTTCACGCTCAACAGTTTCCTGTGTGTATCAAGAATGGTCCCCCACCCAAAGGACATCCCGCTAAGCATTGGAGTCATTGGAAGCATTGGAGTCAACATGGGCCATCATTCCCGTGGAATGCTTTTGACACCTTGTAGAGTCCATGCCTGACAAATCGAGGCTGTTCTGAGTGTAAAGGGGGGAGGTGTTCATAATGTTTGGTGTTTTCAGTGTATGTAGGTGGAGAAGAATATCAGGTGTGAGATGGGGATGTTGTGGGAGTGCTGTGGGTTGTTTCGGGTGTGGATAGGACGCCTGTGCTACGGGGGGGGACAGGCTGGAGATAGATATAACCTGATCCAGGCGACTGGCCATCTGCTTTGGGACCATGTGACCTCACGGCTCATTACACTAGAACAAAACCCACCACGCCGCTGCCACAACTGACCTCTGCCAACCCTCTTCACACACGTTCACTTCACACACTCTCATCTCTGTCCTAAGTCCTGGAGTGCTGCTGTTAACAGCTCCAACACACCAACAGTCAACCATCCACACAGTGTAACCAGGCGGACATGACAGCAGCATCCACACAGTGTAACCAGGCAGACATGACAGCAGCATCCCCACAGTGTAACCAGGCAGACATGACAGCAGCATCCCCACAGTGTAACCAGGCGGACATGACAGCAGCATCCACACAGTGTAACCAGGCAGACATGACAGCAGCATCCACACAGTGTAACCAGGCAGACATGACAGCAGCATCCCCACAGTGTAACCAGGCAGACATGACAGCATCCCCACAGTGTAACCCGGACATGACAGCAGCATCCCCACAGTGTAACTAGGCGGACATGACAGCAGCATCCCCACAGTGTAACCAGGCGGACATGACAGCAGCATCCCCACAGTGTAACCAGGCAGACATGACAGCAGCATCCCCACAGTGTAACCAGGCGGACATGACAGCACCATCCACACAGTGTAACCAGGCGGACATGACAGCACCATCCACACAGTGTAACCAGGCAGACATGACAGCAGCATCCACACAGTGTAACCAGGCAGACATGACAGCAGCATCCACACAGTGTAACCAGGCAGACATGACAGCAGCATCCACACAGTGTAACCAGGCAGACATGACAGCAGCATTCACACAGTGTAACCAGGCAGACATGACAGCAGCATCCACACAGTGTAACCAGGCAGACATGACAGCAGCATCCACACAGTGTAACCATGCAGACTTACTGTTAAAGACAAAAAAAGGATTTAAAGGGATTCATTGGCTCTCGTGCTCTGGCTCTGACACATGTTTTTGGGGTTTAGCAGTCCGTATAGAGTGAATCTAAACTCCATGATGTCAGACTGCTCTCTGGTTAAATCCAGCAGATCATGACATCATCATGTTGGGGTCAGGAGGTCTCTGGGTGCTGTTACCCACCCTGGCTCCTTCCCTGCTCAGTCACCAGTTTATCCCTCATGAATTGAACCCCCCCATGGGCCCCAGGGTCACCAAAGCCTACTGAATGGAGGAAGACTGCAAGGAGAAGTAGCGCGTGAGAAATGCAAGTCAAATCAATGAACAAATAAATAAACCAATGCAGAAAGTAAATGGATGGATAAATAAATGAATGATAATTCAGCAGTGGGAACTGGATGTGTGGTATTATTTCTTGGCCAGGTCGGAAGCCGGGTCACATGGGGGTTGAAGTCGGAGGGAGATGTGGGTGGGGTCATCCCAAAAGGATGCTCATGTTTCAGCTCCAATCCTGGGAGAGCGAGGCCGCTAATACGAGCAGTGAGAAGTCTTTTTCCTTAGGGACGCTGAAGGCTCTTGTTGTCTAATACACACAGCCACTTTACTTTAGTCAGAAAGGAGTACGGACAGCGGAAAGATCAGAGAAGGGTGCAACAACGTTCTGGCTTGTACAGGCAGGGTTAAAAGGAAACAGTCACGTGTCAATCCCATACTTACAGATAAGAGCTGCAGCACTGACTAACAATGTATCCTACAACCAATGTGTGTAATGCCTTTACAGGGGTGGATCCCCAAATAAATGTATGAAGTGATCAAAACAAATGTAATTAGTGCAATATTCTAGATTAAAGGATAAGTAGCATATCATTTATAAATGTGTGCATGCTCTTCTCCTTCGGGAAAACATTTGCTGACTCAAAGGGGGTGTGGCGGGTATTAAAACACTTCTGCGCTACCTGCCGTGAGGATCAGTGGAGGCTGCTGAGGGGAGGACGGCTCATAATAATAGCTGTAACGGAGTGAATGGAATGGCATCAAACACAAGGAAACCATGTGTTTGATGTATTTGAGACCATTCCCCTCCAGCCATTACTACAATTCCGTCGATCCCAATTAATGTGCCACCAACCTCCTGTGGTGTGGATACTCTTGTGCATCCTCTGTCGAAGTTGGTAATGGAGGAGGGGAGCAGCCTTCTTCCTTCGCCTACTAACGAATTGACACTCAACCACTTATTGGTTTTACCGGGTCACGGAGGAGAGAGGAAGGAGACGTCTTTTGCCCAAATGAGAATCTCCACTAGCCTGAAAAACACTTTTCCTGGGTGTGGCAGCTGTAGAAAAATAAGTGCCTTCTGTTCGCAGGCTGCAGAAGTACAAGCTGCAACAAACAGCTGACAGCATGTAGCTTTCTGATACACAGCCAAGAACTGGGAGTGTCTCCGATCAGGAAATATATGGCCTGCTCTGCTTTATTCCCATTCCCAACATTTTACACACATACACAGACACATGAAACTATTTCCAAACGTAATCTGTCTAACACACCCGGACTCACTGTCAGACGTGATCTCAGGAATATTTTATAAATATTTAGTTGAGCAGACATTTGGAGGAGGGAAAGGTTTGGGGTATTTCAGTCCAGGATGATGTTTAAATTTCTTACCCAAATCCAACAGCTTTAAAAGGTCCTGTTACATATCCCGTCTTCTCTAGTCACTTAACCATAAACGTATCCATGGCTACGCACCCTAATACCCTCACCAACATACCAGCATGCCTGACATATCATTAAAGGGATTTGGTTCAAATCATCCTGCACAGTTGTGATAGAGGCATGTCTGTATCATACAGTATTTTTAACTTCACTGTGGACCACCCATAGACTGGCAGAAACTTTCTGCCAGTCTAAGTAATTAGGCTAAGAAAGGTTATTGGATTGCAATATTGGATCTTTCATCCATGGCACATGAAACAATAACAGACCACCTCAACATTTTCATTTTGGTTTTGTGGCTTTCGAAAAAGGCGACAACACTTTGAGAACTGTACAGTGTACAAATACTGTGATTTACGGTAGGGAGGGAGTGGAATGAGCTCCGCGCTCCTGCTACAGCTGTATGGTTAATCAATGTGGTCAGATTGTGGTTTCCTGGTGTCTGGTCAATCCCAGTCAGTGGTCATGTTTCAATGATGTTGGAGCAGGTACACATGGAGATATTTGGTTTGGAACCCCACCCCCACCCACATCCCTCCATTCTGGCAGCCATTGTTATTCTGAGCTGGCTTTGTTTGTGCAGCTGGAAGAAAAGCTGTGCTTCTTCAACCCCCCCACATGGAGAAGGAGGGAGACAAGGAGTTAGAGACAGGCCTTTCAGGATTGTTCAAGTGGGAGAAGCTCAGATTAAAGTTTTAGAGCAGTGTTTGACTCGCTTACTGAGACTTCGAACTCTGAAAGAAGGTCTGTTCCATTAACAACGTATTGGCGACACATCTCTAATGTGTGATTATGAATAAAGATGGATGTGGCAGACTGACAGACTCTGTATTGGCTGGCCTACTTCCTCTCATTATTAACGGACTGACATACTGAAAAGAAAAACACATACCACGAGTAACTGAACTGGAGTGAGGTCATGCAGCAGTTCAGAATGCTTTATAGGAGTTGGCAGATCAATTTGAAATGGACGATGTTTGTCTCAACCAAACGTGACAACAGGTCAAATGTTGTAACTCTTGTGAGATCATCTCTCTGCTCCCGGGTCAAAGTCAAGTAGCCGTTCTCTCACTGCCCTCGAAACCATACCCCCACAGCATGGCAGAGTACTTTCAGACCTGCTCACTATTAATATTATAGCATACATACACAAATATACACACATACAACTGTTCCGTCAAGGTACCTTTAGAGAGGTTGCAAGCCAGTGAAATAATCGTAGCATGGCGCAAACTCCCAAATCTTTTCAGCTGCTATTGTGACTGCTGTATGCATACCACCTCAGGCCAATCAAAATAATAAACTGGCACTTAACGAGCTGTACAAGGCTATAAACAAGCAGGAAGCCCTACACCCAGCGGCCGCCTTTCTGGTTTCCGGCGATTTTAATTCGGCATCGCTAAGACACACGATGCCCCACTTCCATCAACACGTCTCCAACGCGTCCACGTCTCCAACGCCACTAGGGGAGAAAGTCATAGACCACTGCTATTTTACCCATAAGCAAGCATACAATTTCCTCCCTCATCTGGCATTCGGCAAATATGATCATGACTCCGTACTCTTGCTTCCTGTTTACAAGCAGAAGCTGAAACAGGAAGTACCCGCAATTTGCTCCTTTGAGAAATGGTCACCAGAATCGGAGGGTATGCTTCAGGACTGCTTTGCGAGCGCTGGTTGGAATATGTTCTGAGACTCCACCGATTTAACGTTGCCGAGTTTACCACCTCCGTCAATGACTTCATTAGAAAATGCATCAGCAACGTTGTACCCACGGTCAGGGTTCGCTACTTCCTCAATCAAAAGCCCTGGATTAACACTGAGGTTGGCGCTAAACTAAAGAGCATGGCTACCGCACACAGCGCTATCGCAGACAACCCTGCCATCCAGGACCTCTATGTTAGGCAGTGTGAAAGAAGGCCCGGAAAGTCATCAAAACCACCCACTGTCACTCCAACACACACACAAAAACTCGCTCCATCATTCGCTCACTCACACATAATATGCACATTCATTTATACGGACTCTGCACATCCACTCACATGCAAGCTGCTGCTACTCTGTTTATCTCATATCCTGTTGTCCAGTCACTTTATCCCTATACATATCTACCTCCATCACTCCAGTATCCCTGCACCTGTAAATATGGTATTGGAACTGACTTTTTAAATATTTGCCTTATATAGTATGCCTACTTTCTTACGTTATTTACGTTATTGTGTATATCATATATATTATTCTTCTAGTATTAAATTGTTATGGATTATTGCATTGTTGGGCTTTGAGTTAGCAAGAAAGGCATTTCTCTGTACTTGTGCATGTGACTTGAAACTGAACCTCTTGGGTTGTTTCCGTACAGCTCACTCTGCCTCTGTATGTGGTCTGCTTTTACCATGTACTGTAACTGTATGTGTCCAGTCTCAGGGGGGATTGGTGCTCTTATATGTCAGTGCTCGGGAGGTCTCTGGATGTCGAAATATCCTTGTTGTTTTTTATGAGACACATTGGCTAGCTCTTGATAGTTTTTTCTAAAACTTTGTTGAATGTTCGTAGAGCGTGTTCTCTCACTAGGCAACCATGTATTTTTCTGACAGCAAAGCTCTGAATACAGGTCTGTATTAATAAAATACGGAAGGCTTCAAAGCAGCATCTAAAACAGAATCTAAAAGCAATCAGAACTGCGTTGTCCCCCTCTGTTCGGCCCTATAGATGCTACCATATTTTTTTACACACTTCTCATCTCTTTCATTGGCACCATCCCCCTCTCCTCTATTGTGGCCTCCCAGCTCTCTGTCCCGTGACAGTCTGCTGTTATTGATGCATAGAAAGATCACGGGAACATCAGAGGAACAAGCATGCAGTTTGTCGTGTCACAGTCACTGCCTGCACCCTCACCACCAATTTGTGTACACACACACAACTAATATTGCACACACATAGAGATGTGTCAAAGCATTTGGAATCTGCTTCTATAGTGCTTACATTCATTAACATGCATACATGCACGATCACATGCATGCTGTGCACATGGATGCTGTGCGCTATCCCAAACCCTCATTACACACCGTATCCTAGCCAGGCAATAGAATAGAACTGGAGTAGGGTTGGAGTCCAAGTTTGAGCATCAGGTCAGAATAGGAGCTGGGACAAAGAAAAGGTGAATGTGCATTGAAAGCCTATTCGTTTAGGAGTACCTGACTGTGTTAAACAACAACACAGAGATGTGAGATAGCAGCGCTGCTGAAACCTGAAACAAGGACACCTCATCCTCCCTTGAGCTCAGCTGTTAGTTCCAGATCTGACCCATAATGGAACACCTTGTTCCAAACTGAAGGATTCTGACCCAGACCAACCGGTTATGTTCAGGTCCAACAGAAGAACAGAGCTCCTTGTACCCCCCCTGCTCTGAGTGAGCCAGGATACTGACTTGTCCTGCTGAAACTACTGAGCCTTGCGTTCGCATTCTTTTCAGTTTCAGAGCTGGATGGAGACAAGCAGGCCTCCGGGCTGAGTGTAAATATTCCGAGCCTTGCCTCTGTGGTTTACCAGTAATGTGACTAGTGTGTACGTGTCTTAGTGCCGTGAGAACATTAGCTTACTGTTATCTGTTACTACCACGCTTCCTTTGTGACACTAACCACGTTTCCGTCCACAGTTTTTATGCAAGTAAAGTCATACCTTTTTATAAAAAATAAATCACGACAGCTATGATGGAAACAAAGTGTAGGTAGAATTTTTAAATGCAGACAGATACTTTTGTGTCTGTAAAATGTATTATGCGAGAAATGGAGGTGGAAACACCTTTTTATGTGCAAATATTGATATAATAACCATCATATCAAAGTAAACTTGGAGTCACGCAATGATGTGTGTGGTCCTCCCACTACGACTCAGGAAACCATGCAGTTTATTAAGCTACAGATGAAATAAGTTGTGATGAACTTCACAGGGTGGAGCTTGATGCTCCTTTCCAATAACTGTTTGGGGTCTTATTCTGGTGACATGCTGATGGATGCTTGACCGCCGTTTGACAAATACAAATATTCTCGCTCTTATCCATAATAATCTCATCATGTAGACTAGCCTACCCTCACTGTATCTGTGAGTCCACGTGCCAAGACTAGAGTAGGAACATGTGCTATTGAACAAAACATTTTGTGACAACACTATTGGGAGAGTTGAATTTAATGGAAACCCATTAAACTTTTTAGATTTTTATTTGGTACAAGCAAAAAACAATGTCATCGCACAGATTTTTTTATCCACAAGTCCATTTGGTTGAAACACACTACTGGTGAGGAAATTCACATTTTCTTTGTGCTGATTGTTAGTCTATTCACATACAAATCTGTTGCCAACTGGATGGAAACCTAGTTACTGTGATCTCTTGAGCGACGTATAACTGCTCAGGTTGTTGCGAACCTTTCGTGTGAAATGAGTGTAGAAATGATGTGGTGTGAAGACGGTTCAGGGTGTCATGACGAGCCTCAAACCAGAGAGTGGTTGGTTCCTTTATATGGAGTCATGAGGCCTTAATACGGAACTGTAAGAACATGTCTGCTCCAGATGTGTTCTAAGTCAGCTCGTTGTGCCCTTGTGCTTTGATCTCTGTGGTAAGTGTAAAGTATACCGGAGGGGGAACACGGAGAGAGGGAAATGTGGTCCCTTTAAATCAGGACGACAGATGAAAGAGAGATATGCAGAATAGTGTGACGTAAGAATATGAATAATTTGGCAGTGTGCCCCGTGGGACAGGCAAGCTACAAAGACGTTTTTCCACTATATTTAAAAAAATCTTTCTCCGAATGTGCACTAAGTTCCCCTGTGGAATTCCTCTTAAAGCTTAAAACTGAGATATTGCAGGCTTCCATCTCATATCACTGGTCCGTCCGGCCTCTCTACAGTACAAGTCACAGAACGACACAGAAACAGCCTCTCTACAGTACAAGTCACAGAGCGACACAGAAACAGCCTCTCTACAGTACAAGTCACAGAGCGACACAGAAACAGCCTCTCTACAGTACAAGTCACAGAGCGACACAGAAACAGCCTCTCTACAGTACAAGTCACAGAGCGACACAGAAACAGCCTCTCTTCCTCTCGCCTCTGTTTTTTGTTTCATTTAGCTGCCTGGCGGTCATATGAACAGTGCAAGTCTCTCAACGACAGAGCCTCGTCTCTCTTGAGTCTGAGTTTCACTCCCCCACAATCAGTCAGTCCACGCTGTAGCCAGCTCCACAAAGCCAGGTGCTACAGAACTGTATGTCAAAGGTCAAATCACAGACAGACCAAGTGATTCACTCTCCAGTCCAAAGTCTGCTCATGGAGATTTCACCATAGCCATTTACTTTGTTTAGGAAATTGAGCTCTAAACTGTTGTGAATATCAGTGTCAAAGTGGTATGCATATAGATAAGATTATGCTGGTGTGTCTGTGTGAGTGATAATATTTTTCTTTTGGCATTTTGCAGGTGTCTGTGTGTATCTCTGTTACTGGTCCACTAGCACGCGTGTGTTGTGTGGCGTTTCAGTGTTTGTCAACAATCTCCCCAAGGAGAAGTGGGTGTGGAGTCAGGCGCAGGAGAAAGCAAATTTCGAAAAGGGCATTTTATTAACAAGTCCAAAGAACAGGAAACAGGACTACAACTGTGGCATCAAAACAACCGGACCCCGTCCAGGAAAAAAACACCTGTTCAACAGAACATAGGAAAACGCAACACAAACGAAATGCCAGCAAACGTAACAATCCCGCACAAAACCCAGAGGGCGAGATAAAATACCCCTAATTACCCTAAATCAAACACAGGTGAAACACAAGACGGACACAACCAAATGAAAAGGAAAAAAGATCGTTGGCAGCTAGTAGACCGGTGACGCCGAGCACTACCCAAACAGGGAGAGGTGCCACCTTCGGTGGAAGTTGTGTGTGTTGCTATTTGTGTTTTTTTTTCTCCTGGTGTGGGTTTCAGCCCTGGCTGCATGGCTGTGCGGTTGTGGGTGTTATCAGCCTGCCTGTCAACACTGAGCCATTTAGAGGAGATAACACCATGCAGGAAGAAGGCCAGGGGAGGATCACTGCTCTCTCTCTCTCTCTCTCTCTCTCTCTCACAGATCATCATTGATACCACCACCACCACCACCAACCGACTGCATGACTGTTGCCCTGAAGACTTACCCTGGGTTAATGTAGCAGTTAGTGTTATTTCATTTACGCCTCACAATTGGGTTGTTAATGTTGTATGTATTTTCCCTATGGGAAAACACCCTGAGATAAAACCTCTTCTGTTTGTGACTGCAGATGGAACTCAAAGACCTATCTATCTATACAGTGACCGCGGTTAGGGTTTAGGATGAGTGCTGCTCGTGTCTCTTCTGCTCTGTGATCACTCACCTAGCTGAGTTTTTAAAGTCACACTTTATTTGGCCCATCTGTACATGCTCTACAGAGGATCATACTATCTGTTGATAAGCAACTGCTTGCTAGGGTTAGGTTTAGAATAAGGGCTAGGGTTAGCCAGGATAAGTGTTAAGGTTTGGGTTAAAGCTAGGGTTAGTAGCTAGTTAATTAGTTGAAATGTTGCTGATAGTCTGTAGAGCATCTACAGATAGACGATTCAAATAGTGTTTCTGCCCCTGGTCCTGCTGGTTTTGTGAACTCGAATGCCCTGCCTCTGCTTCTGCCTTGCCCTGGGAACGGACTGAGGGCAATCAATGCTGCAGTGATGGCTGTGAAATCACTTCATGTCATGGATGGAGCCCTGGGGCTCAGGGATGTGGAGAGAGAGCAGAGACACACTGCTGCCACCTGCTATCACCAGCAAATTCAGTCCCACTACATCCTGACTGTGAAGCTAAGCTCAGTGTGTGGCTAACTGGCTGGGGCTGTTTAGTCAGTGGGCTGTAGAGGGCTTGTCCTTCCCTGCCCGTTTCCACTATGTAATGACTTGTAGCTATAGAAGAGAGTGTAGCTGGTGTCTGTGTGTAAAGTTGAGACCAGGGGGGGAGTGTCATCTGATTTGGAAAACGCTGTCTGGTAAAGGGTGATATACAAGTGTCACTGATCGTCTGTAGAGCATCTACAGATTTGTATGCAAATAGTTTGTGTGCCTATGAATGCCCATTATTTTGGAATGACATGTTTGACAAGCAGGTGTCCACATAATTTTGATCATGTAGTGTACATGATCTAAGTGTGTTAGTTGGTATTCAGCAGTCATAAAATGGGCCTTATTTACATTGAAGAGCAACTCAAATATGTGACTTTCAGCTCTGCAGAGATGAGATAATGACTTACAATGAAATAATGTAGTCATCAAATAGGCCTAAAACAAAACTCCTGTGTTGTCTTGGCTGTGCTGCTTAGGGTTGTTGTCCTTTTGGAAGGTGAAATATTGAAATATTCCAAAGGCACTGAATGTTTCAAGCCCCATTGCTTCCTGCCTTTATACACTGCATTGTGTCTAACGGTCCTGCTGAGATAGAAATCTTTCTTCCTTCCTGCACTGACATCTTTCATGCTCCATCTCACTGCATTTGTGTTGATACCGCAGAGACAATATTGACACTTGGCGTCAAGGGTGATAACCTGTGGTCAGGGACCGGGGTGGGGGAGGAGGCATTAAGGGGAGGGAGTGCGAAATGGAACAATCCCCCAGACAGCTCGCAGAGCTCTCAATGAGTATGCTCACCACACCATTAGACGGGCCAAAAATGGAACCCGACAAGGCATCCAATCACAGCAAAGATGGGTTCTACCCAGCGTGGGACTATGATGGATAATGATAACCCATAACCGTCTGGCTGCTCTAAAACCTGAGAGAGATTAGCTAGGAGGAGGAGAGAGATTACTACTACAGAGGTAAGATTGTGTCTGTCTGGTGCTTTGATGCGAATACAACAGCTTTAATGTGATAGAGGGGTAGTGTGAAGTAGAGGTCATCTCAGATCTGGAAATTTAGATCCAAATTGGATTTGTGAAATTCCCATCTGACATTTTTTGCAAAATCAATACCCCATCAGATTCGGGTTTCCGAGGTGGACCAGATCCGACCCAAAATATGTCAGAGAAATTTCAATACCTGAACACTTCTCCGTTGCGCAAATACAGCTGTGTCTGTTCCAAGCTCATTGGTGTGGGAAATCGTGAGGGCCCAGTTGAAACAAGTTAGTCAACATGGGTCAGGATCCCTGTGGAACGCTTTCAACACCTTGTAGTCCATGACCCGACGAACTGAGGCAGTTCTGGGGACAAAAAAAGGGGTGCAACTCAATATTGTTGTTCCTAATATTTTGAACACTCGGGGTACTGTATATGTATGTGCGTCTCTGTGTGTCCATGTGACTGAGTGCAGTTATACAAGACGATGTTGTGTCTGAGGTATCTCAAACACTGATGTCTAGGTTCACTGGTTTCCCCTGCAGCAGGAGAAAGTGGAGCTGGGTAGCTGCAGTGCTGCAGTGACAGCAGGTGGGTAATGGAACAGCTATCTGGGAGGGGAGCAGCAGGCACACACAGACACTGCTAATTGGGGCTTATCAGGTGTAGCTGGGAAAGGGAAAACACCACCTGGGGCTTTTGTGAGAGCAGAGCAGGGAGCTATCAGTGGGTCACATGACCACTATGCCGGGATGGGGTGGCTTGGTCTCAGTGTGGGGTTAGGAACCAGATAATTTTGTCCACCAGCCGGCTCTCTCTGTTGAACCACCTAGTTTTACAGCGCCTCAGAACGGGTCTTGACTGGAAGTCTATGGTAGGAGCAGACGAAACAACCGCTGGTTTTAATTGGCTGATCTCTCAGTAATAATTGGCTGATCTCTGTCCATCACCATCTCGCTTAACCCTTCGAACCTCCCCCCTACATTGTGGACTTCAAAGTGCGAGCAACGCAGGTGAGTTTGGAAAATCTGAAAGTACGCATCTTAGAAATAGTTTTCGCGTTTAAAATGTAAATGCCTGAACTCAGAATCAATCGGTTTAATGAGAGAGAACATTTATTTTGATTGACGATTTTGAAGTCCTGTCTACTACTCTTCCCTTTCAAGTCCCACTTTGTTGTACAGTGTTACCTAGCTCTCTGCACCAGTCGAGCCCGGGGAAACCAGAGGATAAGGTTTCAGAAGATCTTTACTATTCGGACTCCTGAATATTCAGCATGGTTCATTTGAATATCTTACTAAATACACATTGCGTGATAAACTTTGAGCAGCTTTGATTATGTAAGACAGATATTATTATCTGGTTGTTTTAGTTCTGATCATTTGTGGATGTAAAACAACCTTGGTGTTGGAGAAAGAAAAAAAGAAATGTCCTTTCACTGTCAATTGCATTTATTTTCAGCAAACTTAACATGTGTAAATATTTGTATGAACATAACAAGGTTCGACAACTGAGACATAAACTGAACAAGTTCCAAAGACAGAAATGGAATAATGTGTCCCTGAACAAAGGGGGGTCAAAATCAAAAGTAACAGTCAGTATCTGGTGTGACCACCAGCTGCATTAAGTACTGCAGTGCATCTCCTCCTCATGGACTGCACCAGATTTGCCAGTTCTTGCTGTGAGATGTTACCCCACTCTTCCACCAAGGCACCTGCAATTTACCGGACATTTCAGGTGGGAATGGCCCTAGCCCTCACCCTCCGGTCCAACAGGTCCCAGACGTGTTCAATGGGATTGAGATCCGGGCTCTTCGCTGACCATGGCAGAACACTGACATTCCTGTCTTGCAAGAAATCACGCACAGAACGAGCAGTATGGCTGGTGGCATTGTCATGCTGGAGGGTCATGTCAGGATGATCCTGCAGGAAGGGTACCACATGAGGGAGGATGATGTCTTCCCTGTAACGCACAGCATTGAGATTGCCTGCAATGACAACAAGCTCAGTCCGATGATGCTGTGACACACCACCCCAGACCACGACGGACCCTCCAAATCGATCCCGCTCCAGAGTACAGGCCTCAGTGTAATGCTCATTCCTTCGACGATAAACGCGAATCCGACCATCACCCCTGGTGAGACAAAACCGTGACTCGTCAGTAAAGAGCACTTTTTGCCAGTCCTGTCTGGTCCAGCGACGGTAGGTTTGTGCCCATAGGCAACATTGTTGCTGGTGAGGAGCTGCCTTACAGGCCCTCAGTCTAGCCTCTCTCAGCCTATTGCGTACAGTCTGAGCACTGATGGATGGATTGTGCTTTCCTGGTGTAACTTGGGTAGTTGTTCTTGCCATCCTGTACCTGTCCCGCAGGTGTGATGTTCGGATGTACCAATCCTGTGCAGGTGTTGTTACACGTGGTCTGCTACTGCGAGGACGGTCAGCTGTCCGTCCTGTCTCCCTGTAGTGCTGTCTTAGGTGTCTCTCAGTATGGACATTGCAATTTATTGCCCTGGCCACATCTGCAGTTCTCATGCCTCCTTGCAGCATGCCTAAGGCACGTTCACGCAGATGAGCAGGGACCCTGGGCATCTTTCATTTGGTGTTTTCAGAGTCAGTAGAAAGACCTCTTTAGTGTCCTAAGTTTTCATAACTGTGACCTTAATTGCCTACCGTCTGTAAGCTGTTAGTGTCTTAATGACCGTTCCACAAGTGCATGTTCATTAATTGTTTATGGTTCATTGAACTAGCATGGGAAACATTTACATTTACATTTAAGTCATTTAGCAGACGCTCTTATCCAGAGCGACTTACAAATTGGTGAATTCACCTTCTGACATCCAGTGGAACAGCCACTTTACAATAGTGCATCTAAATCATTAAGGGGGAGGGGGGTGGTGAGAAGGATTACTTATCCTATCCTAGGTATTCCTTGAAGAGGTGGGGTTTCAGGTGTCTCCGGAAGGTGGTGATTGACTCCGCTGTCCTGGCGTCGTGAGGGAGTTTGTTCCACCATTGGGGGGCCAGAGGAGCGAACAGTTTTGACTGGGCTGAGCGGGAACTGTACTTCCTCAATGGTAGGGAGGCGAGCAGGCCAGAGGTGGATGAACGCAGTGCCCTTGCTTGGGTGTAGGGCCTGATCAGAGCCTGGAGGTACTGCGGTGCCGTTCCCCTCACAGCTCCGTAGGCAAGCACCATGGTCTTGTAGCGGATGCGAGCTTCAACTGGAAGCCAGTGGAGAGAGCGGAGGAGCGGGGTGACGTGAGAGAACTTGGGAAGGTTGAACACCAGACGGGCTGCGGCGTTCTGGATGAGTTGTAGGGGTTTAATGGCACAGGCAGGGAGCCCAGCCAACAGCGAGTTGCAGTAATCCAGACGGGAGATGACAAGTGCCTGGATTAGGACCTGCGCCGCTTCCTGTGTGAGGCAGGGTCGTACTCTGCGGATGTTGTAGAGCATGAACCTACAGGAACGGGCCACCGCCATGATGTTGGTTGAGAACGACAGGGTGTTGTCCAGGATCACGCCAAGGTTCTTAGCGCTCTGGGAGGAGGACACAATGGAGTTGTCAACCGTGATGGCGAGATCATGGAACGGGCAGTCCTTCCCCGGGAGGAAGAGCAGCTCCGTCTTGCCGAGGTTCAGCTTGAGGTGGTGATCCGTCATCCACACTGATATGTCTGCCAGACATGCAGAGATGCGATTCGCCACCTGGTCATCAGAAGGGGGAAAGGAGAAGATTAATTGTGTGTCGTCTGCATAGCAATGATAGGAGAGACCATGTGAGGTTATGACAGAGCCAAGTGACTTGGTGTATAGCGAGAATAGGAGAGGGCCTAGAACAGAGCCCTGGGGGACACCAGTGGTGAGAGCGCGTGGCGAGGAGACAGATTCTCGCCACGCCACCTGGTAGGAGCGACCTGTCAGGTAGGACGCAATCCAAGCGTGGGCCGCGCCGGAGATGCCCAACTCGGAGAGGGTGGAGAGGAGGATCTGATGGTTCACAGTATCGAAGGCAGCCGATAGGTCTAGAAGGATGAGAGCAGAGGAGAGAGAGTTAGCTTTAGCAGTGCGGAGCGCCTCCGTGATACAGAGAAGAGCAGTCTCAGTTGAATGACTAGTCTTGAAACCTGACTGATTTGGATCAAGAAGGTCATTCTGAGAGAGATAGCGGGAGAGCTGGCCAAGGACGGCACGTTCAAGAGTTTTGGAGAGAAAAGAAAGAAGGGATACTGGTGTGTAGTTGTTGACATCGGAGGGATCGAGTGTAGGTTTTTTCAGAAGGGGTGCAACTCTCGCTCTCTTGAAGACGGAAGGGACGTAGCCAGCGGTCAGGGATGAGTTGATGAGCGAGGTGAGGTAAGGGAGAAGGTCCCCGGAAATGGTCTGGAGAAGAGAGGAGGGGATAGGGTCAAGCGGGCAGGTTGTTGGGCGGCCGGCCGTCACAAGAAGCGAGATTTCATCTGGAGAGAGAGGGGAGAAAGAGGTCAGAGCACAGGGTAGGGCAGTGTGAGCAGAACCAGCGGTGTCGTTTGACTTAGCAAACGAGGATCGGATGTCGTCGACCTTCTTTTCAAAATGGTTGACGAAGTCATCTGCAGAGAGGGAGGAGGGGGGAGGGGGAGGAGGATTCAGGAGGGAGGAGAAGGTGGCAAAGAGCTTCCTAGGGTTAGAGGCAGATGCTTGGAATTTAGAGTGGTAGAAAGTGGCTTTAGCAGCAGAGACAGAGGAGGAAAATGTAGAGAGGAGGGAGTGAAAGGATGCCAGGTCCGCAGGGAGGCGAGTTTTCCTCCATTTCCGCTCGGCTGCCCGGAGCTCTGTTCTGTGAGCTCGCAATGAGTCATCGAGCCACGGAGCGGGAGGGGAGGACCGAGCCGGCCTGGAGGATAGGGGACATAGAGAGTCAAAGGATGCAGAAAGGGAAGAGAGGAGGGTTGAGGAGGCAGAATCAGGAGAAAGGTTGGAGAAGGTATGAGCAGAGGGAAGAGATGATAGGATGGAAGAGGAGAGAGTAGCGGGGGAGAGAGAGCGAAGGTTGGGACGGCGCGATACCATCCGAGTAGGGGCAGTGTGGGAAGTGTTGGATGAGAGCGAGAGGGAAAAGGATACAAGGTAGTGGTCGGAGACTTGGAGGGGAGTTGCAATGAGGTTAGTGGAAGAACAGCATCTAGTAAAGATGAGGTCGAGCGTATTGCCTGCCTTGTGAGTAGGGGGAAGGTGAGAGGGTGAGGTCAAAAGAGGAGAGGAGTGGAAAGAAGGAGGCAGAGAGGAATGAGTCAAAGGTAGACGTGGGGAGGTTAAAGTCGCCCAGGACTGTGAGAGGTGAGCCGTCCTCAGGAAAGGAGCTTATCAAGGCATCAAGCTCATTGATGAACTCTCCGAGGGGACCTGGAGGGCGATAAATGATAAGGATGTTAAGCTTGAAAGGGCTGGTAACTGTGACAGCATGGAATTCAAAGGAGGCGATAGATAGATGGGTAAGGGGAGAGAGAGAGAATGACCACTTGGGAGAGATGAGGATCCCGGTGCCACCACCCCGCTGACCAGAAGCTCTCGGGGTGTGCGAGAACACGTGGGCGGACGAAGAGAGAGCAGTAGGAAACCATGTTTAAAGCCTTTACATTGAAGGTATGTGAAGTTATTTGGATTGTTACGAATTATCTTTGAAAGACAGAGTCCTGAAAAAGGGATGTTTCTTTTTTTGCTGCGTTTACATAGCTTTGATAATGACCCCAAATCTAGGCTATGCAGCATGAGCATACATGTTTGGTGATTCGTCTTCGGCTCCTTTCTTGATGCAAATGTGCTCCCTGAAGCGTTTTTTGATTTCCTGTCTCTGATTGACACCTGAGAAACGTATGTCTGGTGCTTGTCTTCCTGTCTCTCGCTGCTGCCTTTTACCTCTTATTTCCTCTCACTCTTTCCATCCATCTCTCGCTCTCTTCTTACACACTCACAATGGAGACACCATTCTGCAGCCTGTACTGTATGGCCGAGACCCCTGGTTCTGCAGTAGACCATTGAACACTAATGTGGGTTAGAGTAGGGCCTTGAGCCATGGAAATACAGAAGCCTGAGGCTTTAGGTTCTTGCACCAGTGTAAAACCTGCCAGTGGAGCTACATGAATCTCACATAGCACACAGACTTGTTCTCTCATTGGATCTAGGCCTAATCCCTCAGTGTAATCTTTCATCTCAGTCACTCTCATCACGTCCTGTTGTTGAAGGTCGGTAGGGAAGGAAGGAATCATGGCAGGTGTGTTTTGGTCTTGGTGCTGAGCATGTGTTCATCTGTTATGGCTACAGCATCAGGGATCTGACAGTGACGTATGAGGTGTCAAGACAGTGCACAGCTTTGACTCGTGCCGTATGAGGTTCAGGACTACAGAGCAGTGGAGCAGGAAGCCTGCTGCTCTCATGTCCTGTCTGTCAGCTAGTTGCCGTGGAGACGTCTGGGCCTGTGTGGCACAGGGCAGGGCAGATCAAGGGCGAGACAACAGCACTGCAGGTAAACCAGCCCATCAGGTTTCACACGCTGTCAAATCCCCTGGTCACAGAGATGTCATGTGGCACGCCAAGGTCTCCACGGTCACGCACAGTCTGACGGGACCTTGAGCTGCCGTCTACTAGCAAAGTCGGAAAACAGTCGGGAAACTCTCCTTAGAAATCTGACTGAAAGATGAGCTGAGGGGAAGGAAGAAGTTGCTTCCAAAACATCACATCATCTCTGTTCAATCTCAGCAGTTTTTAGAGAGCTGGTTTATATTGACTCCTCCAATAACAACATCATTACCATCTGCAGTAGTAATGTAACCTGATGTAATTACACTGGTGCGGCTGGCAGAGGCACTCAGCCTCAAGTCCTGATTTCTCTCTACTTATGGACACAGGAAACCGGGGGGATGGGCGGAGACCTGATGCTATGATTCCGATAAGGAAATAGGAATATATTAATTGAATTGAATCAACTGTATTGTTCCACAGAGGGGACATTGGATTTGACCCCAGCATAAAATGGGCTTACATCAGCACACGTCCAACGGCTAATACAGTTGCAGCAGCCCTATTGGGAGTAGTCTGACCGGGGAGGGAGTGACTCCAGCATGGCTTGGTGTGGCTGTGTTATTCAGGCTGAAAGGCAGAGCTCCTCCACGCCGAAGGAGACTATTGTTCTTTTGTTCCTGCTTGAGGAAACAGCAGAGCATTCTGGTTATTATTAGTAACCAAGAGCAGCTGCGTGTGTGTTCAACCTGTGTGTGTGTGTGCAGCTGGACTGGTGTGCTACTCTACTCAGCTCTCTGTGTGTTGAGTATATACTCTTAGGTGTGTGTGACCGAGTGTATAGGGCTATGTTCAGTACATTTCATTCCTGTGTACGGTGCATGGACAGGCACATGACGTTGAAGCTTATATGTGGGGGTCTGGTGTGTGCTGGTATCAGTGTGTGTTTTTGTGAGTGTGTGTGCACGAGTGCGTGAGGGTTTTGTGTGCGTCACAGAGATGTCTCAGATTCCTGCCTTTGTGTCCAGATGCCATTCCACATGGGCACGCCGCTCTTTCCACTCTCCCCAGCCCAGCTCCTCTCTCCACCCTCACTGAGGTTTGTCACAGCCCAGTAGACAGGAGGGCAGTTAGACTACCTAGCTAGCTACCCAAACAGCAGTAAAACCGTTTAGATTAGGGAAATGAAGCAGACAGCAGCAGCTCAGGATGTAGAGAGGAGGCGTGCAGTGAAAGCATCAGGATCAGGTTACTATGAGCTGCTCTCCAGAAGCATCTCGTTACCGTCGACGTATTTAAGAGCTCAGACTCTAATCAGCTTTCCAGAACCTCTTTACTACTGCACAGCTTTTATTTTTGTTTTAACAGACCCTCCTTTTGCTTTCAACACTGTTTTGACATTTGACTACTGATTCTTTATGGACAAGTGTGTTATTTGCATACATTTGATTGCAAGTCGTTATTTAAACTGTATCTTTCAAATGAACAAACGGCTTAATTTGAACTCATTATTGAATGTAAATGTTTAAGGGTAGAGTGGATCTGAAAAGCAGTAACACACATCTGCTAATTAAAATGTCATGACCCAACTGTGGCTTTTACAACAATCTTAACCAATGACCATGAGAATAGATTTTTCATTTCACTTTAGATTGGTTAATAATATGCTTCCCACAAGTCTGGAAAGTCCCCATCTTGTGATATGCCCTCCAGTGTTTGGGGGGTCATCACGTTGAGGCTTGCCCCTGGCCCTAGTCTGGCTGATCCACGATCTATGCTGCTATGCTGGTGTTAGAGGGACTTCAATAGAGTTAAATGTTGCTCAGTCCGGACAAACGATGGTGTGATGGAGCAGAGTGTTGACGGCAATGTGCTTAGAAATGGTGAGCGGAATATCCTCGGTAGACAGACAGACCTCGCTGCTGTGTGTTCTAGCCTGACGGACCATTAGGTTCTGAGGCTACAGCCTACAGGTGATCTCTGTCTGCAGAAATATCTATGCTTACTGTTCTGGAATGTTTCTTGTTTCCTCGTACTGATTTTCCTAGGAATTACAGTTCCAGATTGGTTAAAGAGTGTAACTCTTCATGATAGGTTATTATGATGACGTAAACCTTGCCCCGGAGTCTCTCAAAGCTCAGCACTAATAAACTATCTCCTTACTGCCATTCCAATCCTGTTGCACAGACAAAAGCAGCAACTTTCTGCCTGTGTGGGTGTTTAGCTGGAGATGTAGCAAAAGGACACAGTACACAGTGTATTTGCAGCAGTAGCACATGTGGTAACACACAGTCCTCGCTGTGTAATGCTCAGGGGATAGTTGTGGCTAAAGGCAGATGCCAGATCTGTCCGGATTGGATCTATTTTTGAACCCTAAGACATGTCTGATCACCCCAGGTCCACAGGCCAAAGCAGGCCCTATGGCAGTAAGAATCAGTCACACACACATCACACACAACTGCTCTGATTTGTGTCATAAGCAAGTCTGACCTTAATAAACTATTTGACTGTAACACAGACCAACTCATTACTTTGTCTCCCCTAGATGAGTTGACAACCTTTTTCCACCTCTTAAAATTATTATTTAAAGGGAAAACAGTTTTAAAAATTAAACTTCATTGTTATCTCCAGCACCACCCCAACATCAACGTGTGAAAATTGTGCTTTTTATATGTTTTGTAGTAAAAAAGTGTTTCCAATGATATCAACCAATTAGTAGGCAATGCCTACTCATAATTGGTTAAAATCACACGATGCACACTATTATATGCCCTGTTAGTAATCCTGACCATGTCTCTCTGTTTCTCTGCAGGTGACCCAACCAGGCTTCCTGGGCCACAGAGACGTGATTCTGGGACGGGCACAGTCCCTCCCCTCAGCCTGCCTGCCCTGCGTCCTCCCCCTGTCTCCCAGACGTCTCCTCTTGAGAGAATGACTATCGGCCCAGACCAGCTCTACCGCCACCACACCACTGTGTGAATGACTCTTTGCCGAAAAGCCACCGTGCTCTGCCACCCCGTTGTTGCCATGAAGAGCAAGTATTCCCAGTACTACAACCGGACCCTGATCCATGCCTACTATGTGTTTGCCAAGGACATGACCTCGGAGGAGCTGGAGGAGCGCACCAACGGGAAGGCCCAGCTCAGCTCCCTCAACATCGTCTTCGTCATCATCTGCAGCATCATCATTCTGGAGAACTTGCTGGTGCTCATTGCTGTGTTCCGCAACAAGAAGTTCCACTCCGCCATGTTCTTCTTCATCGGGAACCTAGCCTTCTCCGACCTGCTGGCCGGCTCTGCCTACATCGCCAACATCTTCCTATCAGGGCCAAGGACCTTTGAGTTGGTGCCGGTACAGTGGTTCATCCGGGAGGGCACAGCCTTTATAGCGCTGGCCGCCTCCGTCTTCAGCCTGCTGGCCATCGCCATCGAGCGCTACATCGCCATCACCAAGGTCAGGGTGTACGGCTCCAACAGGACGTGTCGTATGTTCCTGCTGATCGGGACGTGCTGGGTCACCTCCATCCTCCTGGGGGGCCTGCCAATCATCGGCTGGAACTGCATCAACAACCTGCCTGAGTGCTCGGTCTTGCTGCCTCTCTATTCTAAGAAGTACATCCTGTTTGTGGTCACCATCTTCAGCATCATCCTGCTCTCTATCGGCATCCTTTACGTGCGCATCTACCTGATCGTGCGCTCCAGCCACCAGGAGGCCACCAACTCTCCGGCTTACGCCCTGCTGAAGACGGTCACCATCGTGCTGGGCGTCTTCATCGTGTGCTGGCTGCCCGCCTTCACAGTCCTCCTCCTGGACACCTCCTGCCGCAGGCTGGACTGCCCCGTCCTCTCCAAGGCAGACATCTTCTTCGGCATCGCCACGCTCAACTCGGCACTCAACCCACTGATCTACACGCTACGCAGCAAGGACATGAGAAAAGAGTTCCTGCGCGTGCTGTGCTGCTGGGGGCTGCTGACCAGCGGGCGCCCCACTGACCGATGCCTGGTGCCCCTCAAGAGCTCCAGCTCTATGGAGCACTGTACCAACAAACACGAACACCAGACCACGCCCATCATGCAGGCAGAGTGCACCACCTGTGTCTGACTCAATGCTATAATCACACAGTGTGTGTTTCTGAATGTGAATGTGTGTGCGTGTGTCTGTTCGACTGGGTGTGTGAGAGGGATAGTGTGTGTGATGGGGCTGTGTGCAGGTGAAGAGACTTAAAGAGGAAAGCACACCTGTGAACCCCATCCCCACTCCAGACCTGCCACACAGAAGACCGTCTTGTCTGTTTGTCTGGAGAGATGTCACAACATCGTTGACTCTCATTACAATCATGCCTGTGTGAATTCACAATCAGCATTCAACCGATTCACCACAAGAGCGTGGTAACGCAATCATCCTCGAGAGTGAATTCACTATTATTCAATGAATTCACAATCGTAGCTGAGACTTTTTTCAATCTTATTTTTTAACAATGTTTTAAACATTTTCTTAGGGACTTTCACAGAGTGGAGTCAATCTTTGTTGAGGGAGTCTTGATTATAACGATACATAATTAATGTTCTGCGTGTCGACTTGTTTTACATGTATGCAGACTCTCTTATGGAAAGCCAAATCCACAGACACCATATACATAATCGTGATGCTGAGTTGTTGGAGTGTTTTACTGCGCCCTGATAATGGTAAAGCTTTCACATATTGCACTTTGTAGACATGTAAGCGTTGTGTGATTGTTTATGGCTGTCACCCTCTTGAAAGGTTAAACCACAGAAGTTTCCCTGAGTGAATTATATATGTATCCATACATACAGTACTCATAGGCCATAGCTCATATAGAGAGACGTGAGGCACCCAGGCAGTGACTAGTCCTCACTCAGTACTGCACTCCATGCAGGCCAAAACCCTTACAAGTACCCCTCTAAACCAGGGCTATATATCTTCATATATAAACATACATAGATCCCTTTGATTAACTGCAAAAGCTAAAGTACTCTGCTTACGTATATTGCATGACATTCCAACTCCTTTGTAAGAACTAATGTGTATTGGTGTACTCCAGTAAGTTCAGCTTGTTCATTAACATTCTTTCTCTCTCTCCGCCCACTTAAATCTGTCCCTCGCTTTTAATGTTGTCTTTTGTAACTAACGTTTCCTAAGAGGAAGGCCCAATCAGAAAACACATTTCTTGAAGTGAGTTGGCACTGATAAATTTCACTCAATTACAGCTACCCAGCAGCCCATAACCAACAGGACTGTTGTTTTAACAAAGTTGTAGCAACACAGTGGCAGTGTGCTTTCTGTTATTATTGGTTCTTGCTCCAGGGGAATGGGCCTGAATGTAAGTCTGAAGTGTTTGGAGCGAGACCGCTCTATTTTTTTACAGTATTATAGATCATTGACTTGTCATTGACGTGCAGACAGAGGGATTAAACAGGGTAGGTCAATCTCACTGTGAAGTCTTAAAAACAGACTACAACAAATAACAGCAATATCACCACCAAGCATGTCCAGGTAGAATGGTTGAAAAATAGTACAGTCCTGTTCAACACAGGAAGACATGGGCTTCGTCCACAGTAGACGCTTCTCATCTTCCCCAATCCCAATAATCCCCCTCCATAAACGAGAGAAGATCCAGTGTCAAGGGGAGCGGGGGTCTCCATTCCCGTCTCAAGAGGTCGCCCTCTTTATTCTCTTAAGACGCCTAAATAAACTCTTAATTCCTCTAACGACAGGAAGTCCTGTGTTTCATAAAGCGGTTGCTGTTGTTCAGGAAGAACCTCATCTGCCTTTGTCCAGACACACTCACTCTCACTTGGCCACGCTTCTGGTCCTTATATTTCCATGCAGGTTTTTACAGCCTGCTAGTTAGACAGCGAGCCCTAGCCTGGAATCCAAACTGATATGCTCTGTTTCAATTGTTTCACTTCACAATAAACTGAACCTATGAATGTAGATTCCGGGCTAGGCCAGACCAGTAGGAATAGTGAAAGCAATATGGCAGCTTCCATATTGCCTGACTGCCTGCGCTCTCCCAGGTTTCTTAAAAGACAACGCAAACATACCTATCGCTTCATTCATGTGTTGTCTAACCCTGTATAAATATATGAATAACTATGTATGTAAGTATGTACAGTATGTATGTATGTATGTATGTATGTATGAACTGTGTTCATGTATGGAATGTCTTGTGTGTCCAGTAGCACTATGCCTGTGTCAGAACGGTACATATTAAACACTAATAGTGGTACATAATTTGTTTTTCTTAAATACATTCCTTTTTATAAAATAAATGAAGTATCAAAAGAATCCAATGCATTTTGTGTGTGTGTTTTTAACCAAGTGAATGTGTGCACACAAAAGTTCATATTTGTGCATGTATTGTATGAGAAAAACATGTTCTGATACGTTTCACTTTCCAGGCCTATTGCCATCTTTCAAAATCTCACATGGCTGCATGAGGTGTAATTGAAAACTGATATTTAATCCAAACATGCTCTAACAAAGTCTAAAAAAATACTTGTTTCAACATGAAAAAGCTCTATGGAAATGTTGCCATTAAACTTTCCCCATTTAACCTTGGCCTTCACATCTAACAGCATGGTTTTAACTGCTTCCAGACTAACATGAGAGATTTCTGTTGTGTGAAATGTTAGGGGTGACCATAAGGGGCAGGAGAGGTTAGGGAGGGAAAGAAAGAAAATCGGGTGTGGCAGGCAGTTTTAAGAAATTGTTATTTAGGAGGGAGAGTGGCTGTTTATCTGGGCGCTCCATAAAGATGGGACACAGCCTTTGGAGGGAGGGCGGACTCTGGGCCACGGCCCGGGAGAGGGAGTATGGACTTGAAAGAGAGTCTGGCCTGGTTGCTGTCAGACGTCCAGGATTCCTGGGTGGGAACATTGGCTAAATCAGCCCCAGGAGGCTGCGCTGTGGTCATGACTAAAAGGGATCCAGCTTTTGTCAAATTAAAGTCCGATTTGACTTTTCGTAGGAGGTTAGAACTTACGCAGCAGGTTAGTATAATTAACATAGCAGGTTAGGAGAATTAAGGTTAGGTAAAATGCTTTAAAAAATACTTCTACAGTTAATTTGACAAAAGCTGGATCCCTTCCAGCCATGACCCTGCGCTGCTGGGAATGTGGCCAATAATTTCCAGAGCTCAGCAGCAGGATATGACAGAGTCTAGAAACCTGTAGGTGAAGAACACAAAAGGCATAAAGGTTTACGCTGTGTACATAAAGCTCAACTGAAACAGCTGCATATGCTTAAAAAGACATGAACACATTCACGCCACACAGGCACACCCTCAATCAGGCATCCATATTGGGAAAAAGAAGACTGCACACTTGCGAGTTTAAAACATACAGGCACTTGGAGTCAGCTGCACATTCCTGTTATAGATATATCACAGCAAAAACACACACGTACAAAGAAGCTCATATGCTCTTGTAAACAATGTGAAATGGCTTGGTGGTTAGCAGGGTGCGCGCTCATAGCGTTTCAATCGGTGACGTCACTCGCTCTGAGACCTTGAAGTAGTTGTTCCCCTTGCAGACAAGGGCCGCGGTTTTTCTGGAGCGATGGGTTACGGTGCTTTGTGGGTGTCAGTTGTTGATGTGTGCAGAGGGTCCCTGGTTCGAGCCTTGGAAGGGGCAAGAGGGACGGAAGCTATACTATTTCAGCCTCAAGAAATTCACATCAACGGTAATGAACTTGTGCCGCCTTGTGGTGAAACAGACTTCAATTTCACTTTCATTCACAGCACTAATTTCTATCATAATATGTTGAGTATGATATGTGTGAGTTTTTAATATAATTATTTTATTTTTTATTCATGGATACTTTGTATTTCTACACATTCATTATTAACTTTTGTTTTCGGGTTGCATAATGCAAATAATTCCATTTGTCCAACCCAAAATAAATATGAAGAGATGCTGGCTTATGTTATGTGCTAAATGGTTCTGGGATGATTTTAATTACATTTTACTGCACACACTTGCAATTATGAAGGTTTGTTTTTCGACAATAGACACAAATGTTGCTATTGTGTACTGGTCGTTCCACAAAATGAGTCCCTTTTGTATCCCTTTTATATTTTAAGTAGAAATTGTGCACCAATTTTACATTTTAAAAGTATGTTATATTAAACAAAGTACCCATTAATATAGAACACGTTTTTATATCAATAAAGACACTCTATGCACCCTCTGTGACTTCTAGGAATATTTTAGACCACTTAAACCCAAAGGTTTTCACCATCGTTGTTAAGCCCTTCACAATGCTTTGACAAAGTAATTTCTGGAGTTTACATATTTCATATGATTAGTTATTCATTTTAAGGTAAAAAATAAATAAACATGACCCTCATTCTAAGGTCAACCATGTTATATGAACTGAACTATGGTGAAACTATTCCTATTTAAATACTATTTTAAAAGAAACCTTGATCATTCAGAAAGTATTCAGACCCCTTAACTTTTTCCACATCTTGTTATGCTACATCCGTATTCTAAAATAGATTGAATTGTTATTTCCCGCTCATCAATCTACACAGAATACCCCATTATGACAGAGCAAAAACAGGTCAAGATTTTTTTGCAAATACAAAACTGAAATATCACATTTACATAAGTATTCAGACCCTTAACTCAGTACTTTGTTGAAGCACATTTGGCAGTGATTACAGTCTTGACTCTTCTTGGCACACCAGTATTTGGGGAATTTCTCCCATTCTTCTCTACAGATCCTCTCAAGCGCTGTCAGGTTGGATGGGAGCGTCGCTGCACAGCTATTTTCAGGTCTCTTCAGAGATGTTCGATCGGGTTCAAGTCCAGGCCCTGGCAGGGTCACTCAAGGACATTCAGAGACTTGTTCTGAAGCCACTCCTGCATTGTCTTGGCTGTGTGCTTCGGGTTGTTGTCCTGTTGGAAGGTTATCCTTCCCCCCAGTCTGAAGTCCTGAGCGCTATGGAGCAGGTTTTCATCAAGGATCTGTCTGTACTTTGCTTCGTTCATCTTTCCCTCGATCCTGACTAGTCTCCCAGTCCCTACTGCTGAAAAACATCCCTACAGCGTAATGCTGCCACCACCATGCTTCACCGTAGAGAGGGTGCCAGGTTTCCTCCAAACGTGACGCTTGGCATTCAGGCCCAAAAGTTCAATCTTGGTTTCATCAGACCAGAGGATCTGGTTTCTCATGGTCTTTAGGCAAACTCCAAGCACGATATCATGTTCCTTTTACTGAGGAGTGACTTCCATCTGGCCACTGTACCACAAAGCCCTGATTGGTGGAGTGCTGCAGAGATGGTTGTCCTTCTGGAAGTTTCTCCCATCGCCACAGAGGCACTCTAGAGCTCTGAATACTTTCCGAATGCACTCTATTCAACTTCTCAGATGCATTCAGATTCAGTTTTCAAATTCAGTTTTCTAAATTCAGAGACATCATCCTGGGCACTCATTTATCAATGTTGAATGCGAACAGAAATGTTCGTAAAGCGTGCGTGCAATCATTTCTAAGCAAAGTGTGGGATTTATCCATTTGTACTTGTACTTGAGAATGTGCGTAAATTTAAGCACAACTCTGACCATGCGTACGCACAGCACCTTGTGGTAGAAAAGTCAATCTGGCACAAGCTGCATAATGCAGGGAGCTGTTTTCAATCAGTGTGCAGAATTTTTTGCTGAGAGCGACGCTTGGCTTATTAGTAGATTAAATTTTCCAAGGCATATTTTATTTTATCTCTGCAACCAACTCTCTCCAGTATTAGAAAGTGAGACGTAACGCACCAATGCAATCCCAGTGCACACCATAGTCCTCTCCACTCTGGAAGTTTTGGCCACTGGAACATTCCAACGGGAGACTGCGGATTGGTCTGGCATTTCACAACCAACCATGAGCCGAATATTGCCTGCAGTCCTTCATGGCATTATTTCATTGACCCCACAATACATTGTTTCCGTACACTGCTGTGCAACAGGCCAGAGTGAAAAGGGATTTCCCAATGTCATTGGAACAATTGACTGCACCCACATCGCAATAAAAGCACCATCAGTGAACAAAATCAACTTTGTCAACAGAAAAGGTTTCCATTCTGTCAACGTGCAGGTCATCTGTGGCTCACATTTGGCTTTGTTGACTGTAGTGGCCAGGTGGGACACATGATTCAGTCATTGCGCAGAACAACAGTTCAGTTGGCCTTAACCTCCAGACGGGAGCTGTTGAGTATGGATGGCTTATTGGTAAGTGACTCGTGTTTTATTTGCCATGTTCGACCTCTAATGGGAAACTGAATGTTGTGTTCATAACTGCAGGAGACCAGGGCTACCCATTAAAAACCATGGCTGATGACTCCCCTCACAAACCAACAAGATGCACGGTACAATCAAGGCCACACATGCACAAAACAACAGTGGTGCGCACCTTAGGCCTGTTGAAAGGGCGTTGGCTGTGCTTGTCTGGGACAGGAGGCATACTGCAATACCAGCCTAGCAAGGCTTGCCTTTGAAATTACATCTTCAAATGCCATTGTGTGAATGTAATACAATGTGCAAATTCCTTTTTAGGTTTGCTACATTGTCAAGGCTTGCAGTGTGTGCCACAACATTACATAAAAAAATGGCATTCCACTGAATGATCCACCCAGATCCGATGAGCCCATGCCTGACGGAGTGTTTCCCACCACCCATAGCTCTGGAACTGAAGACAAGAGTCAATATCATACAACGGTTTAAAGGTATCTGTTCTTCCAAATATTGTAATCAAATCGACAAGGAAAACACGTTTACATTGCGCCATAATTTGTCTCACATGCTTAACACAATCAACAAGTTATTTCAATGATTGATTACTCTCTCAGGCCGTTGCATACATCCTCCAGCTGCTGTTGGAGTACAATAATTGATGTGTTGATCTCTTGTTGTTTCAGTACTGCGTCAGACAAAACATGCCGCACAGCTGAAGTGCTCGCCAAAGCAGACACACTTCTTGTAGGCCTGGGGATGGCTGAGGGGGTCAGGCAAATCACCCACATCTGTGAAGATTTCATGTTTTGTTATATATTTGTTGAGAAAAAAATATTTAGATGTGGTCCATGTGTGAATATGGTTGCGAAAATAAAGTTTGGCTTACCATCAGTTGGTGTCTGCTATTCCTTCAGGGTCTGGGAAAGGGTCCTCAGTATCACCACCAAATGATGCCAGACACTGAGGTCAGACACCATTGTAGACAGTGAAGAGTCACTCTGCACTCCTCCTGTTGCACTTCTATCCCTTTTGTGGATCTTTTTTTTTGCATACGTTTTCCAATCAAACCATTTATTTAATTTAATGAACTGTTCTGCACTCAGAGGCAGAATTTACCACAGCTCTAACCTGCTCCCAAGCAATATTTATTCTCTTATTTGTCAAGCCATTGCTGAGGGCTCCAAAAAGTATGTCTTGTTTTGCTTCCACTTCGGTGATCAAAAGTTATTTCTATTTCAGCGAAAAAGTTTATTTTCTTTGATTTCTCCACGTTGGAGAAATGAGTGACATTTCTTGCAGCGTTAAAGGGAAGGTTTATGACCATAATTGGTCATTTAGGGCGGTTCTTTATGTAAATTAGACTTCACGTGCACGAGCAGTGTTTTAGAACGTGTCTGATTTATCAAGGCAAAATACATACACGTCTGTGTAAATCAAGCGTACGAGCAATTGATACTTGTACTTGCGAACATTCTACATTTTCTTCGTACAGTTAATTTAGAAGCTTTTCTACGCAACATTGATAAATGAGGGCCCTGGCACTTTAAGCGGTACTTGATAAGCAAGCAGGGTGCAGTCCTTTACATGAACTTCCTGAATGTATCCAAATAGAGTACCACAGTATGAGTCACAATACCCATAAAAACCTAGCGGTCAAACACCGTTCTTTTTTTTTTTTTAAACACTTAAAATAAAGGCTGTGTTTCGTGTAGACTGCCATTTTGATAACCGTGTAAATCTCCATAGGACAAGGTGATTTTTATCACTAAATTAGCCTGTATTTAATCCCCCAAAATGAAATGCTAATTAACTACCTACCTGAGGTGACAGGTAGCCTAGTGGTTAGAGCGTTGAACTAGTTACTGGAAAGGTTCCTCGATCAAATCCTGGTGCTGACAAGGTAAAATTCTGTTGTTCTGCCCTTGAGCAAGGCAGGTAGCCCACTGTTCCTAAACTGTCATTGAAAAAAATAATTTGTTCTTACTGACTTGCCTAGTAAAATGAAACTGCTCATGTGGCTATTATAAAGAACTACAAATGCCATGATCTGGACGAGACTGCCTAATTGAAGCAGTCTATCTAGATCATCTCTAGATTAACTACCATGTCGTAATGAATAAATTGGCTAAATGTATTTTAAATGGACAATTCTGTGAACTGTCCTATGCAAGTTTTAAATTGATATAATACCTGCTAACAAAGGTGTTAGAGATTATGTGCAGGAGCTTGCAGGGATTTCTAGTCTTGCATGATGTCTACTTTTATGCTAATTCGTTTTTCGAATCTGAGAGTAAATAGACAAATATATTTATGTCACCTTCTCCGAGAGAGATTTAAATGGTTTATCAAAACGTCACGCCAGGGTAAGCCTACACAAAACATAGCTCATATTTTAAGTGTTTCTAAAATCCCCTATGAAAAAAATGAATGGTGGAAAAACCTCTGGAACGGTTTCCCTGTTTGACCGCTAGGTTTTATGGGTATCTTTACACTTCCAATGTGAGTCTCTATAGGCTTTAGCTAAGTGTGTTAACACAGTCTTTAAATCTGTTCTCCTCTACCTTTCCTGGCTGGCAAAGTAGCAGTGCTTGACTTGGGTAGGAGCTCACCAGAGCTGAGTACCAGCATTTCAAATGTTCTACTGCTTGAGCTCCTGTTACTTTTAGAAAATATTAGCTCAAAAGTATTGTGGAGCTTCTGGACCTAAATATAAACAGTACCGACACCCAAATTGAGTACCAACACCTATTTCAGACCAAGTCAAAGCACTGTAAAGCACCAGGATGTTGGTCTCTGGTTTTCAATCTGAATTTGAAATCTGAATGCATTTGAGAAGTTTAATATATTAACTTATATTAACTTGAAATTATAGTTTGTAAACTTGGTACACAGACAGTGAATGCAATATCTACAACATTGAAACTGAATATATAAATATTGAATTTTAACATTAAATTCTATTTTATTTGAAAACTGAATGCAATATTCATTCAATTTAGTTTCAAATCATTAAATACAAGTTAAATTTCTGAATTAAATTTGTGCGTTACAATTTATTTTATTAAATTTCAAAATAAAAAATGATGGTATTCAAATACAATTTCTGTTGCCACTGAAATGACCCATAAGTAAACCACACCCCGCCACCCCCACGTGTGCGTATGCCAAGTTGCCCCATGTCCACCAGATGCATATGATGCAAATGCGTTTTGAAAATATTGAACGCATGGTGGACAGAACGCACAACCACCTAGTGCGTCATCCCTAATTTAGCGTTCGTACTGCTCCTTTGACATTGAATGACAATCGCCGGAACTCAAAGTTTGCGGCATCTCGTGGACATGAGGCTTTAGTTGTACAGCAGGTCACCATAACAAATACATTTATTAAGCCAGCGATGTTTATCTCTGATAAGTACCAAAAAAAAACATCAACCATTATCACTAGCAATCCGATTGCATTTCCCTCGAAAAATCATGTACATTGTGGTGAACCGAGTTTCGTAGTAGGCAAATCAATGGGGGTATCAACAATTTACAATATTCCATAGAGGTGAAAACGTACTATGAAACAAACAGCCAATGCTATGGATGTATTATTTAATTTAACTATCAATGTAAAAGTTGTTCAAAACCTTAATCGATACATTTATTAATGAAATGTGATCCCATATTCTCCATGCGTTTCACCTATACATCAACGTAATGGTAAAGCCCAAAATGCCCGGGTTTCCGCGCGAAAAGAGGGCCCGCGCGCCTGAACTGCATATAGCCTACAACAGATGCTACACGCATTGTTGTTCAGAGAGCTCTGGTTTTAGCACATTGTTTTAACGATTCTTTGTTGTTGTTTTTTAATATAAACGAATTTTAGATTTTAGTCTATCACGCTCACACTTGAAATGCCAGCCAATACCTCCTTGTCTCTGCCGGTGGATGTCAGGAAAAGGTAACGTTACAAGCTAGCTAGCGCAAATGTAATGTTGCAGTGCTGTCATGTTCGGCTAGCTAGCTTGCAGCACACTGCATTCAGTTCACCCTTTGTCCTGTCAAATAAGCACACATGCATGGCATGGGGTATTCTAATTCTCACCGCATCACACGATCCACCATTCCATTCACAATACTGCGAATTAATGTTGCCATGCTGAAGCTGCTCAGCTAACTGGATAGTTAGCATCTTCCACACAGTTTACTACCTATGCCATGTCTAGCTATTGTACCAAAGATGTGTTGTGCTTTGAATAGATTTGGCGCCAAATAATACATTTTGGCTCATGTCATCTGTTGCCTCTCACTTCAATATTGGATAATGCATGTTATGTTTTTTTTTCCTAGTTTGCTAACTAATGTTAACGTTCGCGTTATCGCTCTAATTGTTAGCTTGCTAGCTATCATCGACTATTTGTGAAATGGTAGCAATTCAACGGCTAGCTATCTACTTTGTCTTGACAGCATAACCTTACTCTAGCTGGTTTATTTTATTCGATGCTTGGTACAGTAGCTAGGATAGGAATTCAAATCAATGTCAGGTTCACAATCAAGTGTCCAGCTAATTAGCTAGATATCGTTAACATTTAGCGTTAACGACCTGCCAACCAGTTGTGTCATGTTGATATGTTGGTTTTGACTATGTTCATGTTATTGTAGCAAGTGGGTAACACTATTTAAAATATATATATATTTATTTATTTAAACAGGCTGGAGGTGTTGGAAAAAGATGAAGATGGGATCTCAGATGAGGTGAGTGACCTGAACTACCATGTTGGACATTTGGTTTCGTTTGCTAAAAAGACTTATTTGCGTTTTCTATGTTATTTCATCTTTGACTAATGCCCAGAAAGCCGATCATGACTATCCCTTTGAAGTTGTATTTGTCGTATGTACAAGATACACATGGTATACATCGTCCAACGAAATGGTTACTTGCAGGTCGCTCGGCAATATGAAATAATACAAGAGAAAGTAAATGGCTCAAACTAGAATAAACATTTTAGCATAAGTATAATACAATAATGCACAATCTATAGTCTAATATTTACACCTGTTTTGGGGATTGCAGGGCAAGTGTTTACATTGTGGATTATTTTGTGTGTGGCATGCAATTGTGTGGATTTGTATTTATCTTTTCACCTTTTATTTAACCAGGTAGGCTAGTTGAGAACAAGTTCACATTTGCGACCTGGCCAAGATAAAGCAAAGCAGTTTGACACATACAACAGAGTTTACACATGCAATAAACAAACATACAGTAGAACAAGTCTATATACAGTATGTGGAAATGAGGTAGGATAAGGGAGTTAAGGCAATAAATAGGCCATGGTGATGAAGTAATTACAATATAGCAATTAAACACGAATGGTAGATGTGCAGAAAGAATATATATATATATATATATATATATAGCACACATGACTGTACAAGTAGAGATACTGGGGTGCAAGATAAATGTGAGGAGAGCTGCATAGTGTTCAACATTCTGATGGCTTGTAGCTACAAGCAGTCTCCGAGCCTGTTGGTATCAGACCTCGTGCTCCAATAGTCTTCCTCACAGTAAGCGAGTGAACTGCTTGTGGCTAAGCACTTAAAATAACTTAGATGGGTAGCACCTTCCAAAGCAGGTCTTAAACAAGTTTATTTAACTCATAGGACCTTGTCAAACAAAAGGTGGAGTTGGTGCAGGACTTCCTGCATGCGGATGCCCAGGACCAGCTCAGCAGCCTGAAAGCCAAGATGAAGAGTTCAGAGATCTCAATGGTGAGTTGTGGCTGCATCCTGTCACTAACGAATCCACTCACTCTGGCCCATCACTCACTCCACAAATAGTATCTTTGGGTTTGTCCAAAATGGCACTTTGTTTCCTATATAGTGCAGTGCTTTTAACCACGACCTGCATGTTCCCCTCAGGATGGCTACCTCTCTAAGGTGAAGGCCCTATTGGGACGTGAGCTGTGTGTGGAGAATGGCTCACACGGGGATGTTGTGGAGCAGAACTGCAAGAATGGCAAAACAAATGGCTCTGCAGCAAATGGTGACTCTCACGAGGAAGAGGATGATGATGGAATCATGGACACCAAAGAGGCTGATGCCATGAAGTCTCCTTCTGCCCCCAAAGGCAAGGGAGGACGGAAGATCAAGTCAGACTCTGAGCCCAAGAGTGAGTAAAAGTGGCTGGGAACATCAATTTGAAATCTATACAGTATCCCTTACTTTTCTGAGATGTCTCTTGCTCTGAAAGATTGGCTCTGGATGTCCATCTAATTGTTTGACCAAGCAACTTGTAAAACACCGTACACATTTTTAGAGAACTGTACATTTTGGGAAATGACCAAGTGTTGAGGCACATGGATGCATGTGCAATTTATTCCAAATCCTTAAATAATAAAACATCGTTTCTTTGCTTATGTCCAGAATCTCCTGGTTCCAGGGTCACAAGAAACTCTGTCTCCGGGAAACAACCGACCATCTTATCAATGTTCTCCAAAGTGTGCGTAGGAACTCATCTGTTTTCCTTAACCTTTCAAGGTCTTGTGCATTCTGCTCATGAGTAAACTTTCCTCTTGCTCCCTTGCAGTCAGAAGTGCAAGTCTGATGAGGTGAATGGTGAGGTTACAAATGGAAAAGTGGAAGAGCAGGAGAAAATAGAGCGGGACACGGAGGAAGAGGAGGTGATCTTATTGTTTGGCACCTGCTACTTAAACCTTGTGATTTACTCTTATTAATCAATGCTCCTCCTAATCAGTCCTTTCTGTTGTAGACACCGGAAGAGAAGCGTTTTAAAGTGGAGCCAGACAATAAGTAAGACCTTCCTCCCTTCAATTGGCCACATCCTTCCTCCAATTTGCATTGACTGTCATCTCTCTCTTCTCAGGCCAGTTGCAGAGGACGCCACTAGTGAGAAAATGAAGCAAGTGGCTGCAGCTAAGGTGAGGCCTTTTCCTGCACTCACGCAGTTATAATTTTGGTGCATAGTTGCCGTGTCACTGATGCTCATCTCATGTTTCAGACTCCACCCCCTAAATGTCCAGACTGCAGGCAGTATCTGGATGACTCGGACCTCAAGTTATTTCAGGGAGATCCTGATAATGCGGTGAGAAACTCGAGTGTGACTACAGAAAATGTGATAAGGTGCCATTTTAACGTATCATTGGGGCCAACTGGATAATTGTTGAATGATGACTTGCACTAAATAGGCTTTTATAGAGTAAAACAATATGGAGTTATTCTGGTAGAACAATCAATGAAACCATTACTTTTCTTGCTTATGTTTGTATATTTACAGCTGGATGAGCCAGAAATGTTAACAGACGAGCGCCTTTCTCTGTTTGACTCAAACGAAGACGGCTTTGAGAACTACGAAGAACTACCCCAGCACAAGATTACCAACTTCTGGTGAGTGGTCCCTTAATGCTGTCCCTTCGAAAATGTATACTGCATCAGCCTTTTAGTGCATGTTTTTTGCTGTCACCTTGGTAAAAGTGAACTGTTCTTTGTTGCAGTGTTTATGACAAGCGTGGCCACCTGTGTCCATTTGACTCTGGGCTCATTGAGAAGAATGTTGAGCTGTACTTCAGCTGTGCAGTCAAGCCCATCTATGATGACAACCCCTGCATGGATGGTATGGCCCTGACCTTTTTCACACTAACTGTTTATATACTTGTTTTCCTCCAACCATTCTAAATCAACTATCTTTACTAAACCATTTTATGTGAGGTATACTTGAGTGGTGTACATCTGGCTAGCTACTGTACTGCTATTCTTCTAGGTGGGGTTCCTGCCAAAAAGCTTGGTCCCATCAATGCCTGGTGGATCACTGGTTTTGACGGAGGAGAGAAGGCCTTAATTGGGTTCACTACAGGTAATCTAATCAAGAGCTTCCTTTAGGTTTAAGTGGATTGAACGTTAAAACATTAACCTAATGCCTATACTCATGGGGTGTGTGTATATAGTGACTCTGATCTCTAACCCATGTCTTCTCTCAAGCCTTTGCTGACTACATCCTGATGGATCCTAGAGAAGAGTACGCCCCCATCTTCGCCGTGATGCAGGAGAAGATCTACATGAGCAAGATGGTGGTGGAGTTCCTGCAGAAGAACCCTGACGTCAGCTATGAGGACCTCCTCAACAAGATTGAGGTGAAATACTAATGTTTGGTGTAGACACTTGACCAGGGTCGTGTTCATTAGTGCAAAATGTTTCAAATTGATGCAACTAAAGTTGAATGGATAAATGCAGGTAGTTTTTTGTTTAATGAACATGGCCCAAATCTTCACACATGGCAACATCAGCTTTAGCACTGACTTGACTCGCCAGCTCTCCTTTGCCCCTAAGACCACAGTGCCTCCTGCTGGGCTGAACTTCAACCGCTTCACAGAGGATACACTGCTGCGCCACGCCCAGTTTGTGGTGGAGCAGGTGGAGAGCTACGACGAGGCCGGGGACTCTGACGAGCAGCCCATCATCGTCACCCCCTGCATGAGGGACCTGATCAAGCTGGCTGGGGTCACCCTGGGAAAGAGGTAATGATAGGACCTGGTATTGTCTGATGTTGCCCCCCCCCCCCCCCTGTCCTTCCCCTTTAGTGCTGTCTGCTTCTCACTAGGCTGTGTGGCTGGAAGAGAATAATAACTCTTAGTATGAAGTTAAAATTGCAGACTTGTCTTGTCAGTAGCTGGATTGAAGATGCAATTCAGTCTTAATTTGGCTGTGGTTCATTTTATGTTGAAACCGTAAAGCTAAAGGTCCAGCCACCAGAGCTGTGTATGTTCACATGCTGATTTGTGTTGTGGAACAATAAGGGGGTCATGTTTGTCTCCCTGCTGTCTGTTCCCTCTGATCCCTGGTGTTTAACAATCCTCTTGACATTCCCTAATGCAGCATGCTGTTGTACTGGTAGGTATTCTACAGCCCTTCGGTCTGAATATATCCTTGGCTTGTTTGGTGTGCATTGCAACAAATGTGTTGTCATAGAGCAATTTGGTGAACTGTATAGCTCATCCCAATTTGTGCGGTTTGTCATTTAAAAAAATCTGCTGCATGCCTACTAAAAGCATGGCTGCTTTAGCTGTCGGGAGCTTGAACACAGCATTACTACATTTGTACTAATATTTGTTATAATAATTGATTGCATTGGGCCATCACCCAACCACCTGCTTCTTTGCCTTCATAGGAGAGCTGCTAGAAGACAGGCCATCCGCCATCCCACCAAGATTGAGAAGGACAGCAAAGGAGGGCCCACTAGAGCAACTACCACCAAGCTGGTCTACAAGATCTTTGACACTTTTTTCTCTGACCAGATTGATCAGAATGAGAAGGATGGCGGAATCAAACGCCAGCGCTGTGGTGTCTGTGAGGTAACTAAATGCCAATCTGAATAAGGTTGAGCCAAGGCTGGGAGGAGCCTTATTTAATTGCACTTTGAATAAGTGCAAACCTTCTGCCACTCGAACTAGCTAAACCCTTATGCAACTAATTGGAACAGTCTTCTGTTCATAATTGAAGTATGTAGCACTTTAGAATTAATTTAACTAGGCAAGTCAGTTAACAAATTATTATTTATCTACGAAAATGGCCGTCTGTGGGGATGGGGGGGCCTGGGATTAAAAATAGAGGACACAACACTACATAAAGAGACTTGGCCTTTCTAGTGCAGGTGTTCCGCTAGCGGAACCCCTCAACAACATTCCAATAAAGGCAGCGCACAAAATTAAAAAATATTTTTTAGAAATATGTAACTTTCACATTATTAACAAGTCCAATACAGCAAATGAAATAAACATCTTGTTAATCTACCCATCGTGTCAGATTTCAAAAATGCTTTACAGCGAAAGCACAAATGATTGTTAGGTCATAGCCAAGTCTAAAAAAAATAATTTTTTTTTAAACACAGCCATTTTTCCAGCCAAATATAGGAGTCATAAAAAGCAAAAATATAGATAAAATAATCACTAACCTTTGATCTTCATCAGATGACACTCATAGGACATCACGTTACACAATACATGTATGTTTTGTTCGATAATGTGCATATTTATATCCAAAAATCTGTTTAGATTGGCGCGTTAAGTGCAGTAATGTTTTGTTTGCAAAACATCTGGTAATTTTTGCAGAAATACTCATAATAAACATTGATAAAAGATACAAGTGTTATTCACAGAATTAAAGACTTCTCCTAAATGCAATCGTTGTGTCAGATTTCAAAGAAACTTTACGGAAAAAGCATAATCTGAGAACGGCGCTCAGAACCAAACAGCCAGAGGAATATCTGCCATTTTGGATAAATATTCACTTAACTTTGATCTTTCAGAAGGCATTCCCAGGAATCCCAGTTCGACAAATTACTGATTTGTTCCATAAAGTCCATAATTTGTCCAAATAGCCACTTGTTGGCATGTTCAGCCCAGTAATCTATCTTCATGAGGAGCGAGCACTTCGTCCAGACAAACTCAGTTCCATTGCAGACCTTTAGAAACATGTCAAACGATGTATGGAATCAATCTTTCGGATGTTTTTAACATAAAACCTCAAGGTTCCAACCGGAGAATTCCTATGTCCTGAAGAAAAGCACTGGAACAAGAGCCAACTCTGTCAGGAGCGTGCGTCACGAGCCTGAGACTCTATGCCAGACCACTGACTCAAACAGGTCTCATGAGCCCCTCCTTTATAGTAGAATCCTCAAACCAGTTTCTAAAGACGGTTGACATCTAGTGGAAGCCGTAGGAAGTGCAACTTGACTCTATAGACACCTTATTCGGTAGGCCAATCTTTTAAAAACTACAAAGGTTAACTTCTTACGGCCGAGATCCCTTTAACAGGATCTAAATGCCAGTGAAAGTGCAGGGCGCCAAATTCAAACACCAGAATTCTCATAATTAAAATTCCTCAAACATGCAAATATTTTACACCATTTAAGATGAACTTGTTAATCCCACCAGTGTCCGATTTCAAAAAGGTTTTACAACGAAAGCATGCCATGCGATTGTTAGGGGAGCACCTAGTCACAGAAACACAGCCATTTTTCCAGCCAAAGAGGAGTCACAAAAAGCAGAAGGAGAAATGAATCACTAACCTTTGATCTTCATCAGATGACACTCATAGGACTTCATGTTACACAATACGTGTGTTTTGTTTGATAAAGTTCGTATTTATATCCAAAAATCTCAGTTTACATTGGCGCGTTATGTTCAGTAATATTTTGCTTCCAAAACATCCAGTGATTGTGCAGAGAGCCACATCAATTTACAGGAATACTCATAATAAATATTGATAAAAGATACGTGTTATGCATGGAACTTTAGATAAACTTCTCCTTAATGCAACCGCTGTGTCAGATTTAAAAAAAAAAAGCTTTACTGAAAAAGTACAACATGCAATAATTTGAGTACAGCAGTCAGCGACCAAAACAAGCCATACAGATACCCGCCATGTTGTGGAGTCAACAGAAGTCAGAAATAGCATTATAAATATTCACTTTTGATCTTCATCAGAATGCACTCCCAGGAATCCCTGTTCCACAAATGTTTTTTTGTTCGATAAAGTCCATAATTTGTCTAAATACCTTTTTTGTTCGCATTTAGTTCACAAATCCAAATTCACGACGCGCAGGCCAGACAAAGTCAAATTCCATTACAGTTCGTAGAAACATGTCAAACGATGTATAGAATCAATCATTAGGATGTTAACATAAATCTTCAATATTTCAACCGGAGAATTAGTTTGTCTTTAGAAAGGAAAAGGAAAGCAGCTACCTCTCACAGACACGCGCCTGACTGAGCTCATGGCATTCTGCCAGACCTCTTACTCAGTCAGCTCTTATTCTTTCCTTGTTCCCAGTAGAAGCCTGAAACACAGTTCTAAAGACTGTTGGCATCTAGTGGAAGCCTTAGGAAGTGCAATATGACCCCATAGACACTGTATATTGGATAGGCAAAGACTTAAACTGACAAACCTCAGATTTCCCACTTCCTGGTAGGATTTATTTCTCGTGTTCTTGCCTGCCATATGAGTTGTGTTATACTCACATATCATTCAAACAGTTTCAGAAACTTCAGAGTATTTTCTATCCAAATCTACTAATAATATGCACATCTTAACTTCTGGGCCTGAGTAGCATGCAGTTACTCTGGGCACCTTATTCATCCAAGCTACTCAATACTGCCCCCAGCCATAAGAAGTTAACTTCTTATGGGCTACTGTCCCACCTGGCCAACATCTGGTGAAATTGCAGAGCGCAAAAGGGTCCTCAGGGTTTTGCCTGCCATATCAGTTCTGTTATACACAGACATTATTTTAAGTTTTAGTAACTTTAGAGTTTTCTATCCAAATCTACCAATTATATGTATATCCTAGCTTCTGGGCCTGAGTAACAGGCACTTTACTTTGGGCACTCTTTCATCCGGATGTGAAAATACTGCCCCCTACCCAAGAGAGGTTAAGACAACACAGCATGGCAGCAACACATGGTACAAACATTATTGGGAACAGGTGTTGTATATGGAGGATGAGGGCTGCTGTCTATCTCAGATATGGGGGAGTGAGGCCTAGGAAGGTTTTACAAGTAAGCATTCTTGCGACGGGTATACAGAGATGACCAGTATAGAGTGCAGTGATGTGTCCTATAAGGAACATTGGTGGCAAATCTGATGCTAGAATGGTAAAGAACATCAAGCCGCTCAAGAGCACCCTTACCTGCCGCTCTCTAAATTACATCTCCGTATTCTAGCATGGGTAGGATGGTCGTTTGGCAGCTGGGGTGAAAGAGGAGCGACTGGTGGAGGAAACCAAGTCTAGATGTAACTTTAGGCTGCAGCTTTGGTATGAAATGCCCTAGTTTAAACCACATGTTCTCATTCTTCTGTCTCCAGGTTTGCCTAGTTCCAGACTGTGGCAAGTGTTCAGCCTGCAAGGACATGATCAAGTTCGGGGGTAGTGGTCGCAGCAAGCAGGCTTGCCAGAAGAGGAGGTAAGTTAGCTGGTCTTTAGTGCCCCTCTTCCCCCTTAGCTGCCTAGATAAATGGTGCCTGTCATGGCTGTAACTGAACTCATACCATTTTTGTTCCAGAACACTTCCTTCCCATGAGCTCATTCTGGAAAAATGCTAAACAGTTTTAAGAGTCTCAGAACTGACTCGACTCGATTATATTTTATTTTTAACTGCCACCAAGTGTGAACTGGGGAATGGGGCTATGCTAGCCAGCTAATGAACATCTTCAGAGCCCTTTATTTCAAATTGGGGGCTTATGCTGTAGGTATGGTGGCTTGAAGTCATTGGCTAATGTGATTTGCTCCCTTATCAATGTAATTTCCCCACCAGATGCCCCAACCTGGCAGTAAAGGAGGCTGAGGATGATGAGAACATAGAGGAGGAAGAGTTGTTGCCTGTAAAGGCCCCTTCAAAGAAGTGTGTCCAAGACTAAGAAGCAGAGCAATGGCAAGCTGACCTGGGTTGGAGACTCTATCAAAGTATGTCCTCCTTAGTGTTCTTAACCTCAAAATATCCCTTAGTACACCAGACCTTTAATATAAAAAATGTGTATGTAATTTCACTGACTTGCTGCAATGCAAACAGCTATTGGTTTAAAGGTTCTCTCCTCTCCTTCCTGTGTTCAGACTGAGGGGAAGAAGCAGTACTACATGAAGGTGTGTATGGACAATGAGGTGCTGGAGGTGGGAGACTGTGTTTCTGTCAGCTCTGATGACCCATCAATCCTGCTCTACCTGGCCAGGTAGGTCCTACAACAGTTTAAGAATCTTGACTTAGCCTTTTCTATTGGTTTCTGTCTGGGTCAGGAGTTGACTGTCTTGGGTCTCCAGGATTACATCCCTGTGGGAGGATAACAATGGGAAGTGGTTTCATGCCCACTGGTTCTGCCGCGGTACAGATACTGTACTGGGGGAGTCCTCTGACCCTCTGGAGCTGTTCCTGGTCGAGGACTGTGAAGACATGCAGCTGAGCTACGTAGAGGGCAAGGTCAACGTCATGTACAAGGCCCCTTCAGACAACTGGTTTATGGAGGTAAGAATTCATTGGCTTTATCGCTCATTAAGCGGAGTCGCTAGCCTGGTCCCAGATCTGTGTGCACGGTCTTTCCAACTCCTACAGTCATTGCCATGCCAATTTTCTATACAGTTACTACTCAATGCACCTCATCACTGATGTATTTTGTACCACTGTGTTTTCAGGGTGGCATGGTAGAGGACATCAAGGTGATTGATGATGACAATGGGAAGAATTTCTTCTACCAGCTGTGGTATGAAGGAGACTGTGCCCGCTTTGAGACCCCACCCACCTTCACACCCCAAGAGGACTGCAAGTTCAAGTGAGTCATAATTGACATTTGACAACCCTATCAGTGCTATAAGTACTTACATTTGGAGCTCTGAAAATCTAGTACCGGAATACCTTGAAAAGCGAACATTTCCTCAGTGTGGTTCTTAGTCATTTCAAAATGTGTTGTAGCCAAGGTTTTTTAATCTCCTGCTCCAACGATTTCATTTCTGATCAGTTTGTGATGTAGACTTTCATTTCTTTCCTACAGTTTCAATTGACTGGTGTTGCGGTAAAACCATGTACGGTTATTATGACATCGAATGTCTTGAACTTGGCTTGCCATACAAAGGGACATTTTGGCTGTTTTTTGTTTGAGAAACATGATACAATACCCTACATCTCAAATGGGAAAATGTTGAATTCCAATGCATTGTGCCTTTGGAAAGGCTTGTCAAGTGGTAATGCTGTTTTTCTTCTATACTGCAATTCAATACAAATTGAGGTCTTCAAATTACAATTCAGTGCTTGAAAGTCGTTGAATTTTACTTAGCCATATCTATGAACCTTTTAAGTGTTTGACATTTTGATAGGAGGATTAGTAAATTGGTCTTGGGTTACCGTGTCCCTTGTATTTCAGCTTCTGTGCCAGCTGTAGTAGGGCTGAGGAGAGGGAAGAGAAGGAGACTCCTCGGGTGTTTGAACTCATAAAGGACGAGGCCCACGACTCCAAGGCCTTATATGCTCTGGCCTGCCTGAAGGGAGAGCAGTTCAGGGTGGGAGACAGCTGCTACCTACCGCCCGACGCATACAACTTCAGGTGAGTGGAACATCCAGGAATACTGACACTTATACATGGCATTGTTGAATACTTGTTTCTGATTGGTAAGCTAGGTTTGGTTTGCTAAACTAGCAAGTCTAGTTGCCTTGGTGACCAAAACAATGTACCGGTAGTGATCTTGTGAACTTGCTATCTACTTCAGTGGATGTTAAACATTTCTAGTGGCAAATGTGTTCAAATATAGCCTTGGTATAAAAGGCATCAACTCTGGACTCTAAGCATTCTCTGGAAAATGATGCGACTCCATGGCATTTTAGTTGAGCTCCGCTAGCACATTGTGGAACTGTCACGCCTTGGTCTTAGTATTTTGTGTTTTTAGTTAATTAGTTGGTCAGGCCAGGGTGTGACATGGGTTTATGCTGTTGTATTTCGTAGTGGGTTTTTTTAGTTATTGGGATTGCGGCTGAGTAGGGGTGTTGCATAGGTTTGGCTGCCTGAGGCGGTTCTCAATCAGTCAGGTGATTCTCGTTGTCTCTGATTGGGAACCGTATTTAGGTAGCCTGGGTTTCACTTTGCATTTTGTGGGTGATTGTTCCTGTCTCTGTGTAGTTTCACCAGATAGGCTGTAATTAGGTTTCACGTTCCGTTTTGTATTTTCATGTATTCGTCATTTGTTTCATTAAACAACATGAGTAACCAACACACTGCATTTCGGTCCGACTCTCTTGCAACAAACAAAGAACGCTGTTACAGAATCACCCACTACACACGGACCGAGCAGCGTGTTAACAGGCAGGAGCCACAGGAGAGGCAACAGAAGCAGCTTCAGTGGGAGAGGCTGCACCACTTGGAGAATTGGACATGGGAGGAAGAATTGGACGGAAAAGGACCCTGGGCTCAGCCTGGTGAATATCGCCGCCCCAAGGAGGAACTAGAGGCGGATAAAGCAGAGGGGCGCTGGTATGAGGCAGCACGGCGACGTGGATGGAAGCCCGGGAATCAGCCACAAAATTTCTTGGGGGGGGGGGGGGGGCTTTCAGGGAGTATGGCTACGCCAGGTAGGAGACCTGCGCAAACTCCCTGTGCTTACCGGGGGGCTAGAGAGACAGGGCAGGCACTGTGTTATGCAGTGGTGCGCACGGTGTCCCCAGTGCGGGTGCATAGCCCGGTGCGGTATATTTCAGCTCCGCGTATCGGCCGGGCTAGATTGAGCGTCGAGCCAAATGCCATGAAGCCGGCTCTACGCATCTGGTCCCCAGTGCGTCTCCTTGGGCCGGCTTACATGGCACCAGCCTTGCGCTCGGTGTCTCCGGTTCGCCTACATAGCCCAGTGCGGGCTATTCCACCTCGCCGCACTGGCAGGGCGACCGAGAGTATTCAACCGGGTAAGGTTGGGCAGGCTCGGTGCTCAAGAGCTCCAGTGCGCCTGCACGGTCCGGTCTATCCAGTACCACCTCCACACCCCAGCCCTCCGGTAGCAGCTCCCCGCACCAGGCTTCCTGTGCGTGTCTTCGGCCCAATACCACCAGTGCCAGCACCACGCATCAGGCCTACAGTGCGCCTCTCCTGCGCTGTCCGAGCCTCCTGCCTGTTCGGAGCAGCCTGAGCCGCCAGTCTGCATGGAGCAGCCTGAGCCGCCAGTCTGCATGGAGCAGCCTGAGCCGCCAGTCTGCATGGAGCAGCCTGAGCCGCCAGTCTGCATGGAGCAGCCTGAGCCGCCAGTCTGCATGGAGCAGCCTGAGCCGCCAGTCTGCATGGAGCAGCCTGAGCCGCCAGTCTGCATGGAGCAGCCTGAGCCGCCAGTCTGCATGGAGCAGCCTGAGCCGCCAGTCTGCATGGAGCAGCCTGAGCCGCCAGTCTGCATGGAGCAGCCTGAGCCGCCAGTCTGCATGGAGCAGCCTGAGCCGCCAGTCTCATGGAGCAGCCTGAGCTGCCAGTCTTCTGCCTGAGCCGCCAGTCTGCATGGAGCCCTCAGTCCAGTGGGGTTCTGGGTGAGGACTACTAGGCCATGGTCGGCGGCGAGGGTGGATTATCCCAGGACGCGTAGGGGAGGAACTATGACATTAATGGAGTGGGGTCCACGTCCCGAGCCGGAACCGCCACCATGGACCGACGCCCACCTGGACCCTCCCTATGGTTGAGGTTTCCCATCAATTCCCATTATTTAAAGTGGCTGGAGTTGAGTCAGTGTGTTGGCAGCAGCCACTCCATGTTAGTGGTGGCTGTTTAACAGTCTGGCCTTGAGATAGAAGCTGTTTTTCAGTCTCTTGGTCCCAGCTTTGATACACCTGTACTGACCTCGCCTTCTGGATGATAGCGGGGTGAACAGGCAGTGGCTCGGGTGGTTGTTGTCCTTGATGATCTTTATGGCCTTCCTGTGACATCGGGTGGTGTAGGTGTCCTGGAGGGCAGGTAGTTTGCCCCCGGTGATGCGTTGTGCAGACCTCACTACCCTCTGGAGAGCCTTACGGTTGTGGGCGGAGCAGTTGCCGTACCAGGCGGTGATGCTCTCGATTGTGCATCTGTAGAAGTTTCTTCAGCCTCCTGAGGTTGAAAAGGCGCTGCTGCGCTGCCTTCACGATGCTGTCTGTGTGGGTGGACCAATTCAGTTTGTCTGTGATGTGCATGCCGAGGAACTTAACTTACTACCCTCTCCACTACTGTTCCATCTATGTGGATAGGAGGGTGTTCCCTCTGCTGTTTCCTGAAGTCCACAATCATCTCCTTGGTTTTGACGTTGAGTGTGAGGTTATTGTCCTGACACCACACTCCGAGGGCCCTCACCTCCTTCCTGTAGGCCGTCGTTGTTGGTAATCAAGCCTACCACTGTTGTGTCGTCCGCAAACTTGATGATTGAGTTGGAGGCGTGCGTGGCCACGCAGACGTGGGTGAACAGGGAGTACAGGAGAGGGCTCAGAACGCACCCTTGTGGGGCCCCAGTGTTGAGGATCAGCGGGGTGGAGATGTTGTTGCCTACCCTCACCACCTGGGGGCGGCCCGTCAGGAAGTCCAGTACCCAGTTGCACAGGCCGGGGTCGAGACCCAGGGTCTCGAGCTTGATGATGCGCTTGGAGGGTACTATGGTGTTGAATGCCGAGCTGTAGTCGATGAACAGCATTCTCACATAGGTATTCCTCTTGTCCAGATGGGTTAGGGCAGTGTGCAGTGTGGTTGAGATTGCATAGTCTGTGGACCTATTTGGGCGGTAAGCAAATGTGGAATGGGTCTAGGGTGTCAGGTAGTGTTGAGGTGATATGGTCCTTGACAAGTCTCAAAGCACTTCATGATAATGGAGTGAGTGCTACGGGGCGGTAGTCGTTTAGCTCAGTTACCTTAGCTTTCTTGGGAACAGGAACAATGGTTGCCCTCTTGAAGCATGTGGGAACAGCAGACTGGTATAGGGATTGATTGAATGTCCGTAAACACACCAGCCAGCTGGTCTGCGCATGCTCTGAGGGCGCGGCTGGGGATGCCGTCTGGGCCTGCAGCCTTGCGAGGGTTAACACGTTTAAATGTTTTACTCACCTCTGCTGCAGTGAAGGAGAGTCCGCATGTTTTCGTTGCAGGCCGTGGCACTGTATTGTCCTCAAAGCGGACAAAGTTATTTAGTCTGCCTGGGAGCAAGACATCCTGGTCCGTGACTGGGCTGGTTTTCTTTTTGTAGTCCATGATTGACTGTAGACCCTGCCACATACCTCTTGTGTCTGAGCCGTTGAATTGAGATTCTACTTTGTCTCTATACTGACGCTTAGCTTGTTTGATTGCCTTGCGGAGGGAATAGCTGCACTGTTTGTATTCGGTCATGTTTCAGGTCACCTTGCCCTGATTTAAAAGCAGTGGTTCGTGCTTTCAGTTTCACTCGAATGCTGCCATCAATCCACGGTTTCTGGTTTGGGAATGTTTTTTGTAATAGTATTTTTATTGGAATTTCACAATTTTCACCCATATTAAGAGATACAAGAGACAAGGCACAGAACAAAAACAAGAAACAGCACCCACTTCTACGCGCATATATATACAGATACATACACACCCATACATACGTACATCATTTTTCTCTTCCCGCTCGGTGCTTCTCTCACCCTGTTACCATCATTGCCTCTCTCAATACCTACATTTTAAACAAACTTACAAACAGAAATTAAACAAAAGCTCAGTTTAAACCAAGAGGTTAGGTTCCACACTTGGAACGTACAGTGTAGTTCTGAAATACATAGATCCCTGCCATTCTAAGTGAATCCTTGCAGCATAATAGCTGATACATCAGGTTCTAGGTAATTTAGATAAGGTTCCCATACTTTGCATTCTAAACAGACCAGTTCTACAATGTACATGTCAGATATTCCAGAGGCACCCATTCAAATAGTATCTTATGCCAATATTTAATAGAAGGGACCTTATCACTAATCCACTGTAAAAGGATGTTTTTCCTCGCTGTGAAGTTAAGGATGTTGTAAAGCCTCCTTTTACCCACAGAAGTAACATGCCTACTAAGGGAGACCTAACAATAAAGAAACTGGGTCCAGTTCTAGATCAACCCCTAGGCTCTTTTCAATTTCTTGCAGAACACCAGACCAGTATCTTTGTATTTTGGTACATGACCATAAACAATGTGTTAAAGTGCCTGTATCAGTTTTGCATTTAAGACACTGAGGAGAAGAGGAAGTGGGGCTGAAAGCATGTCTGCGATTTGGGGATATATGCAATATGTGTATTATTCTTAATTGGATTGCTCTAGTACGGTTACATATAGATATTGTTTTTTGAATATCTCAAAATGTCCTCCCACGTCTCTTTGTCAATAGTAACAGACAATTCTTTCTCCCACACTTGTTTCACCCTCTGTGTGTTGACAGCAGAAAAGGACCTTAAAGTATCATAAAACAGACTTACAGACATTTCCCTTTGTGGGAGAAAAAGCATTTTTTTCAATGACAGACATATCAGGGTTACCAATTAAGGTGGTGCTCTTCAGAATATATTGTCTTGTAGGAAGCGGAAAAAGTCCTGCTTTGGGAGTCTATTTCTCGACCATCTGCTCAAATGACAACAAAATCTTATCAGCAAATAAGTCATTTAGCCTACGTATGCCCTTATTAAGCCATAAGTTAAAACCAGCATCCAGCAATCCTGAACTGAAATCTGGGTTGTTAAGAATTGGGGTAAGAGCAGAGGTTAGTTTGGACCTTCCCAGGAAGCGTTGAACTGACCTCCATACTTTGAGTGTGTTAAGTGTAACGGGATTATTGCAGTGATCTTTTAGACTTGAAACTTCTGAAGAATAAAAGATCCTGTAAGGTGTATTTTGAAAGAAGTCTCAATGTCTAACCAAATAGAGGAGTCATCATTTGTGATCCAGTCAGAAATATAAAAGGTGGGCACACCATTGATAGAACCTGATATTGGGCAGGTCCAAGCCGCCCATAGAACTTGGCAGCTGCAATATTGCCATCTTAAGTCTTGGCTTGCGTTTACTCCATATAAAGGAACTTAGCCATCCATTTACATCCTTTATTACTGTATTGGAGAGTAATACTGGGATCATTTGGATTGGGTAAAGTAGCCTAGGTAAAATGTTCATTTTCAAGAGGGATATTCTACCCAACCAAGAAATCGGGAGAGTTCCAGCGCTCCAGATCCTGTCTTATTGTATCAAACAAGGGAACAAAATTGGCTTTGTACATTAGCTGGAATTTTGGAGTTACAAATATACCCAGATACATGAAACCTGAGGGAGACCATTTAAAATGGAAGGGGGGGAGAAGTATTAGGTACCGAGTGTAGGCTACCAAGTGGCATAGCCTCTGAGAATTCGCTGAATAATTCAATAATATTAATTAGAGGTGTAATTGAAGTCTCGGGACTAGAGATGAATATCAGGACATCAGCATACAAGCTTATTTTATGGTGAACATCACCAATGAGCAGCCCCTGTATAGCAGGCGTTACCCTGATGGCCTCGGCCAGTGGTTCCATAACGAGTGCAAAGAGGGGGGGTGATAAAGGACAGCCCTGTCTGGTACCTCTGTGTATGGAGAAGCTATTTGACCGTAGCCCATTAGTAAGGACAGCAGCCTGAGGATCATCATAAAACTTTCACCCATTTTATAAAGTTGTCCCCCAGACCAAATTTATTTACAGCAAATAATAGGTAAGACCACTCCACACGATCAAATGCTTTCTCAGCATCTAGGGAGAGCACAAGACCATCCACAGCACTTTGTTGGTAGGCTTGAATTACATTAAGAAGCCGCCTAAACATGGTTGCATGACTTATGGCCCCTAATGAAGCCAGTTTGGTCTCCTTTCACAATTAGTGGCAGTGAGTCCTCTAATCTTGTGGCTAGAATTTTAGAAAGCAATTTTCTATCCACATTCGGAAGGGAAATTGGTCTGTACGAAGAACAAGACTCTGGACATTTTCCTTTTTTGAGAATAAGTGAAATGTTGGCTTCTCTCAGCGTTTGAGGAAGTTGGTCACTTGAAAATGAGTGGTTAAACATATCACGCAATGGCTCAAGGATCAGGTCATGGAACTCTTTATAGAACTCACTACAAAACCCGTCTGGTCCTGGGGCCTTACCATTTTGCAGATTCTTAATTGCGACCATGATCTCTTCCTTGGTAATAGGGGCATTAAGGAGGGACCTCTGCTCTTACAAAAGAAGTTCTCAATTTGGGTGCATCCTTTGGCAGTTCTGAGGCATAAAGGTTTGTATAAAATTTCTTAAATGAGTCACTTATCAATTTATTTTCATATAAATGATTACCATCAGGGTCAGTAATAGTAGCAATTGACAGTCAGCCCTCTTTCTAGCTAGGTATGCCAAGTACTTTCCTGGCTTATCGCCATGTTCATATAGCTTTTGCCTGACAAATCTCATTTTCTTTTCAGCGTCCTGTGTTAGGAGAGAGTCTAACGTTGATCTAATGACTGATATTTCCTTTAATAGGGCAGGAGTGGGCGTTTTAATATAGTCCTCTTTAGTTACTAATTCACCCTCTAACATGTTTTGCTTTTTCCGTCTCTTAGTAGCTGTGTGACATAATCAGACCCCTGGCATACGCTTTACAGGTCATCTGTTGAGAGTTAATAAAGAAAAACGCTTTAAACTGTAATAAAATATGATGTGAATGTATGGTTGTGTTCAATCTCTAATGTATTGACTGATTGAATGCCCCGTTGAGTTTTATATCCAGGATCACCTCAGCATGATCAGATATCCACTAGGATAGGAAGCATAGTCATAAAACAGACTGCAAAGACGTCCTGGGCATAAAAAAATTATCTATTCTAGTCTGACATCCATGAGGTGCAGAGAAAAAAGTGAACTCTCTATTGGAGGGATGAAAGGCTCTCCAGACATCTGCATACCCCAGATCATCACAAATAGCTTTAAGTGACTTAGCTTGAGGAGAGAGTGAAGGTTTCCCAGCGGTATAGCTATCAATAAGGGGGTTCAGCAAGCAGTTAAAATCTCCTCCAACCACTGCAGTGTCCAAGTTTAATTCTGAAAAATCTAGAAACGCCTTTAGTGAGGAAATCAGGGGGGAAGTAAATATTCATTATGGAAATGTTCTGCCCTTGTAAAGTACCATTAATTATAACAAAGTGACCAAATTTCTTTCACACAATTCAAGACCTTAAGTGGTAAGTTCTTTTTCACCAGAATTGCTACACCTCTACTTCTGGATGTAAATGATGAGAAACACTTGACCAAACCCCCCTTGTTGTAATTTCAGGTGCTCCTTATCCTCCAAATGAGTTTCTTGCAACAGGGCAATATCAATATTTTCTTTTTTCAAAAAAGACAGAGCCCTCTTCCTTTTAATGGGGTTATGGCTCCCTCTAATGTTCCATGTACATACACGCAGTCTATTACCTGCCATTGTATCTTGACCATTCAATATCCAGACTGGATCCTACTGTAAAAGTGGGGTGGTACCTTTTTCCATGTGTTGAACTCTCTATCTCACTGAGCATAAACAAACTATATGAACCCTGAACTCGAACTATACTAAACCCAAAAATTAAAACATGTAAAGATCCACTGGCTTCCAGTTGAAGCTCGCATCCGCTACGAGACCATGGTGCTTGCCTACGGAGCTGTGAGGGGAACGGCACCGCAGTACCTCCAGGCTCTGATCAGGCCCTACACCCAAACAAGGGCACTGCGTTCATCCACCTCTGGCCTGCTCGCCTCCCTACCACTGAGGAAGTACAGTTCCCGCTCAGCCCAGTCAAAACTGTTCGCTGCTCTGGCCCCCCAATGGTGGAACAAACTCCCTCACGACGCCAGGACAGCGGAGTCAATCACCACCTTCCGGAGACACCTGAAACCCCACCTCTTCAAGGAATACCTAGGATAGGATAAAGTAATCCTTCTCACCCCCCTTAAATGATTTAGATGCACTATTGTAAAGTGGCTGTTCCACTGGATGTCAGAAGGTGAATTCACCAATTTGTAAGTCGCTCTGGATAAGAGCGTCTGCTAAATGACTTAAATGTAATGTAATGTAAAATCCAAAAGGGGGTTTTCCCACTAGCTAACAGGCACGGGATTTCAACTCTCCAATGTAGACTCTTAAGTCCGCATTGCCGCTCTATAGCCTCATCCTTTATATGTATGGAAAAGAAAATTGAGGCTCTTCCACCTAAAACCAAGCCTGGGCACCAATATGGATTCACACATATCTCAGCCTGAGCTATAGCGGCTATTACTTTAGCAAGAAAAATAAAGATACGAATATTACTGATCCGGAGTACGTGAGGACTCACAACTGTTTCATGATCAGATTCAACCAAAAATAGAAAGTTATTCAATACTGTGGAGGTGCAGCTTAAAATTATTTTCCCGGGAGAGTCAGTGTAGCCTAGTGTTTAGAGCATTGGACTAGTAACCGAAAGGTTGCAAGTTCAAATCCCCGAGCTGACAAGGTACAAAATCTGTCGTTCTGCCCCTGAACAGGCAGTTAACCCACTAGGCCGTCATTGAAAATAAGAATTTGTTCTTACTTGGCTAGTAAACTAAAATAAATAAAAACACAGCAGCCTCTTCAGGTGTGTAGAGCTTTTTAGGTGATCCGTTGACCATAATTTTCAATGTGGCCGGGTACAACAGTGCGTAGACCATCTTCATTCTCCTGAGTCGAGCCTTCGCCTCATCAAACGCTTTGCGTCTTCGTACAACCGCTGTGGAGTAATCATTGAAGAATGAGACCTTTGGACCTTTTATGTTGACTACCATCAGAGCCGATGTTTCTAGCCGCATCCATGACGCGCTGCTTGTTGTGGAACTTTATAACCACCGGCCGTGGGCGCTGATTGGGACCGGGTATCGGTGCTTGAGAGCGATGGGCTCTGTCCAGCTTCACCCGACCAGCCTTAGTGTCCATTTGTAGGTAGCCAGGAATCCATTCCTCAAAGAATTTTACTGAACGTGTCCCTTCAGATTTTTTCCGGGAGTCCCACAACACGAATATTGCATCTGTGTCCTCGATTATCCAAGTTGTTAATGTGCTCCGCCATTTCGCGTACCTGTTTCTCAAGTGCTTTTATCTTAGCGTCCATAGATGTAGTTGAAGTTTCCACTGCAGCAATTCTTCCCTCCGCCTCAACAACACGTTCCACAACCCTCTGTATTTCAGCTGAATGGCCTGCTATTGCTTCCAAGACCTATCAGTCATCTTTTGAATAATCAAGTCCATTGTGCCAGGATCCGCAATGGTGTTAGCTTCGCTAACGTTAGCTAGCTCCTCATGCACATCCACAGGGGTGGTGGTTTTGGTCGACTTCTTAGTAGTTCTATTGGGCATGTTGTCCGAGATTTTTGCGAAATAGTCATCAAGACTCATTATATGGTAACTTATTTAGCCAATTCTACCACTTTTTCAAGCTAGGAGATTAATGTAAGAATATAAATTTACGAGAGCCCGCTGAAACACCTCTCTACGGCGCCATTTTGTCCCCCCGTTTGTGAATGGTTTAATCGTTGCTATGGGAACGACATCTTCAACGCACGTTCTAATGAACTCGCACACCGAATCAGCGTAATCGTCAATGTTGTTGTCTGACGCAATACGAAACATCCCAGTCCACGTGATGGAAGCAGTCTTGGAGTGTGGAATCAGATTGGTCGGACCAGCGTTGGACAGACCTCAGCGTGGGAGCTTCTTGTTTTAGTTTCTGTCTGTAGGCAGGGATCAACAAAATTAAGTCGTGGTCAGCTTTTCCGAAAGGAGGGCGGGGCAGGGCCTTATATGCGTCGTGGAAGTTAGAATAGCAATGATCCAAGGTTTTGCCAGCCCTGGTTGCGCAATTGATATGCTGATACAATTTAGGGAGTCTTGTTTTCAGATTAGCCTTGTTAAAATCCCCAGCTACAATGAATTTAGCCTCAGGATGTATGGATTCCAGTTTGCAAAGAGTCAATTAAAGTTTGTTCAGAGCCATCGATGTGTCTGCTTGGGGGGGAATATATACGGCTGTGATTATAATCGAAGAGAATTCTCTTGGTAGATAATGCGGTCGACATTTGATTGAGGAATTCTAAAATCGGGTGAACAGAAGGATTTGAGTTCCTGTAAGTTGTGATCACGTCTCGTTAGCCATAAGGCATACGCCCCCGCCCCTCTTCTTACCAGAAAGATGTTTGTTTCTGTCGGCGCGATGCGTGGAGAAACCAGCAGGCTGCACCGACTCCGATAGTGTCTCTCCAGTGAGCCAAGTTTCCTTGAAGCAAAGTCTCTGATGTCCCTCTGGAATGCTACCCTTGCTCGGATTTCATCAACCTTGTTGTCAAGAGACTGGACATTGGCGATAACAATGCTAGGGAGTGGTGCACGATGTGCCCGTCTCCGGAGTCTGACCAGAAGACCGCCTCGTTTCCCTCTTTTTTTACGGAGTCGTTTTTTTGGGTCGCCGGCTGGGATCCATTCCGTTGTCCTGGGTGAAAGGCAGAACACAGGATCCGCTTCGCAAAAGTCATATTCTTGGTTGTACTGATGGTGAGTTGACGCTGCTCTTATATTCAGTAGTTCTTCTCGACTGTATGTAATGAAACCTAAGATGACCTGGGGTACTAATGTAAGAAAACAAAACTGCATAGTTCCCTAGGAACGCGAAGCGAGGCGGCCATCTGTCGGCGCCGGAAGTTGGTGTCGTGGGGTAATTGCAGTGGTGTCACAACAACACAAATTAAGAGTACAGGTTATTGTATGGGACAGTAGACAAATGTTTTTGAGAAAGATCTGTTAAAACCTCTGGGATATGTGAGATGCTAGCGTCCCACCTGGCCAAAAGCCAGTGAAAATACAGAGCACCAAATTCAAATAAATTACTATAAAAATCTAACTTTCATGAAATCGCACATGTAAGATAACAAATTAAAGCTACACCTGTTGTGAATCCAGCCAACATGTCGGATTTCAAAAGGGCTTTTCGGCGAAAGCAAACACTGCTAATATGAGGATAGCACCTCCTTAAACAAAGAAGCATATTTCAACCCTGCAGGTGCGACAACGCAGAAATAAAAATATAATGCATGCCTTACCTTTGACAAGCTTCTTTTGTCGACACTCCCATTAATGTCCCATTAACTCTTGAAACTACCCATCCCGGATCCGGGAGAATTGTCATCAACTACACTAATTAGCATAGCGCAACGGTCAAAAAATATTACTAGACAATATTCTTTCATGAAATCACAAGTGAAATAGTGAAACACCCTGTCATCTCAGATTTTGAAATTATGCTTGACAGCCAAAGCAAGACAAGCGTTTGTAAGTTTATCGATAGCATAGCATTATGTCCAGCTAGCAGCAGGAAGCTTGGTCACAAATCAGAAAAGCAATCAAATTAACCGTTAACCTTTGATCTTCAGATGTTTTCACTGACGAGACTCCCAGTTCGACAGCAAATGTACCTTTTGTTCCATAAAGATTATTTTTTATACCCAAAATACCACCGTTTGTTTGTCACGTTATGTTGAAATCCACCGGAAATAGAGGTCACGACAACGCCGAAAAAACATTCCAAATAGACAAACATGGCAAACGTTTTTTTATAATCAATCCTCAAGGTGTTTTTCAAATATCTATTCGGTAACATATCAACCGAGACAATTGGCTTTTCAGTAGGAGCGAGAGGGAAAATGGCTACCTCCGTCTTTTACACAAAAATCACTGAGCCCTCAGCTGGCCATTTACGCAATGTAGTCGTTTACGCTCATTCTTCAACATAAAGGCGTGAAACTACGTCAAAATGCTGAAGACACCTTAGGGAATACGTAGAAAAAGGAATCTGGTTATCCCTTTCAATGGCCAATAGGGGTGCATAGGAACACAACGGTTTCAAAATTTCGCCTGCAATATCAGTTCTGTTATACTCAGACAATATTTTGACAGTTTTGGAAACTTTAGAGTTTTCTATCCTAAGCTGTCAATTATATGCATATTCTAGCATTTGGTCCTGAGAAATAGGCGGTTTACTTTGGGAAAGTTATTTTTCCAAAAATAAAAAGTGCCCCCTAGTTTCAAGAGGTTAATGTAAATAATCAATAAAATTGAAGACTGGATGATCTGTGTACAATACAGGAGGAAAATAAACTGTAGCTAGCTTTCTGGTCACCCGCCTCTAACAGTACACTTGAAGTGACCCTCGTTCTGAACAGGGCTACTTCATTACACAAAGGAATACCCTCAACCAATTTCTGAAGACTGACATCCAGTGGAAGTGGTAGGAACTGCAAGAAGGTCCCTTAGAAATCTGGATTCCCAATGGAAAACACATTAAAAAGAGTGACCTCAAAATACAAAACAAAGATCTGAAGGGTTTTGCCTGCTAAATAAGTTCTGTTATACTCAGACATGATTCAAACAGTTTTAGAAATGTCAGTGTTTTCTATCCAAATCTACTATTAATAATATGCATATCTTCTGGGGATGAGTAACAGGCAGTTGAATTTGGGCATGCATTTCATCCGGATGTGAAAATACTACCCCCTGTCACCAAGAAGTTAAGGGATAAAGCTAATGAATGGAAGATCATTTGATGTAAATCTAATTGTATTGATTTGGGAGGGGTGGGTCCCAAGAGATTCTGGTGCAAAAATGGGGTCCCTTCTGAAAGTTTCAGTACCACTGCCTTGCATAGGCATGTTCTCCATTGGGGACAACTAGACAAATCCTAGTGTTGGCAAATTCAACATCAGCTTTTCATTGTTTTATTTATTTAAAAAAAAATCTCCCCTTACATTAACATTTTCTTGTGTGCTTAGTGTGAAGGCAGCCAGTCCAGTGAAGCGTCCTCACAGGAAGGAGGACGTGGATGAGGAGTTGTACCCAGAGTACTACAGGAAGCATTCAGACTATATCAAGGGCTCCAACCTGGATGCCCCTGAGCCCTTCAGAGTGGGACGCATCAAGGAGATCTTCTGCCACAGACGCAGCAACGGGAAGGCTGACGTGTCTGAAGTCAAACTGCGCTTGTACAAGTTCTACAGGTGAGCACCCAAGTCAAATGTCATGGTAGAACTGCAAAAATGGACCCCTTGGATCCATGTCAAATTGAGTGACTTTTGTACAATGAGAATTTTGGCCGAAAATGAATCTCTTCACTGTAAGGGATGTGAACTGGTGCCAATACGTGCATGTCTGTATTTTGTGGTTTTACTGTACTCTTAATGTTCACCCTCTGTCAGGCCTGAAAACACTCACAAGGGGGCGAAGGCAGGTTACCACACAGACATCAACCAGCTGTACTGGAGTGACGAGGAAGTGACAGTCAACATGTCAGAGGTGTTGGGCCGGTGTCGTGTGGAGTACGGAGAGGACCTGAATGAGACTGTTCAGGACTTCTCCTCAGGTGGACCTGACCGATTCTACTTCCTTGAGGTGAGGCTGGACCTGATGAGAAGCAATTGAGCAACTTTAGCATGCAAGAATAATATGTGAAGTTAAGTAGCTGAAATGCTTGTTCAACAAAGTTTGCTCAAGATGGTAATATCGGTCTCCTTCTAACTCAAAGGCTTATAATGCCAAGTCCAAGAGCTTTGAGGACCCACCCAACCATGCCCGCTCTGCTGTGAACAAGGGCAAGGGGAAAGGGAAGGGCAAAGGTAACTACTCTCCTCTGGTACTTATTGCCATTCACATAGTTCTCTCCTTTTGAAATGTCCTCGTGCCTATTCGAGGTTTAGGCTTGTCATGAGGCTTCTCTGACTACTATTGTAACTATGGCTCCAAACCCCTGTCCTCCAGGTAAAGGGAAGTCGTCTTTTGCTCAGGAGCCTCCAGACCAGGAGCCTCAGGACCCCAAGGTGCCCAAGCTGCGTACCCTGGATGTGTTCTCTGGCTGCGGTGGGCTCTCGGAAGGCTTCCACCAAGCTGGTTAGTAGTTTCTTCACTTCAACAGCTTGGAAAATGTCCAAGTTGTAGGTGACCGAGGGAACTTATTTTAATATACAGGGAGAATTTCTTACAAGAGTGAAGTTAAGTGTTTGTCAGGCCACATAGTGACTGCAATTTGTTGCTCCTACCTGTCAGGTATCGCTGAGACTCTGTGGGCCATTGAGATGTGGGACCCAGCAGCCCAGGCCTTCAGACTGAACAACCCGGGCACCACAGTGTTTACAGAGGACTGCAATGTGCTGCTAAAGCTGGTGATGTCTGGAGAGAAGACCAACTCCCTGGGCCAGCGGCTGCCCCAGAAGGGAGACGTGGAGATGCTGTGTGGAGGCCCTCCCTGTCAAGGCTTCAGCGGCATGAACCGCTTTAACTCCAGAACCTACTCCAAATTCAAAAACTCTCTGGTGGTGTCTTATCTCAGGTCAGTTAAACATGTAGGAGTATATTATTGATCTGTCCAAGTACAGAAGCTCTAGTCTAAGTGGTTACTGTGTAGTTGTATACTTTTCCCCTAACGTGTATTCTCCTATAGTTACTGCGACTACTACAGACCCAAGTTCTTCCTGCTTGAGAACGTGAGGAACTTTGTCTCCTTCAAAAGCTCCATGGTGCTGAAACTGACTCTGCGCTGTCTTGTCCGCATGGGCTATCAGTGCACATTCGGAGTCCTTCAGGTGAGTTATTAGTTAACTTAAGCTGGCATGTGTCTTTCTGATTTATGAATCCAATAGTCTGCAGTATAATGCAATTTTAGTTATGGTGCTACATGTTGTGAAAGTCACCTCTGCTGTCCACTTCCCAGGCTGGGCAGTACGGTGTGGCTCAGACGCGGCGCAGGGCCATCATCCTGGCGGCCGCGCCTGGGGAGAAGCTTCCTCGCTACCCAGAGCCCCTGCATGTGTTCGCTCCCCGGGCATGCTCTCTCAACGTGGTGGTGGACGATAAGAAATATTTCAGCAACGTCACACGGTAACCAGCCACCAGTCAATGTAAACGCGTGTTGTATAGCTTGTGATGTGAAGGATGAGGGTTGTCTAGTTTCTGATTGTTCCTTCCTGTTTCAGAGGTAATGGCGGTGTGTACAGGACCATCACAGTCAGGGACACCATGTCTGACCTGCCAGAGATCCGTAACGGAGCGTCTGCTCTGGAGATCTCCTACAACGGAGAGCCCCAGTCCTGGTTCCAAAGGCAGATCAGAGGCACACAGTACCAGCCCATCCTCAAAGACCACATCTGCAAGGTACAGCTGCTGCCTCATAGTTACAATCACCTGGTGGCTCAGCATTAACTTGTTAGAACAGCCAAAGGTGTGGCTCGGCCTTCTCTTGGATAATTTAGTCAGCTAATAAACTTCAGTGCAGCTTAGTGAAAAGCTGTTTTGGTTTTTACAGAAGCAGAGAGCACCACACTTGGAGAGCAAATTTGTAGTGCCTCTGCTTGCGGTGTTGGTTAAATTCATGGTGTGTGATGACTGTCTACATGAGTGTATCAAAACAGGAATGGATCATCTCGGAAGTAGAACTAGGAGTAGAAAGTGTTGCTTCTCAATGGAATTATGCAATGCCCCATATATGCACTGAGAACAGTTTGTTTCAGGGAAAGCCATCCAAGTCCCTCTTTTGTTCCCAGGACTTGAGTGCCCTTGTAGCTGCCCGTATGAGGCACATCCCCCTGGCGCCTGGCTCTGACTGGAGGGACCTGCCCAACATCGAGGTCCGGCTGAGGGACGGGACCTCATCCAAGAAGCTCCGCTACACCCACCCTGACAAGAAGAATGGTCGCAGCAGCTCTGGAGCACTGAGGGGTGTTTGTACATGTTCAGGAGGTACTAAATTTCATGGATATTTAGGCCATACAAATGTTATGAAATGCTTAATGGATTTAAAAAATATATAAATGTTTTAATACAACAGCAACCGTATCAGTTTAACCTCTTGGCTAAAACAGTGGGTGCTTGGAGTGTTCATGACTCTGACAAATAGTCTTAACATGTTCATTTTTATAGCACTTTCGGGTCAGATGGCCAATATAATTTGGATGGCAAATCCAAGGTTGTTGTAATGCTGTCTGTAGATATGTTCTTATTGCCATCCTGTCCTCTAGGGGTGCCCTGTGACCCTGCTGACAGGCAGTTCAACACACTGATCCCCTGGTGTTTGCCCCACACGGGGAACCGCCACAACCATTGGGCTGGCCTCTACGGCAGGCTGGAGTGGGACGGCTTCTTCAGCACCACCGTTACCAACCCTGAGCCCATGGGCAAGCAGGTAAAATCTAATACTGTACCAGTTCTATTGGAATTGATGAATGGCCAGGACCATTTCACCTCAGGACACAGCCATGTAATAACATGTACAGTGGTTGTAAATACTAGTCTATAGAAATGTATTGGGGTCCCTTTCCTGCAGAGCTGTAATGTTGGATGCTTTGGGTACTAAAATGTCCCGTCATGTGTCAGGGTCGTGTCCTGCATCCAGAGCAGCACCGAGTGGTCAGTGTGAGGGAGTGTGCGCGCTCTCAGGGCTTCCCTGATACCTACCGCTTCTTCGGAAACGTTCTGGACAAACACAGACAGGTACTGGACTTGGTCTCTCCATCTGGAATTCAATCCCCTCCCAGAAAATGCCTTTGAGTGACACTGTCCCCCCCCAAAAAAAAATCAGGTTGGCAACGCTGTTCCTCCACCACTCTCCAGAGCCATTGGACTAGAGATCAAGAAGTGTGTCCTAGAGCGGATCAAGGAGCATGACGATACAAAAGAGAATGAGAAAGGTTAGGCCTGCTCAAAGTGCATTCTATTCTGTATTAGCTACCGCTGCTCATTTGGGCGAATTACTGATAGTGGCTTTAATGTGGATGGGAAGCATGTCATCAGTATCCATATGATGTCATTTTTTTCCCTCAGAGAACGGGAAGCAGGAAGAGAACCTCAAGCAGGAGAAGATGGTGTCAGACTAGTGCCCAGCCCTATTCCAATACCCTTTCCACTGAGTCATCAAATTCCCTGGAGCTCCTGAAGCCCACCAAGCCACAGGAGATCCTCATATTTTAAATGAGCTGGCCAGTCTGCAGTACCATTCCATGTTTATGATTTTCTAAATGTGATTTTAACTGTATTTGCAAATATCTGCTTGGAACGTGAATTGTATGTAGTTTTTATATGTTGTAATATTTCAAATAAAGCTCTTATTAAATGGTGTCATCTTGGCCTTCAGTGCAGCAAAAATCAGTGCATACAGTAACTGGTGACGCTTATGTTGAATCGATCAGATTCTAGTAAACAGGTTCCCATGTAGAATGGTCAAATGTTGTCCCAATACACCCCCAAGTTTGTATTCCATGAAAAGGTTCTGTAGAGACATACCAGGATTTACGTAGTCAGAATCAGCCTTTATTCAGAGCCACATTTTACTACATGAATGAAATGGAATCGCCATCTCAGTTGTTTGATGGTCTGGGAGGGAAAAGATGGTTGAATAAAGTCAGTAAATGAATCCAATGCAATTTAGTGTAGATTCTAAACAGCCACTGATAAAGCTTTCAATGCATATGGAATCTATAGTTCCTGATGAGTGCTCCATCTGACATGAATCGTTCATCACAAGTCCAACAATACTCACTTGGCCCATTCCACATTGAGGATAAGATGATCGTATCCAAATCCTGACACTCCTGCGATGGCTCTGGCTGCATCCTCCCTGCGGTGGAAACTGATGAAGGCAAAGCCCTGAAGGACAAACAATTTCAGAATAAACCAACCAGTTGAACTTCTGAAAGACCTGTAAATGCTCCCACAATTGTCAATTACTCCATTAACTTGCTGGTGCATGTATACACTACTTCTAAACTAGTAACCATTTGAACTTCTGCTGCTCTCACCTTTGACTGGCCTGTGTTTTTGTCCTTGGCCAGGTAGATCCTGGAAATTGAGCCGAACGGCCTGAAGAGCTCCTGCAGATCCGTCTCACGGGTGTCCTCAGACAGGTTGGTCACACGGATGGTGGCGTTGTCATCAGCTGTGGAAGGATACACACTTGTTAGTCGGTTTGTGTTCTCACCCCCAGCCGTTTAGGCATCTTACCAAAATGCCTGGCTTTGTTGGAATTCCTCAAATGAAATCAAGAGGACAAATGTTTTATATCTCTGCTTAGACTGCTCCATGCTGAACCAGGACCATGAGTGTTGGTTTGGTGACTCCATAGACTAATATGCTCCTTATTCTAGAATAGTTGAATCATACGTACATGCACCACGGCGATTGGGTTGCATGGACTCTCCTCTACGTGTGCTGCCGTCCCTCAGGCTGGGGGGCACATACTTCCCTGTTTTGCTCCCTGCAGCTGGTGCGGCAGGCTCAGGCTCGTCTGAAACAAAGTTTAAAAAAATATCCATCAGTGATGTCAATTTAACAAAATCATTAACCACAATCATGACTACATTTACAGCACAATATAACTTCTAAGCTATGGGCAATTATGACAATACCTCCTGCAGTCTTCGTCGGGTCTCCAGTGGACAGGCCCAGCTGCTCGGCCAGCTCCTTCTGCATGGGACCCAGAGTGTCCTTGTAGGGGCAGCGGGTGGTCCAATGGTCTCCTTTACAGATTCGACAGGACACTATCTTCTGTCCCTTCAGCTTGTTCATGGGGTCCTCTTCCACATCTTGGGCATTCAGGTCCTGAGAGAAGGATTCAGGTTATTACATGTCATCACTGATTTATACCGGAACTAAAAGGCGACAATGAATAAGGATCATATAACTACATCATACAAAAACATATTGTTGGATTGTTGTGACTGAAGAGGAGATCTGATGGCTCAAAGAGAACAATACTAGATCAGCTTCTATCACTGGCTCCTTACCTCTTTGCTAGAGATGAACACCATAAAGACATCATCACTGACTGTGGTATCAGCAACATTAGGACCTGGTGGGTCATACTCTGAGTTGCCAAACTTCTTCCAGTTCTGATTGGAGGGGATAAAAAAACAATGTTAAGTCAAATCAAAATACCTTCAATTTTTTAACACTTTACACACATGGGAATTGGCCTATATGGACAGGACTAAATTGAACTGTGAATAAGGATATGCATGACCATGGCAGCAACTGAAAGAAAACACTTTGGAGATTATGGGGAAATGATCAGACTAAAGGTGATGACAACAGTTCACCTGACACATGACTGAATCCAAACATTACACTGTTGATTTTATGTGCATTTAAAATGTACTGTACTTTGACACATTTGTTGATAACAAAATCTGAAAATATTCTGGATAGATTCAGTAACAAAGAATATGTGTGGAACATTTTGGGTAGGTGCAACAAAGAACAGAAAATGATGAGGGTTTGAGTGAGGCCTAACTTGTGTTTTCAAGTGGCCACACCTCTCCAAAGTGTGAACAGTTCTTAAGCAATTTTAATGCACTTTTATGACTTGAAGAAGATTCTTCAGCTGTAATGTGCTTTTTTGAGCTCTCCTATCTGTGCCATTGAGGAACTAGAGGAAGCACACTTGCAGTTACTTTGTTTGGAACACCGCCCTGCATCCCTGCCTCAACCCAATTACTGTTGGTGTTTATGCAATACAAAAACGGTCCATTATAAATCCCAATCTGGGTCAGATGGGCATCATTTAAAAGCTTGTTCTATTGCCAACATGACTAGCTAAATTATAAAATATGATCTTAATGTTAGGCTTTCACAAGGCAACTCAGAGAAGCCAATCGAAATTTGTGTCATGAATGCATTCAGATGTGTATTCAGCGGCAAATCTTCACAATACCCAACAACCAAACTCAGGTAAAGATGTTTTTGACCTAGACTTGGCACTCCGGTACCGCTTGCTGTGTGGTAGCAGAGAGAACAGTCTATAACTAGGGTGGTTGGAGTCCTTGGCAATTTTATGGGTGTATCAGAGGAAGGCCCTAAAAATTGTCAAAGACTCCAGCCACCCCAGTCATAGACTGTTCTCTCTGCTACCACACAGCAAGCAGTACCGGAGCGCCAAGTCTAGGTCAAAAATGCTTCTTAACAGCTTCCATCCCCAAGCCATAAGACTCTTGAACAGTTAATCAAATGGCTACCTGGACTATTTGCATTATCCATACCCCACCCCCCATTTTTACACTGCTGCTACTCTGTTTATTATCCATGCATAGTCACTTTACCTCTACCTACATGTACATATTACCTCGACTAACCGGTGGCCCTGTACATCGACTCTGTACCGGAACCCCCTGTATATAGCCTCATTACTGTTATTTTATTGTTGCTCCTTGATTATTTGTTATATTTCTTTTTTTCTTATAACTGAATTGTTGGTTAATTGCTTGTAAGTAAGCACCTGTTGTATTTGGCACATGTGACAAATAAAATTAGATTTCTGTTCAGTATTGGGGGTGGGTGGGGGGGTGGGGGTATAATGCCATGTCATCTTGTAACTGTATATCAAACATTGTGATCATAGATGTTGACAATGTATATTAAATGAGTCTTAGGATATGGAAATGTGAAGTGCCCATTTGGCTTGCTTGTATGACATCAGTGGTATTTACTATAATCCGTAACATCTCATCTGTCACAAAACACATAGAGCCTCGTAACTTACAGCATTTCCCTCACTCAGACAAAACCATTCTAAAGTTACCCAATTAGCGGGATGGATGGAAGAAACTTCTTGTCACACGCAGTGCTCAAGTTCAGAACAGCTGTCAGTCAAAACCCATACAAAGCTGAGGAGGAGGAGACCCTGAGCTCTGATGTCATGTATAGCATGTTATTGTACAGCCACTGCCTCCAAATCTGCCATTTCCCATCCATATACAGGTACAAGTGTAAAGGGTTCATGTACAATCCTATCAAACTCAATACTGAGGTGTTGCGCAACAAATGTTAACAAATAAAATACTGACCTTTCTCCTGGCAACAGCTTTGGAGGCCTTCCTAGTCTCGATCTTGAAGGTGCGAATAATCTATAACAGAAATGACAAATGTTCATTTCTTGGTTAGTTACATCTGATTCAGACATCAGGGGCAGTAGACTATGTGGGAAGGAATCAAGAACCCCACTCTCCTATTTGGATGAGCATTAAAACAAAAAAAGTACCTTGAACTTCTTTCCATCCTCGTCGATCTTGTATTCCGTGATGGTTTTGACATTTCCTTTGACGGTTTCTTTTGGAGGGGGTAGGGTACCTGGTGGTGGTGATGACGACACACAAATGAGGTCCTGATAGTTAACAACAATATCGATACTGTCTGTTAAGTGGATTGTCTGCCTACCACCAACTACCCACCGTATGACGAGTAGACTTTGTTTCCCTGACAGACTAACGTTCGTTACTAGCTAGCCAACTAACGTTAGGGGGGGGGGGGGGTAGCCTTCTCCCTGACAAATCCCAAAAATTGTCGTACTGACCACGACGTGTGACAGAGAAACTAACGACTATAATGAAGAAAAAAAAATACACGTGGAAATCGCCTGGTTTAGCTAGCAAGTTAATGCTAGCCAGCTTCTTACCTTCGTCTCCCTCCTCTTCAACCTGATCGGCCCAACTGGGCTTGGAACTAGAAAGAAGGATTCACACACAGTGTTTGAGAATTCAAAGACATGATATATACGATAATCATTATATTTGTATTGAAGAACTCACTCGTCGTATTCAATCGACGGCATTCTGTCTGTGCGCGCAGCGGCCAGAGAACAAGGAAAAATACACGAGCGACACAAACTAAAAAGCTTACCAAATAGGATAGCTAGTGCCACCAACGGGTATGGAGGCTACTTAATGCAACTTAAACGATAGGGCACAAAATCTTATTCGATGAGGTTTATCGGCGGTTGGCAACCAATTAACCAATACATCCCTGCAGTTCAGTTGATAACCATTGCTATAATTGCTAAAAATCCAATCTTACTGAAACATATATCACCTGGCCTATCCCTCTGTACTGGTACAGATCTACAATTTACACCACTCCTCTCCGGATCCCTTCCCCTTGACCCATCTTCCTCTAATTCCTTCCCTGCCTGGGAGAACACAGCAACTCCCAACCATCCAGGAAAAGTTTGGTGACAAACAATTTTATTTTATTTAACTAGGCATGTCAGTTAAGAACAATTTCTTATTTTCAATAACGGCCTAGGAACAGTGGGTTAAGTGCCTGTTCAGGGGCAGAACGACAGGTTTGTACTTTGTCAGCTCGGAGGATTTGAACTTGCAACCTTCCGGTTACTAGTCCAACGCTCTAACCACTAAGCTACCCTGCCGCCCCACAATGCATTTTCCAGCATGATGGAGCACCTTACACAAAGGCAAAAGTGATAACTTAGTGGCTCAGGGAACAAAACATCAATATTTTGGGCCCATGGCAAGGTAACCCCCCAGAGCTTAATCCCATTGAGAACTTGTGGTCAATCCTCAAGAGGCGGGTGGACAAACAAAAACCCACAAATTCTGACAACCTCCAAGCATTGATTATGCAAGAATGGGCTGCCATCAGTCAGGATGTGGCCCAGAAGTTAATTGACAGCATGCCAGGGTGGATTGCATGGGGTCTTGAAAAAGAAGGGTTGACTCTTTGCATCAACTTCATGTAATTGTAAATAAAAGCCTTTGACACTTATGAAATGCTTGTAATTATACTTCAGTATTCCATAGTAACATCTGACAAAAATATCTAAAGACACTGAAGCAGCAAACTTTGTGGAAATTAATATTTGTGTCATTCTCAAAACTTTTGGCCACGCCTGTACAGTGGAAGTCGGAAGTTTACATATACTTAGTGTCGTGACGTTGTATTAGTTAATGTGACGACTGTTGTTCATCGAATGATTAAAGTTTCTAATTGCGTGATGAACTGAATCAAGCAATTATTAACTCATTAACCTGGGGCACTGTCACGTTCTGACCTTTATTTCTTTTGTTTTGTCATTATTTAGCATGGTCAGGACGTGAGTTGGGGTGGGCAGTCTATGTTTGTTTTTCTATGATTTGGGTATTTCTATGTTTCGGCCTAGTATGGTTCTCAATCAGAGGCAGGTGTCATTAGTTGTCTCTGATTGAGAATCATACTTAGGTAGCCTGGGTTTCACTGTGTGTTTGTGGGTGTTTGTTTCCGTGTCTGTGTTTTTCACCACAAGGTACTGTTTTGGGTTTCGTTCATTTCACGTCTTTTGTTTTTGTATTCAGTTGTTCATGTGGACATTTTCGTATTAAAAGAACCATGGACACTTACCACGCCGCATATTGGTCCTCTGATCCTTTTCGCCTCTCCTCTTTGGAAGAAGAAGAGGAGGAAATCCCTTACAGAAACACCCACCTGCCAAGGACCAAGCGGCGTGGTAAAAGACAGCGACGACAGCAGCAGCAGAAACAACAGCGGCCAGCATCACAGGATTACACAACTTGGGAGGAGATAGACGGGTGGGCGGTCGACCCAGGGAGAGTGCCGGAGCCCGCCTGGGATTCGATGGAGCAATGCGAGGAAGGTTACAGGAGAATGAGGTTGGCGAAGCCAGCACGGCAGTGCGACAGGTACGAGAGGCAGCCCCCAAATATTTTTGGGGGGACACACGAGGTGTGGGGCAAAGCCAGGTAGCAGACCTGAGCTCACTCCTCGTGCTTATTATAAGCAGCTCGTTACTGGTCAGACACCGTGTTATGCGGTTAAGCGCACGGTGTTGCCAGTACGTGCCCATAGCCCGGTACACTATAGGGCAGCCCCCCGAGAGTGTCATGCGAGCGTGGGCATCCAGCCAGGGCGTATGGTGCCTGCTCAGCGTGTCTGGCCGCTGGTACGCCGTTTCGGGCCAGGGTATCCTGCGCCAGCTCTGCGTGCTGTGTCTCCTGGGCGCTGGGAGGGTGCAGTGCGTCCTCTGCCTGCGCTCCGCTCGTGCCGGGCAAATGTGGGAGTGGAGCCTAAGGGAGAGGTGCGCGTAGTAGGCACTAGATCTCCCGTGCTTACCCACAGCCGGTTCAACCTGTGCCTGCACTCTGGACGGTCCGGGCTAGAGTAGTTGTCCAGCCTGGGGAAGTGGTGCCAAGGCTGCAAAAGAGCTCAGGTGCACCCCGAGGCACCCCTCTGTCCCGAGCTGCCCCTCTGTCCAGTGGGGTCATTTAGTAGGGTCACCGTGGTTAGAAAGCCACGGAGGCGGACAATAAGGCGGACTAAGACGATGGTGAAGTGGGGTCCGCGTCCCGCGCCAGAGCCACCATCGCGGACAGACGCCCACCCAGACCCTCCCCTATAGGTTAAGGTTTTGCGGCCGGAGTCCGCACCTTTGGGGGAGGGGGTACTGTCACGTTCTGACCTTTATTTCCTTTGTTTTGTCATTATTTAGTATGGTCAGGGCGTGAGTTAGGGTGGGCAGTCTGTTTGTTTTTCTATGATTTGGGTATTTCTATGTTTCGGCCTAGTATGGTTCCGCAAAACATTCTCTTTGATTTGGATATTTTCCATACAATGTATACACATCAAACATCTACTAGGAAAACTCTTCACATTACAACGTTTTCGTAATAACTTCATCTATTAACCTTTAATAACAAAACAAAAATGACATACATTTTCATATTCCATCTATCGTCATGACCACCATTGTGGCTGACGGAAACCATTGTTCCAAAGTCCTTTTATTTAATGTTTAATGTTCTGAGGCTGGTTCTCCATAGTAACAGGACAAAGGAATTTGTCTGTGGCCTGAGATTTAACAGGGACGTGAGGGGTCATAAAACCCCCCACATCTTCAGACCCCTAGATCTCTCCTCCTCTGTTGGGGTTGAGAGATAATCTGTAGGGTTGTGGTCTCCTATAACCTGACCTGGTCAGGACAGTCATGACATTAGGTTGGAGTCATTAAAACTCAATTTTCAACCACTCCACAAATGTCTTGTTAACAGTTTTGGCAAGTCGGTTAGGACATCTACTTTGTGCATGACACAAGTAATTTATCCAACAATTGTTAACAGACAGATTATTTCACTTATGAGTCACTGTATCACAATTCCAGTGGGTCAGAAGTTTACATACACAAAGTTGACTGTGCCTTTAAACAGCTTGGAAAATTCCAGAAAAATATGTAATGGCTTTAGAAGCTTCTGAAAGTCCAATTGACATCATTTGAGTCAATTGGAGGTGTATCTGTGGATGTATTTCATGGCCTACCTTCAAACTCAGTGCCTCTTTGCTTAACATCACAAGAAAATCAAAAGAAATCAGCCAAGACCTCAGAAAAAAAATTGTAGACCTCCACAAGTCTGGTTCATCCTTGGGAGCAATTTCCAAAAGCTTGAAGGTACCATGTTCATCTGTACAAACAATAGTAAGCAAGTATAAACACCATGGGACCATGCAGCCGTCACACCTCTCAGGAGGAGATGTTTTCTGTCTCCTAGAGATTAACGTACTTTGGTGTGAAAAATGCAAATCAATCCCAGAACAACAGCAAAGGACCTTGTAAAGATATGGGAGGAAACAGGTACAACAGTATCTATATCCACAGTAAAACAAGTCCTATATCAACATAACCCGAAAGGCCGCTCCGCAAGGAAGATAGCCACTGCTCCAAAACCGCCATAAAAAGCCAGACTACAGTTTGCAACTGCAATCATACTTTTTGGAGAAATGTCCTCTGGTCTGATGAAACAACAATAGAACTGTTTGGCCATCATGACCATCGTTATGTTTGGAGGAAAAAGGGGGAGGCTTGCAAGCCGAAGAACACCATCCCAACCATGAAGCACGGGGGTGGCAGCATCATGTTGTGGGGGTGCTTTGCTGCAGGAGGGACTGGTGCACTTCACAAAATAGATGGCATCATGAGGGAGGAACATTATGTGGATATAGTGAAGCAACATCTCAAGACATCAGTCAGGAAGTTAAAGCTTGGTTGCAAATGGGTCTTCCAAATGGACAATGACCCCAAGCATACTTCCAAAGTTGTGGCAAAAGGGCTTAAGGACAACACAGTCAAGATATTGGAGTGGCCATCACAAAGCCCTGACCTCAATCATATTGAAAATTTGTGGGCAGAACTGAAAAAGCGTGTGTGAGCAAGGAGGCCTACAAACCTGACTCAGTTAAACCAGCTATGTCAAGAGGAATGGGCCTAAATTCACCAAGCTTGTGGAATGCTACCTGAAATATTTGACCCAAGTTAAACAATTTAAAGGCATTGCTACCGAATACTAATTGAGGGTATCTAAACTTCTGACCCATTGGGAATGTGATGAAAGAAATAAAAGCTGAAATAAATCATTCTCTCTACTATTATTCTGACATTTCACATTCTTAAAATAAAGTGGTAATCCTAACTGAGCTAAGACAGGGACTTTTTACTAGAATTTGTCAGGAATTCTGAAAAACTGAGTTTAAATATATTTGGTGTATGTAAACTTCCAACTTCAACTGTATATTTTTTAATTTAACCCTGCAAGTCAGTTAAGAACAAATTCTTATTTACAATGACAGCCTACACCAGCCAAACCCTGACGACGCTGGTTCCAATTGCCCGCAGCCCTATGGGACACCCAATCATGGCCGGTTGTGATACAACCTGATTTGAACCAGGGTGTCTGTATTGACGCCTCTCGCACTAATAAGATGCAATGCCTTCGACTGCTGCACCACTCGGGAACCAATGAGCATTTAGAGAACGAACCACCCAGTTTACAATTATACATTTTACTAACAAATGTTTTGTTTGAGTTGTAAACATTTATGTGACACATAAATGCCAAAATAACACGCTAAACGTATATATATATATATATATAACATTTTTTTATTTTACTAAACAGGTGGAGCTTCCTGCCTGAATGACAGGTCGCCATTGCGCCTCCGATACTTCGCCCTGTTTCACTTCCCTTTCCCCTCCTGTCTTCATCCTGCATACAACTCACTCTGCTTACACTTTCTACCATTCCTCTTTAACAAACCATCTCCCTTTTCCCCGCCATTTTTAACCGACTTAAGCTCACCCTATTTCTCCCTCTCTTTTAGACCTCATCTGCCTCACGTTTTCCCTCCATTCCTCCTTCCTCCAAGTATACATCACCTTATGATAATACTGCACTTCTCACATTCATCTTGTTCTTGCCCTCTCAAGAGACGCCATTTAACCGGCTGTCACAATCTCCATACAATCAGCATGAACCCCTCGGGATGTAACGCTCAACAGTGCATCCCACTTCTAAAGCAGCTGCATCTTCTTGATGTTCCTCTTTATCAATAGCTACAGCGACTATTTTCCATTTCAAACTAGCATGCTTTTCCATCCACTGTCTCCTAGGGCACACAATGGTTGTTATAATAACTTTTTATCTCGTGCTTTTGGTGTTAATATATTTCTCATCATGTGAAAACTGTAAATTATTATGTTGTAATGTAGCTACATTTCAAATAGTTATTTTGAATATATTCAAATTCTATTATCTGATACTGTAATAATGAAAATACAAGAGGGCATAGTTTAGACATCATGAAAAGAAACATGACCATCAAAAACATCTTACATCAGAACATTGGAAGGAAGTGCATATAGCTGCAGTTATTTACAGATATGTCATCAACTGTGTGTAACACTTGCTTATCAGAAACACCATAAGTGCAAGCATCCAAAGACCAGAGAGAGCATCATTTTGTTCATGTATTATTCATTGCCATATCTGCTGAGCTCCTTCCACAGCAGGCCACTCGGATGTTATCAAACACAGCCATGTAGAGCAGTGGATGGATGCACATGTTCAGTGTAGCCAGTCCCTTGGACACCTGGTAGGCCTTGTACACCCAGTCGCAGACAGGGCCAAGTTCGTCAACATTGCGGAAGAAATAGTAGCTCTGGAGGAGGTGATAAGGCACAAAGGAAATGGCATACATCACAACCACTGCAAACACCATCAGGGCCACCTTCCGTTTCTCCAGGGAGGTTATATTCACATTCCTCCACACCGCCCTCAACACTGCGCAGTATGATGCAAATGTGACCAGGAAGGGAATAAAACACCCAGCCACAGACAGAAAGACTTTGTAAAACAAGTGAGTGTATGCAACTGCATCACTGTTGGTGCAATAGGAGTAGGATACACAACGGGTTTTGTTGATTCCCTCTGGACATGTGGAGGCAAACTTCAGCACAGGACAGGAGATGGCTGTCACAAAGATCCAGATGACGACACTGGCAGCCTTGGCTTTGGCTGGGTTCACATGGTTCCGGCTGAAGAAGGGGTACACAATGGCCACATAGCGGTTCACACTGATACCCATGATGAAGTAGATACTGACATACAGGTTGCAGGTGAAGAGGAAGCGTTCTATCTTACAGACCGCCACCCCAAACAGCCAGTTCTTGTCCTGCATGTAGTAGACTATGAGCAGGGGCAGGGTGAGGACATAGAGCAGGTCACTGATGGCCAGGTTACAGGACAGCACCACACCAGTGTGCCAGTTGTTCCTCTCCCTGGTCGCCAAGAGTCTCAGGGCAAACAGGTTACCAACCAACGCCACACAGAACTCAACACCATACATTGAAGGCAATAACTGCACTTGGAACTTGTCACCATGACAAGAAGAGTTGTAATCCATAATGTTTGTGTATTGATTTCTGTGGGAGATTAGAAAATAGGAGGGGAAAAGGCTGTGCAAACGGGCTCCCAATAGTGGTATTTGTTCATCTCTGTGGAAGGAAAAGGATAAATATATTCATTATATTCTGAAGTGGAGAACCATTCTTTTATGCAGTTCATCCTGATCCCCTAAGGGGAACTTTGCACTGTGCCAGCCAATACATCAGTCATAACAGTTCATAACATCAATCAGTATCATTCTGTCGCAATACATGGAATAAATTGCTAGTATTAGTAGTGGTTTAAGATACCTTCAGAGCTGTTGTCTTATCAGAAATATACATCTGTGGTCAAAAATAAATAAAAACACACTGCAGTTCTCCATACTAATGTTGTGCAATGGATAGGAAATAATAATCTAAAATACCATGGACCAAGGTTGTGTAAATCTTAAACCAACAGAATGTCTGTCCAAAACACCCCATGGAGCCTAAAACAAGTTCCATATAGTTTCTCTCTAAGAAAAGCCACAAGACCGTTTCTGATGTTACTTCTCCAGTCTATTCAACAAGACACAAACACCAGAAGTATGCACCAGTATTCAAAAACAGGTGGTCAATTATAAACGGTTCACATTTACTCCATTTCTGTCCTTACACTTTACATATATTTAAATGTATAATGGCAATGACCTCAGAATAAAGGCAGATTAGTACTTACTCATTGACAGACAGATAAAGGCTACATTTCCTGGGGTAGACGTTCAGAGACCAGTAGAACTTCCTATGATAGGTTAGTTACATGTACAAAGATTTAAAGCAGTCACTTCCCTTTCTGAACTTCCACCCCCCCAAATCAACACCTTTGTAGGCATTTTCAAGAAATGTGACCAACACTGCATGGCCCTTGTTCTATTTGTAGCACAGTACCAAATGAAAAGGTGATCACTCTATGGAACTCCATTTGGACAGCTTATTTTACCTCGGAAGAACAGAAGTTTGAGTGAACATCTGTCATCAGTACCTGAGAATTTGGCGGAGTCCAAACAAACTTTATGCAAATGTGGATCATCAGGGACAGAAATCTATGACTCATAGCATACGTATCGGTGAATCGATGTAACATATGAATTACGAGTGAGTGTAATCAATGTGTAATAACACCATAAAAAAATAATGAACGTGTTAAATTATGTGACGTGGAGTCATATTCAGGTCGATTGGTCAAGAAGCTTTTTTGACACAAGTCAAATAGTGTTATTTTACGTGTATCTTTTTGACACGCAAAGACCCAAACGGCGTTCCATACTCAAGTCTCGTGTGCATCAGCCTCGGCTCCAGTTTACGGTCACGCTTTGAAGTGAAAGCAGAGACTACATGAGTCGGCCCCAAGATAAAAAGGCTACACACAACTGAGCTGTACCTTGTATTCAGCCATTTATTTGCCAATGCTTATAATATTTTTTATAAACATGTTCACAAGGCACAAAATTACATCATTGCATTTTCATCCAGTCCTCCAGCTGACTTGTGGCGATACCAATGTCCTTTCATGAAGGAATACATTCCTCTGTTCATGTTGATCAGAAACTGCAGTGACCACAAGCGTGAGTCCATACTGCCACCTGATGTTTTACCAGGGTAGAGCGCTCAGCGCGCATCAATCCAGGGTTATGAAGCTCAGCTCTTCCCCTTCCTCTGTTTGAAGCCCTCCTTCGGCCCTCTAGGACCCTTCTTGAAACCACCAGGACGAGGTTTGCCCTTAAACTTAGAACCCCTATCACCCCCAAATTTACTGCCCCCCTCAAACTTCGCTCCAAATCTTTTATCCCTGTCACCAAATTTCTTTCCTCCCAACCTTTTGTCTCCTGGTGACATCTTTCCAAAAGATTTGCCCCCATCCCCAAATCTCTTTCCTGCCCACGTCACCCCCCATTCGGTCTCTGGGTTTCCCTCTCGGACCGGACCTATGAGGTGACTTGGAACCATATTTGTTTTTCTTGTCGTCGCCAGAGAACGGTTTCCTCTTCTTGAAGGGTCCTCCTGAGGGCCTTTCAGGTCTTTGCCTCCTCTTGGCTGCAGGGAACATATCTAGATGGGAGGGAGAAAAATAAATATAGAAGTTGATTTTGTCTGCCAAAGTAGCACAAAAATATAGTACAACAAAACACAAACTTTAGAGACTTGTTTCAGTACTGAAAGAGTACATACCTTCATCTGGCTCCTCCCCTACAGCCACGTCGTCAGATTCAACAACCGGGGGCCTGTTATCCTGGTTCCCGGGATCCTCCACTTCAGGGTCATGCTCTTCCTCCTCCTGGCGCTTCCTCTTGATGCCTGCCATGCTTCATTTCCTGACATTACAGAAACAAACATCACTGTTCCACTCCAACTCAGGTGGAATGAATAGCAGTTACAATGTGCTATAACACTCACTTGTTCTCCTCCCGTAACACTTTCTTTTGGGAAACATCCTGCTCTTGTTTTTTCTTCCGTTCCTGCTTTTCTTTCATCGGCGCCTCTTTTCGGATCAGGATCTCCTGAAGCTCTTCCTCAGTCTTGGAGACTTCAGAAAAGACATTCAGAGTGCCTGTACCAGCATTTCACCATGACCAATCAACAGAAACACCCAGTCTCAGTGGATGTGTCAGCAAGCGTACTTTTTTGTTGTTGAAATATCACAGGTAATCGTTGTTATCTTTTCATCATGTACATCCCATGGACAGCTAAATAAACATGAAACTGACAGGTGTACTTACTGACTGCATGGTAGAGAATGTTCCCCTCTCCCATTCCCTCCTCGATCTTCACCAGCTGCATGGTGATGCATGGGCCAATCTGAAGAGAAAACAAACTGATGCTGTAAAACCCTACCAGAAACGGCTGACAATGTCACGTCAGTAGGATCAACCGCTGAAGGCACCATGGTGATAAATGTCAGGATGTGTCAGTAAGCGTTTACTTTTGTGAAATATCACAGGTAATCATAGATATCTTTTCATCATGTACACCCCATGGACAGAAAATGACAAGACAAACTGATGCTATAAACCTAGCATTTATAGTCACTGCCAACACAGGAGTAGACAATTCTATAGAAACACTGGTTACAATGTAATATCAGTAAGATCAGCCACTAAGTCACCATGGTAATCACCTCAGTCAGTATAACAGCGCTCTGTTGAGACGCCATGTTACCACGCCCGGAGTAGATCTGTGGCAGTTCCGTTATATTGTGATCTCCATCTTGCTCTGCTTCACTTTCTGAAAGATTAGCCCCTCTGAAAGAAAGTTAGTAGGGTAAGAGAACACATAACAGCTGGCCAAATCAGAATGACTTTGTAGGTAGATCACTTCACAGCCAGCATAGACAAGGTAGTATCACCCAAATAACATTGTGAAACAGCTCAAATTCATCAAAGCAACAGTGACAACCCAAACACATGCAGATGGACCAGATAGATCAAGTACAGCAGGAGATACTCTGCAGTCTGATAGGACTGACAGACGGGGCTCTTACTTCATCAGCAGCTCACTGATGTCCTCAAACTTGCTCATGTTGGGGAACTTTTCCTGCACCAGCTTCTTCACTCCTCTACTCATGCCCACAGGGACTACCTTCAGGCTGCTGCAGAGGGGGATAGGGAGAAGGACAAGGATGAGTGTGGACTGAACCATTTAGTCAGCTACTGGCGGGGATTCTGCATGATGGGTGCATCAGTGCATTTACTTTGAATATACATCACTAAACAGTCAAATCACAATCTGTCATCCTCTGAGCCCAAGCAGTCTTCCTATAGAGTAACCAAGCCACCTTGAATTAAAACGAGTGCACAAAACATCCTGTATACGTACTAACGGCGAAATTCAATTTCTTGAGACACTGGATCGTAGTTCAGCAAAGTACATCTCTTTATGGCGTTGAGGGCTACCTACAAGAAGCAAACCTGTTAAAATGCATACTAATCTGATTCTCATCAATACAATAAGAGGATAAAAAGATTGTGGGATATCAGAAAGCGTTTACTTTTGAGTGATCGTCACAGATAATCAGAAGACTGTACTATCATCATATTTCACAAATCCCCAATAAAGCAAAAATCCAGGTAGTGGTGCCTTTGACATACCTTGTGCACATTAATGGAAGGGAACATGTTTTGGAACATGGTGGCCATAAGTTTGACATGCATGCCCTCCGAGCCAAAGTTATTGAGGACCAGCAGTGGATGTGTGAACTGCTGTTCATGCATTCTGTGCCTCTTCAGTGACGAGACCACATCTTTAATAAGGGAGTACCTAAAACGATTAAAAACATATTCAGGAAAAGCAATTGAAGCCCAAACCCCTATATTTGCTTGTTTCTAGTATTGGGGCTCATCAGTGCGTTTACTTTGAACATATATCACCGAACAGTCACGTCAAAATCTGTCATCCTTTGAGCCAATCTCTTCCAGTAAGTCATATGGGTTTGTGTACTCACTTTGGTCACCTGGAAATGGAGCATAGGCAGCTGAGCAAGCCTCTGGAAAGAGAAAAAAATTACTCATACACTTGCTAATTTGCCATTAGGATCTAGTAAACAGCCCAACTGTAGATATTGATGCATCAGTGATAAACATCTTAATCATGAATTCAGATATTCTCATTACTCATCATCTGCACCAGCAATTGGAATAACTAAGGAGGTGGCTAACACAGCATATATACTTCATTGATCAATTGTGATAAATCATAAAGCTATTCCCTTTGCCTGCCTTTGAAAAGGCCAAGGTTTCACAGCACCTGCAGTGTCTACTGTTAAAGCCCCTCGTGGTACAGTAACGCAACAGGTGTTGCAAAATGTTGTCTGTTGCAAAATAAACTGTTTACGCCAAACAATACCCATTAAGGGTAATATTTTTTTTTTTTACAAAACATACTTTTTGACAAGAAAAATATGAGTTTCTACAAAATCAAATATGTTACTCCCTGTTTAATTTGCTTCAGTTTGGTTCTTCAACAGTAAAACGGTTTCAATAATGAATACACCTCTGGTGTTTGCAGACATATTTACCATGTTGACTCTGCTGGGCGTCTTGGTGAAGATCATGAAGTGTGTCACTCCCAGTGGCCCTGCTTCAGCCACAAAGCCCTTCAGCACATTCTTCTTCCTCACCTGTCAATCACAAGCAGGCAAGACCTCAAATGCAATCCATTATGAGCCAAGACACACTTCCATGTATAAACTCAGAACAGTGATTGAAAGTTTTATAAAAATTAACACATATTAAGTAACAAATGTGGCATGCAGTAACGTCATTTTGATTCAAGTCAGTTATAAATACCTGCTTTGAGTTTCATGACATGAACAAACGGACCTTAAGGGATTCTGCAGTGAAGGGCTCCACGACGCGCCGCATGTTCTCCACTAGCTGACCGACATTCTTGCCGACTTGGCCACCGTGAAACACGAAGGAGTGAGGGACCGCACCGAACACCTCTTCCGCCACATGGTTCGCACTCAAACGTGACTTCTTCTGGTTTTTGGTCTGACATTGAATTAACACGTTCGTTTAAATTGGCACGATACTTCGCTATGTTACAAGCTAACGCCGTTGTGGATGTAATCAGTTACAAATATTTTAATCATTGTTCAGATATTCTCATAAAAACATCATTTTCATCCACCTAACTACACATGCAGATGAGACAATATTAAATATAGTTATCAGTAACTTTATTCAGTTTACAATAATCGTGTCAATAACTAGATAGCTAACGTTATTTAGAAAACTTTAGCTAGCTAACGTTAGCCAACATCTACTTAACCGCTTACCTTTGACTTTCCCATAATGGCAGTTTAACAAAACACTATAATATAGTCAATAATATAAAACGTCGCTAATGAACCTAACTATCTAAATGTAAAAAGCGAGCAAGCTCCATTATGCCTCTCTGAGTCATTTCAATCAGATACTGCTCTTCAACCACGTGGATCTCACTGCGCCGGCGCGGTGTGTGTCACATTGAAAAACGTTCGTCTTATTCAAATGCCTAACCAAACTTTTGTTTTCAGCTTCCAGTATGTATACGTGGCAACCTACCTGGTGTTGCTAGAGGAATTTGAAGAACATTTGCAATATGAAGTCCAAAAGGTAAAACTTCATTATTACAGTGTAATTACATGTAACAGGTAGTGTAGTTAATTGTAATAACTCATAGTTACACTGTAATAACATGTAACTGGTGGTCATTTCATTCTGTAATTACAGAGGTGTAACAACAAATGCTTGTTACCATGTTTGTTACAAAGGGGCAAGTTTCCACTAAATTCAACAATTTAGTGTTTCAATTCACCAATTTAGTATTTAGTTTCTTCTCAGCTGCATCCGATTCAGTAATAACTGTCACAAGGTCGTGTCTCTTGTGGACAGATGCGCTGGGTGTCCTAGATTATACAAATTAGATGCTCAATAGGCTCTAATTACTAACCTGTCAATCCACACCCTTCGAAAGCTCCAAATCAAATGTTATTGGTCACATACACATGTTTAGCAGATGTTATTGCGGGTGTACAAAATGCTTGTTTCTAGCTCCAACAGTGCAGTAATATCTAACAATTCATAACAATACACACAAACCTAAAAGTAAAAGAATGGAATTAAGGAATATATTAATATTAGGACGAGCAATATCTGAGTGGCATAGACTAAAATACAGTAGAATAGAATGTAGTATATACATATGAGATGAGTAAAGCAAAACTATGTAAACATTATTAAAGTGACTTGTGTTCCATTATTAAAGTGGCCAGTGATTTCAAGTCTATGTATAACTGGGTGGAAGCAGCAAAGTGATGGCTATTTAACAGTCTGATGGCGTTGAGATAGAAGCTGCTCCACTCAATGTTGTTGCTAGCACTTGCCCCCAAAGTGTATAATCTGGGTTAACTTGGTTGAGTTTATAAAAACATGTTATATCATGGCTCAGGCTAAGACCCAGATGCAGACACAGGAATCAGATGGTATGAGTCTCAGAGTTTATTATAGTACAAGGGGCAGGCAAAAGGTAGGTCAAGGCAGGCAAAGAGTCATATTCCAAATCAGAGTCAGGCAGGTACACGACGGCAGGTTCAGGACAGCAGGCAGGATCAGGACAGGCAGAAAGGGCAGAACTGGGGAGACTAGGAAACACAAACACATGGGAATATGCGGTTAGGATTTGACGGGACAAGCCAAACTGGCAACAGACAAACAGAAAACGCAGGTATAAATACACAGAAGATAATGGGGACAAATGGGAGACACCTGGTGGAGGGTGGAGACAAGCACAAGACAGGTGAAACAGATCATGGCGTGACAGTTATATATAAGTTAACCTCACTGACTGGGGTCTACGATATGGGTGTCATCCCAGATTATAATACAAAAATAATGTATAATTAATGTTTACGCTAGCCATTATGAAAACCTGAATCTCCTTGCCATCCAAGTAAGAAGATAAGAGCATCCTGACTGGTTGCATCACTGCCTGGAACGGCAATTGCTCGGCCTCCGACCGCAAGGCACTACGGAGGGTAGTGCGTGCGGCCCAGTACATCACTGGGGCGAAGCTGCCTGCCATCCAGGACCTCTACACCAGGCGGTGTCAGAAGAATGCCCTAAAAATAGTCAAAGACCCCAGCCACCCCAGTCATAGACTGTTCTCTCTACTACCGCATGGCAAGCGGCACCTAGTCCCAAGTCTAGGACAAAAGGCTCCTCAACAGTTTTTACACCCAAGCCATAATCAAATGGCTACCTGGACTATTTGCATTGTGTGCCCCCCCAACCCCTCTTTTACGCTGCTGCTACTCTCTGTTTATCATATATGCAAAGTCACTTTAACTATACATTCATGTACATACTACCTCAATTGGCCCAACCAACCAGTGCCCCTGCACATTGGCTAACCAGGCTATCTGCATTGTGTCCCACCACCTGCCACCTGCCACCCGCCAACCACTCTTTTACGCTACTGCTACTCTCTGTTTATCATACAGTGGGGCAAAAAAGTATTTAGTCAGCCACCAATTGTGCAAGTTCTCCCACTTAAAAAGATGAGAGAGGCCTGTAATTATCATCATAGGTACACTTCAACTATGACGGACAAAATGAAGAAAAAAAATCCAGAAAATCACATTGTAGGATTTTTAATGAATTTATTTGCAAATTATGGTGGAAAATAAGTATTTGGTCACCTACAATCAAGCAAGATATCTGGCTCTCACAGACCTGTAACTTCTTCTTTAAGAGGCTCCTCTGTCCTCCACTCGTTACCTGTATTAATGGCACCTGTTTGAACTTGTTATCAGTATAAAAGACACCTGTCCACAACCACAAACAGTCACACTCCAAACTCCACTATGGCCAAGACCAAAGAGCTGTCAAAGGATACCAGAAACAAAATTGTAGACCTGCACCAGGCTGGGAAGACTGAATCTGCAATAGATAAGCAGCTTGGTTGGAAGAAATCAACTGTGGGAGCAATTATTAGGAAATGGAAGACATACAAGACCACTGATAATCTCCCTCGATCTGGGGCTCCACGCAAGATCTCACCCCGTGGGGTCAAAATGATCACAAGAACGGTGAGCAAAAATCCCAGAACCACATGGGGGGACCTAGTGAATGACCTGCAGAGAGCTGGGACCAAAGTAACAAAGCCTACCATTAGTAACACACTACGCCACCAGGGACTCAAATCCTGCAGTGCCATACGTGTCCCCCTGCTTAAGCCAGTACATGTCCAGGTCCGTCTGAAGTTCGCTAGAGAGCATTAGGATGATCCAGAAGACGATTGGGGAAATGTCATATTGTCAGATGAAACCAAAATATAACTTTTTGGTAAAAACTCAACTTGCCGTGTTTGGAGGACAAAGAATGCTGAGTTGCATCCAAAGAACACCATACCTACTGTGAAGCATGGGGGTGGAAACATCATGCGTTGGGGCTGTTTTTCTGCAAAGGGACCAGGACGACTGATCGTGTAAAGGAAAGAATGAATGGGGCCATGTATCGTGAGATTTTGAGTGAAAAGCTCCTTCCATCAGCAAGGGCATAGAAGATGAAACGTGGCTGGGTCTTTCAGCATGACAATGATCCCAAACACACCGCCCGGGTAACGAAGGAGTGGCTTCTTAAGAAGCATTTCAAGGTCCTGGAGTGGCCTAGCCAGTCTTCAGATCTCAACCCCATAGAAAATCTTTGGAAGGAGTTGAAAGTCTATGTTGCCCAGCAACAGCCCCAAAACATCACTGCTCTAGAGGAGATCTGCATGGAGGAATGGGCGAAAATACCAGCAACAGTGTGTGAAAACCTTGTGAAGACCTACAGAAAACGTCATTGCCAACAAAGGGTATGTAACAAAGTATTGAGATAAATCTTTGTTATTGACCAAATACTTATTTTCCACCATAATTTGCAAATAAATTCATAAAAAATCCTACAATGTGATTTTCTGGATTTTGTTTTCTCATTTTGTCTGTCATAGTTGAAGTGTACCTATGATATATTACAGGCCTCTCTCATCTTTTTAAGTAGGAGAACTTACACAATTGGTGGCTGACTAAATACTTTTTTGCCCCACTGTATATGCATAGTCACTTTAACCATATCTAAATGTACATACTACCTCAATCAGCCCAACTAACCGATGCCTGTATATAGCCTCGCTACTGTATGTAGCATCGCTACTGTTTTTTTTCACTGTCTTTCACTGTTTTTATTTCTTTACTTACCTATTCTTCACCTAATACCTTTTTTGCACTGTTGGATAACGCCTGTAAGTAAGCATTTCACTGTAAGGTCTACACCTTTTGTATTCGACGCACGTGACAAATAAACTTTGATTTGATTTAAACCCACAAGTACACCACAGAATAACACAATGCAATTACTAGGTGTTAGACAGGATTTAGCTAGTTGAAATGAAGTGTACCTTTAGCAGTGGTGTAAAGTACTTACGCAAAAATACTTTCAAGTACTACTTAAGTCATTTTTGGGGGTATCTGTACTTTACTTTTTAATTTTTTACAACTTTTACTTTTACTTCACTACATTCCTAAAGGAAATAATGTACTTTTTACTCCATACATTTTCCCTGACACCCAAAACTACTCATTACATTTTGAATGCTTAGCAGGACAGGAAAATGGTCCAATGGCCACTGATCTGTAACGGATTTCCTCCTCTTCGTCTGAGGAGGAGTAAGGATCGGACCAAAGCGCGCGGTAAGTTTTCATGATGTAATCTTTAATGAAAAGAAACTGAACACTGAAATACAAAACAATAAGGTGAACAAACGAAAACCGAAACAGTACCGTGTGGACCAAACACTCACACGGAAAACAAACACCCACAAACCAACAGTGAAACCCAGGCTACCGAAGTATGATTCTCAATCAGAGACAACTAATGACACCTGCCTCTGATTGAGAACCATACTAGGCCGAACACAAAAACCAACATAGAAAAACAAACAGACTGCCCACCCCAACTCAAGCCCTGACCATACTAAAACAAAGAATAAAATAACAGAACTATGGTCAGAACGTGACATGATCAGGTGGAATCACTAAACACAAATGCTTCAATTGTAATGATGTCTGAGTGTTGGAGTGTGTCCCTGGCTATCCCTAAATAAATAAAAAACAAGAAAATGTTGCTGTGTGGTTTGCTTAATATTTAACTTACAAACTGACTTGTTGGGAAGATGGTTTCCTATGATGGTGCAGCGTTGAAAGTCACTGATATCTTCAGTAAGTCCATTCTACTGCCAATGTTTGTCTATGGAGATTGCATGGCAGTGTGCTCGATTTTATGCACCTGTCAGCAACGTTTGTGGCTGAAATAGCCGAATCCACTAATTTAAAGGGGTGTCCACATACTATTGTATGGTGTATGCGTATGCGACCAATAAAATTTGACTCGATTTGAGTCACCACTAGAATTGTTATTGAGTAGGCCTATATCTTTGTTTAATATAATTGAGCAAATTAGGAATCTAACAATAGAAATCCTTATTATTTTGTAAGAAATGTAAGGTCTTTTTACATGTTGCAATAAAGTTGACTAAAGTAGAACCTCATCTGTTGTTTGTAGGTATTTTCACTTGGTAATGCGTAATTTGTAATATCGATATTGCTTATCGGTAATTATAAAGTTACACATCACTTTTAATAGCTACATCCTGTGTAACAATTAGCGACATCCTTGTACTTATGCAGATATTACAGATATAGTTATACTCTGTGGTGTATTAGTGTGTTTATTGTCCCACTTGAATAATGATTACATTGTCAGAATGGGTAACGTACTTTGTAGGTACACAATAATTAAAAGTAAGTACATCTCAAGATACACTTAATTTTAACTGGCTAAATCCTGTGTAACACCTAGTAATTACATTACACTTATACAGATATTACACATACTCTGTGGAGTAATAGTGTGTTCATTTTTTCACTTGGCTGGTGCTTCCAGTAGCTTTAAAATTACGGCCAGGTTGTCAGGGTGGATGATGTACTGTATAATTACACATTAATTACATAATGTTCCCCTCAAAATCAGTGATGGAAAAAGTACCCAATTGTTATACTTGAGAAAAAGTAAAGATGCCTTAATAGAAAAGGACTCAAGTAAAAGTGAAAGTCCCCCAGTAAAATACTACTTGAGTAAAAGTATAGAAGTATTTGGTTTTAAATATACTTAAGTATCAAAAGTAAATGTAATTGCTAAAATATATTTAGTATCAAAAGTAAAAGTATAAATGATTTCAAATTCCTTATTAAGCAAACAACACAGCAAGATTGTCTTGTTTTTTTGTATTTACAGATAGCCAGGGACACACTCCAACACTCAGACATAATTACAAACTAAGCATTTGTGATTAGTGAGTCTGCCAGATCAGATGCAGTAGGGATGACCAGGGATTTGCTCTTGATAAGTGTGTGAATTGGACCAGTTTCCTGTACTGCTGTCAAGGCTGTAGGTAACTGGTGAAAGGAGTCAGGCGCAGGAGAGCTGAGATGCGTGGACAAGGTATTTAATTCAAGAAAACACCAGTACAAACACAATAATATGGTGCTGGAAAAATACTGGTACCACAAAATAAACGGGCGTAACAAAACCCGGCAACAATAATACCAGCCGTCAGAATACAGCCTTACAATAAAACAAACACACATACAAACATGGGGGAAACCAGAGGGTTAAATAATGAACATGTAATGGGGGGAATTGAATCCAGGTGTGTAGAAAACAAAGACAAAACAAATGGAAAATGAAAAGTGGATCGGTGATGGCTAGAAGCCCGGTGACGTCGCCCGCTGAACACCGCCCGAACAAGGAGAGGGACCGACTTCGGTGGAAGTCGTGACAACTGCTAAGTATTCAAAATGTAAAGGGAAAGGGGTAACGAGTACTTTTTGGGTGTCAGAAAAAATGGAGTAAAATGTATTTTCTTTTCTTTAGGAATGTACTGAAGTAAAAGTAAAAGTTGTCCAACATTTAAATAGTAAAGTAAAGTACAGATACCCCCTAAAAACGACTTAAGTAGTACTTTACGTACTTACGTACTTTACACCACTGCTCACTACCGAGTCCCAAACTGCCTCTGGAAGCAATTTCAGCACAAAACTGTTCGTTGGGAGCTTCATGAAATGGGTTTTCCTGGCAGAGCAGTCGCACACAGGCCTAAGATCACCATGCGCAATGCCGAGCGTGGGCTGGAGCACTCCACCATTGGACTCTGGAGCAGTGGAAGCGCATTCTCTGGAGTGATCAATCACTCATCTGGCAGTCCGACGGATTAATGTAGGTTTGGTGGATTCCAGGAGAACGCTACCTGCCCCAATGCATAGTGCCATCTGTAAAGTTTGGTTAAGGAGGAATAATGGTCTGGGGCTGTTTTTCATGGTTCGGGACCGGCCCCTTAGTTCCAGTGAAGGGAAATCTTAACGCTACAGCATACAATTACATTCTACATGATTCTGTGCTTTTTGGGGAAAGTCTTTTCCAGGCCTAATCGCCCAACATCAGTGCCCAACCTCACTAATGCTCGTGGCTGAATGGAAGCAAGTCCCCGCAGCAAAGTTACAGCAGCAAATGCTGTTACAGCAGCAAAGGGGAGACCAACTCCATATTAATAACCATAATTTTGGAATGATATGTTCAACGAGCAGATGCCAACATACTTTTGGTCATGTAATGTATTTAGCAGATGTTATTGTGGGTGTAGCGAAATGCTAGTGTTTCTAGCTCCACTAGTGCAAGCATATCTAACAATACACAACAATACACACAAATCTAAAAAGTTAAAGAATGGAGTTAAGAAATATAGAAATATTAGGACGAGCAATGTTGGAGTCTGGAGTATATATATATATATATATATATATATATATATATATATATATATATATATATATATAGAGTACCAGTCAAAAGTTTGGATACAGCTACTCATTGTCAGGACCCGGTTACGAACCTGGGTCTCCGGAGTGAGAAACAGTCACTTAACCAACTGAGCCACGAATAGTCAGCAGAACCCAGAAGATGAGGCAGACACAGCAGTACTTAAGACGGTGTATTTAATAAAGTAAAAATGAGAAGTCCTTCAATACAAAAAATGGCAAATCCAAAAGGTGGTAGGAAAAGCACAAAAAAGCCTCAAGAGATACTCGAAAACAAAAACAGAATTCCACAAGCGCATCCACCGGAATCGACAAGAATACACAGAACACTAGGGCTGGGTGCTAACATACAAACACAGAGCACAGAACTGAGGGAAACTAAGGGTTTAAATACAATCAGGGTAAACGAGGCACAGGTGCAAATAATAATGGGGAACAAGGGAAAAAACATGAGGTCAAAAAGCACAATGGGGGCATCTAGTGACCAAAACCCGGAACAACCCTGGCCAAATCCTGACAGAATCCCCCCCCCTACGAACGGCTCCTGACGTTCCTACCAGCTCTCTCAGGGTGGAGGGCCCTGAACTGACGAATGAGGTCAGGGTCCAGGATGTCTTTGGCAGGAACCCAGGAGCGCTCCTCGGGACTGTAGCCTTCCCAGTCCACCAGATACTGCCAGGACCGCTGCACCCGGCGGGAATCCAGTATCCAATGGACGGTATAAGCCGGCTGGCCTCCAATGACACGAGGCGGAGGGGGAGGTCTGTCTGCCGGGACAAGGGGAGAAAAACAACAGGTTTTAACAATGAAATGTGAAATGTGGGATTAATCTTAAGGGATCTGGGTAAGTGTAGGCGATAAGAAACTGGGTTAACTCTCCTGGCAACCTTGAAGGGACCGATGTATTTTTGGGACAGCTTGCGAGACTCCACCCGTAGAGGTAAGTCTCTTGTGGAGAGCCAGACTCTCTGGCCGGGGCGCAGGGTAGGCCCGGGACGGCGACGTCTGTTGGCTTGTTGTTGGTACCTCTGTGAGGAACGCATAAGATTAAGACGGGTCTTCCTCCACATAAGCCGACAGCGTCTGACGAACTTCAAGGCTGAAGGCACTCTGACTTCTGCCTCCTGGTCCGGGAACAATGGAGGAGCATAGCCAAACTGACACTCGTGCGGGGACATACCAGTGGAGGAGGAGCGCAAGGTGTTGTGCGCGTATTCGGCCCAAACAATAAAGGATGACCATGTGGACGGGTTGTCACGAGTCATACATCGGAGGGTGGTTTCCAGCTCTTGATTCATCCTCTCTGTTTGGCCGTTGGACTCCGGATGGTACCCTGAAGATAGACTGGCAGAAACCCCCATGAGTTGGCAGAAGGCCTTCCAAAACCTTGAGGCGAACTGGGGACCTCTGTCAGAAACCATATCTTGAGGAATGCCGAAGACTCGGAACACATGATTAATTACCAACTCAGCCGTTTCCTTGGCAGAAGGTAACTTAGTCAGAGGGACGAACCTGGCCGCCTTTGAAAACCTGTCGATTATGACTAGGATAGTAGTATTGCCATGGGATGGAGGAAGTCCAGTAATAAAGTCCAATGAGATATGGGACCAGGGTCTGTGGGGAACAGGTAAAGGGTGAAGGAGTCCTTGAGGGCGGAGGTGAGAAGATTTGCCCTGGCAGCACACGGGACAGGCATTGACGAAAGTGGCAACGTCTTCTCTTATGGTAGGCCACCAGAACTTACGCTGGATGAACTCCAAGGTGCGACCTACGCCCGGATGACAGGTGAGGCGAGAGGAGTGCCCCCACAGAAGGACCTGAGTCCTCACTGCCTTGGGGACAAACAACCGATTGGCAGGACCTCCTTTCGGGTCCGGTTCGCTAGCTTGAGCACGTCTCACGGTATCCTCAACTTGCCACGAGATCGGAGCCACAATCTTAGCAGCAGGAAGGACAGGCATGTCCGTGTCATCTCGAATGGCAGGAGCGTAGACTCGGGACAGGGCATCCGGTTTGAGATTCTTCGACCCGGGCCGATAGGTGAGGATAAACTGGAATCGATTGAAGAAAAGAGACCATCTAGCTTGTCTAGAGTTCAACCGCTTCGCCTGCTGGATATACTCCAGATTTTTGTGGTCCGTAAGCACTTGAAACGGGTGAGAAGCCTCCTCGAGCCAGTGTCTCCATTCCTTCAATGCCATCTTAACCGCTAGGAGTTCACGATCCCCCACATCGTAGTTCCTCTCAGTCGGGGTAAGCCGGTGTGAGAAGAAAGCGCACGGATGAAGCTTCTTGTCTTCACCCCTCTGAGACAGGACAGCTCCAACACCAACCTCTGATGCGTCTACCTCCACCACAAATGGTTCATCCGTAGTCGGTAGTATCAGGATGGGAGCAGAGAGAACGCGCTGCTTGAGTCCTTGGAAGGCTGTCTCAGCTTCTCTTCCCCACAAAAACCTTGCATTGCCACCCTTGGTTAAAGCTGAGAGAGGGGCTGCCACCAAGCTGAAGTTCTTGATGAACTTGCGGTAAAAGTTTGTGAAGCCCAGGAAACGCTGAACTTCCTTAACGGATTTGGGGGTGGGCCAATCCGCTACCGCCCCTACCTTCCTGGGGTCCATTTGGACTCGACCGGGTTCCACTACAAATCCCAGGAATTGTACTCGGGATGAATGGAATTCACATTTTTCCGGCTTAACGTACAGATGGCTGTCCAGGAGGCGTTTGAGTACTTGTCTGACATGCTTAGTGTGTTCTTGAAGGGAGCTCGAAAAGATGAGGATGTCATCCAAGTAAACGAACACAAATATGTTAAGCATATCCCTAAGCACATCGTTTATGAGCGCTTGGAACACCGCTGGGGCGTTGGTCAGGCCGAAGGGCATCACCAAGTATTCATAGTGACCAGTAGGCGTGTTGAAAGCGGTCTTCCACTCGTCACCAGGTCTGATCCGCACAAGATGGTATGCGTTCCGCAGGTCAAGCTTAGTGAAAACAACTGCTTCCTGGAGCAGCTCGAAGGCTGTGGCCATAAGGGGTAGCGGGTAACGGTTACGGACGGTTATGGCATTGAGTCCCCGGTAGTCGATGCAAGGACGTAATCCACCGTCTTTCTTGGCCACAAAGAAAAACCCTGCTCCCGCCGGGGAGGTGGATGGACGCATGAGGCCTGCTTCCAGAGCGTCCTTGATGTAGGTATCCATAGCAGCTCGTTCGGGTGGAGATAGGGAAAAGATCCGACCCCTGGGGGGGCAAGTGCCCGGAAACAGGTCGATGGGGCAATCGTAAGGTCTATGGGGTGGTAGCATGGTGGCCCTGTTTGCTAAACACCAGTTTGAGGTCATGGTAAAACTCGGGAACTCGGGTCAGGTCGATGGATTCTAAAGACTCGGGAGTAGAACTCGGGGAATTCTGGAAAATACAAGTAGCTTGGCACGTAGGACCCCACTGCTTGATAGTGCCCACAGACCAGTCGATGTGAGGGTTATGGCTGTGAAGCCAGGGGTATCCAAGGACGAGAGGGAACTCGGAACAGGAGATCAAATGAAAGTTCATCAATTCCTGGTGTTGTGAAACTGAAAGTCGCAAGGAGGTAGTGACATGAGTGACAAGTCCAGATCCCAAAGGGCTTCCATCCAATGTAGTGACCCTCATGGGTTCACTTAGAGGTTCAGAGGGAACGCCATTCTCCTTCGCCCAGACACCATCCATGAAGTTACCTGCGGCTCCAGAGTCTACCAAGGCTTGAAGGTGAAGCTTGTGGTTGTCCCAGGAGAGGGTGACTGGAATGAGCAGACGGGAGTTGGACGGATGGGAGGAGGTTATGTTTCCCGTTACAGTTCCCCCGGTCTGTACGGGACAGAGCGTTTCCCTGGAGCCCGGGACACGTGGAACGGAAATGGCCCGGTTTGCCGCAATATAGACAGCGTCGCTCCCTCATCCGGCGGTCTCTCTCAGCCTGGGAGATGCGTCCAATCTGCATGGGTTCCGATGGAGCCAGCGAGGATAAAGGTGGGGACTCGGAGCTGGGACTGATAGGGGCTAGAGGTCTACGGTTGAGTTCTCTCTCTCTCAGACGCTGGTCAATGCGTGAGACCAACTTGATCAGGGACTCGAGATTGTCCGGTGGTTCCCGAGTGGCCAGTTCATCTTGGATAGTGTCGGAAAGGCCTTTCAGAAAGCACACCGTGAGCGCCTCGTTGTTCCAGCCACTTGCTGCTGCCACCGTGCGGAACTGGATGGCATAGTCCGTCACGCTGCGCCAACCTTGGTGGAGAGTCAAGAGCTGTTTGGCTGAGTCAGAACCACTGCTTGGGCCTTGAAACACTCGTTTGAATTCCTCAGCAAAGGCAGAGTAGCTGGCACAGCAGGAACTATGGGCATCCCACACAGCAGTAGCCCAGGCCAGGGCTTTTTCCGACAGCAGGGTGATGATATAAGCGATCTTAGACCGGTCGGTGGGAAACGACGAGGGTTGTAGCTCAAAGGAGAGAGAACATTGGGTGAGAAACCCTTTACAAGCACTTGGATCACCTGAGAACCGTTGGGGAGGTGGAAGACGAGGTTCAGCCAGGGGGTTAACTGCCATGGGTACGTGAATCTGAGGTACTGGGACGGGAACTGTTGCCGGGGTAAGACGATCAGATATTTGCTTAATGGAAGTCAGCATCTCCGACAGAAGATGAGAATGTCTAGCCATTAAGGCCTCTTGCTGAACCAGGGCGGCTTCGTGGCGTTGGACAGTCTCCTGGTGGTGGGACAGCATGGCAAAAAGGTCCTGGGAACTGGCTGCCTCTGGGTTCATTTTTGGCTCTGTGTTTCTGTCAGGACCCGGTTACGAACCTGGGTCTCCGGAGCGAGAAACAGTCACTTAACCAACTGAGCCACGAATATTCAGCAGAACCCAGAAGATGAGGCAGACACAGCAGTACTTAAGACGGTGTATTTAATAAAGTAAAAAGGAGAAGTCCTTCAATACAAAAAAATGGCGAATCCAAAAGGTGGTAGGAAAAGCACAAAAAAGCCTCAAGAGATACTCGAAAACAAAAACAGAATTCCACAAGAGCATCCACCGGAATCGACAAGAATACACAGAACACTAGGGCTGGGTGCTAACATACAAACACAGAGCACAGAACTGAGGGAAACTAAGGGTTTAAATACAATCAGGGGAAACGAGGCACAGGTGCAAATAATAATGGGGAACAAGGGAAAAAACATGAGGTCAAAAAGCACAATGGGGGCATCTAGTGACCAAAACCCGGAACAACCCTGGCCAAATCCTGACACTCATTATAGGGTTTTTATTTATTTTTACTATTTCCTGCATTGTAGAATAATAGTGAAGACATCAAAACTATGAAATAATCATATATGTAATCATGTAGTAACCAAAACAAATTTAAATAAATCTAAATATATTTTAGATACTTCAAAGTAGCCACCCTTTGCCTTGATGGCTGCTTTGCACACTCTTGGCATTCTCTCAACCAGCTTCATGAGGAATGCTTTTCCAACAGCCTTGAAGGAGTTCCCACATTTGCTGAGCACTTGTTGGCTGCTTTTCCTTCACTCTGTGGTCCTACTCATCCCAAACCTTCTCAATTGGGTTGAGGTCGGGTGCTTGTGGAGGCCAGGTCATCTGATGCAGCACTCTATCACTCTCCTTGGTCAAATAGCCCTTACACAGCCTGGAGGTATGTTTTGGGTCATTGTCCTGTTGAAAAACAAATGAGCGCAAACCAGATGAGATGTCGTATTGCTGCAAAATGCAGAATGCAGAATGCAGAATTCTAAATAAATCACAGACAGTGTCACCATCAAAGCACCCCCACACCATCACACCTCCTCCTCCATGCTTGGGAAGAGCACATGCGGAGATAATCCGTTCACCTACTCTGTGTCTCACAAAGATACGGTGGTTGGAACCAAAAATCTCCAATTTGGACTCATCAGACCAAAGGACAGATTTCCACTGTGTTTCTTGGCCCAAGCAAGTCTCTTCTTAATATTGGTATTGACTGACCATTATGTCTTAAAGTAATGATGGACTATTGTTTCTCTTTGCTTATTTGAGCTATTCTTGCCATTATATGGACTTGGGCTTTTACCAAATATGGCTATCTTCTGTATATCACCCCTACCTTGTTACAACACAACTGATTAGCTCAAATGCACGAAGAAGGAAAGAAATTCCACAATCTAACTTTCAACAATGCACACCTGTTAATTGAAATGCATTCCAGGTGACTACCTCATGAAGCTGGTTGAGAGAATGCCAAGAGTGTGCAAAGCTGTCATCAATGCAAAGGGTGGCTACTTTGAAATATATATTTATTTGTTTAACACTTTAACACTTTTTTAAAACACTTTTTTTGTGTTATTTCATAGCGTTCATGTATTCACTACTATTCTACAATGTTGAAAATAGTCAAAATAAAGAAAAACCCTTCAATGAGTAGGTATGTCCAAACTTTTGACTTGTACTGTAAATATATACTGGGATGTATAGACATTATGGACAGTATATAGATATAATATTTTGTATATCTGAAGAATATGTAGTATAGAATAGTATATGGACAGCAATAATTAAATAGGACAGGCCTTGACTAGATTACAGTATATACAGTGGGGCAAAAAAGTATTTAGTCAGCCACCAATTGTGCAAGTTCTCCCACTTAAAAAGATGAGAGAGGTGGAAAATAAGTATTTGGTCAATAACAAAAGTGTATCTCAATACTTTGTTATATACCCTTTGTTGGCAATGACAGAGGTCAAACATTTTCTGTAAGTCTTCACAAGGTTTTCACACACTGTTGCTGGTATTTTGGCCCATTCCTCCATGCAGATCTCCTCTAGTGCAGTGATGTTTTGGGGCTGTTGCTGACTTTCAACTCCCTTCAAAGATTTTCTATGGGGTTGAGATCTGGAGACTGGCTAGGCCACTCCAGGACCTTGAAATGCTTCTTACGAAGCCACTCCTTCGTTGCCCGGGCGGTGTGTTTGGGATCATTGTGATGCTGAAAGACCCAGCCACGTTTCATCTTCAATGCCCTTGCTGACAGAAGTAGGTTTTCACTCAAAATCTCACGATACATGGCCCCATTCATTCTTTCCTTTACACGGATCAGTCGTCCTGGTCCCTTTGCAGAAAAACAGCCCCAAAGCATGATATTTCCACCCCCATGCTTCACAGTAGGTACGGTGTTCTTTGGATGCAACTCAGCATTCATTGTCCTCCAAACACGACGAGTTGAGTTTTTAACCAAAAGGTTATATTTTGGTTTCATCTGACCATATGACATTCTCCCAATCTTCTTCTGTATCATCCAAATGCTCACTAGCAAACTTCAGATGGCCCTGGACTTGTACTGGCTTAAGCAGGGGGACACGTCTGGCACTGCAGGATTTGAGTCCCTGGCGGCATAGGCTTTGTTACTTTGGTCACAGCTCTCTGCAGGTCATTCACTAGGTCCCACGGTGTGGTTCTAGGATTTTTGCCGTTCTTGTGATCATTTTGACCCCACGGGGTGCGATCTTGCGTGGAGCCCCAGATCGAGGGAGATTATCAGTGGTCTTGTATGTCTTCCATTTCCTAATAATTGCTCCCACAGTTGATTTCTTCAAACCAAGCTGCTTACCTATTGCAGATTCAGTCTTCCCAGCCTGGTGCAGGTCTACAATTTTGTTTCTGGTGTCCTTTGACAGCTCTTTGGTCTTGGCCATAGTGGAGTTTGGAGTGTGACTGTTTGAGGTTGTGGACAGGTGTCTTTTATACTGATAACAAGTTCAAACAGGTGCCATTAATACAGGTAACGAGTGGAGGACAGAGGAGCCTCTTAAAGAAGAAGTTACAGGTCTGTGAGAGCCAGATATCTTGCTTGTTTGTAGGTGACCAAATACTTATTTTCCACCATAATTTGCAAATAAATTCATTAAAAATCCCACAATGTGATTTTCTGTATTTTTTCCCCTCATTTTGTCTGTCATAGTTGAAGTGAACCTATGATGAACATTACAGGCCTCTCACATCTTTTTAAGTGGGAGAACTTGCACAATTGGTGGCTGACTAAATACTTTTTTGCCCCACTGTACAGTTTTTATTTTATTTATTTTTTATTTTACCTTTATTTTACTAGGCAAGTCAGTTAAGAACAAATTCTTATTTTCAATGACGGCCTAGGAACAGTGGGTTAACTGCCTGTTCAGGGGCAGAACGACAGATTTGTACCTTGTCAGCTCGGGGATTCGAACTTGAAACCTTTCGGTTACCAGTCCAACACTCTAACCACTAGGCTAGTTGAAGTATACACTTAGGTTGGAGTCATTAAAACTTGTTTTTCAACCACTCCACAAATTTCTTGTTAACAAACTATAGGACATCTACTTGTGCATGACATAAGTAATTTTTCCAACAATTGTTTACAGACATATTATTTCACTTATAATTCACTGTATCACCAGTGGGTCAGAAGTTTACATACACTAAGGTGACTGTGCCTTTAAACAGCTTGGAAAATTCCAGAAAATTATGTCATGGCTTTAGAAGCTTCTGATAAGCTAATTGACATCATTTGAGTCAATTGTAGGTGTACCTGTGGATGTATTTCAAGACCTACCTCAAACTCCATGCCTCTTTTCTTGACATCATTGGAAAATCCAAAGAAATCAGCCAAGACCTCCACAAGTCTGATTCATCCTTGGGAGCAATTTCCAAACGCCTGAATGTACCACGTTCATCTGTACAAACAATAGTACGCAAGTATAAACACCATGGGACCACGGAGCCGTCATACTGCTCAGGAAGAAGACGCGTTCTGTCCCCTAGATATGAATGTACTTTGGTGTGAAAGGTGCAAATTAATCCCTGAACAACAGCAAAGGACCTTGTGAAGATGCTGGAGGAAATAGGTACAAAATATCTATATCCACAGTAAAACGAGTCCTATATTGACATAACATGAAAGGCTGCTCTGCAAGGAAGAAGCCACTGCTCCAAAACCACCATAAAAAAAGCCAGACTACGGCTTGCAACTGCACATGGGGACAAAGATCGTACTTTTTGGAGAAATGTCCTCTGGTCTGATGAAACAAACATAGAACTGTTTCGCCATAATGACTATCGTTATGTTTGGAGGAAAAAGGGGGAGGCTTGCAAGCCGAAGAACACCATACCAACCGTTAAGCACAGGGGTGGCAGCATCATGTTGTGGGGGTGCTTTGCTGCAGGAGGGACTGGTGCACTTCACAAAATAGATGGCATCATGAGGGAAGAACATTATGTGAATATATTGAAGCAACATCTCAAGACATCAGTCAGGAAGTTAAAGCTTGGTCGCAAATGGGTCTTCCAAATGGACAATGACTCAGGCATACTTCCAAAGTTGGAGTTGGAGGGGCCATCACAAAGCCCTGACCTCAATCCCATAGAAAATTTGTGGGCAGAACTGAAAAAGCGTGTGCGAGCAAGGAGGCCTACAAACCTGACTCAGTTACACCAGCTATGTCAGGAGGAATGGGCCAAAATTCAACCAACTTATTGTGGGAAGCTTGTGGAAGGCTACCCAAAACATTTGACCCAAGTTAAACAATTTAAAGGCAATGCTATCAAATACTAATTGAGTGTATGTAAACTTCTGACCCACTGGGAATGTGATGAAAGATATAAAAGCTGAAATAAATCATTCTCTACTATTATTCTGACATTTCACATTCTTAAAATAAAGTGGTGATCCTAACTGACCTAAAACAGGGAATATTTACTATGATTAAATGTCAGCCAATTTATTTGGCTAAGGTGTATGTAAACTTCTGACTTCAACTGTATGTACTGTACATATAGGTAGGGGTAAAGTTACTAGGCAACAGGATAGACAGTTGCATCAGCGTATGTGGTGAATGTGAAAGTGTGTGTGTGTGGCATCAGTATGCATGTGTGTGGTGTCAGTATACATGTGTGTACATGTTATGTGTGTGTGGACGTATGTAGTGTGTTTGTGTGTGTGTGTGTGTGTGTGTGTATGTGTGTGTTGGGGTGTCAGTGTTAATATATGTGAGTGTGTGGATAGAGTCTAGTGTGTGTGCAAGAGAGTTAGTGCAAAAAGAGTCAATGCTGGTAGTCTGGGTAGCCATTTGATTAGCTATTTAGTAGTCTTGTTTAGAAGTCTTATGGATTGGGGGTAGAAGTTGTTCAGGCTCCTGGTGGTTCCAGACTTGATGCATTGGTACCGCTTGCCCTGCGGTAGCAGAGAGAACAGTCTGTGGCTTGGGTGACTGAAGATTTGAACAATTTCTTGGGCCTTCCTCTGACACCACCTGGTGTAGTTTTAATCACTTAATAATTCATAAACAAACTTGATATCAGTAAAAACACTGTAACTAATTGGTAGGTATACCTTTACTTGTTACTTCTGTGACCTTTCATCCTCCTTTCTCATGAGTGAGTGAAATTAGAGGTTTTTGGTAACGGAATTACAAGGCAGAAGGCAATGTAATCTAAAGTAATCTAAAAAACAAAATATAAGTGTTGATATTAGTTGGCAGAGGTCTTTAAATGATTGTTTTTTAATGTATTTCTAATACCTTTTCATACTTTTTCAGGTAGATGTTTTCTACGACCCATTTTCTATCTGTTGGACCAGAAATCAAAGCCTTTGCTTATTCCACATTTTTAGGGTGAAAATGGTTGGAAAGGGTATATATGCCTTAATTTGTAAAATCATAGACTCTTAGCTTTCATTTGCCACCAAATTTGACATGTTCCTGTGAACTTCACATGTTGCGCTCATGGGTTCTTTTCAGATGAAATGCCATCTTTACCGTATCTACTAGCACACAGCAGTTGAAAGAGACTATCCAGGATGACTGACAGAATTATTCCTCGTCATACGGTGGATATTCACCTTCATCTGCATCTTATCCATATTATAACCCTCAATATATTGTTTTTATATTGGGCATTGTTTTATAAATTATATTGATTACTCATGGCCTACCTTTTGAAGCTGAACTGCAGTAACAGGTGGACCGCCTGGGAGTAGGCTTCTGTGAGAGAACAGCAGGCTGAAGGGAGGCAACGGGCCGAGACAGAGAGAGGGCTCCTGCCTCCTGCACTGAGGGCTAGAGGCTGCTGAGTTGAGAGGATGGGAGGGGAGAGAGAGAGGGGGTGTCATTAGGGCAGTTTGTAATTATGTCTCTCTTTGTTTAGAGGGCCTGTGACAGGGATGAAGTGAGGGGGAGGTCTTGCTGCTGAAAAAATGTTGTGTGTTAGTTTGGTGAGCAGTTCTCTTTCTCCCTTGAGTCTTTCTTGCTCAGTCTCTCTGGTCTGCCTGAGACATACCAGGAAAAAGGGTCGCCGGGCTGCATGCTACAACAACAGCGGTGGACTTTCTCATTGGGAAGCAATTCTGCGACAGTAGACCATTCTGAGGCAATGCTAAGGAAAGGTCCGTTAGTCCTGTCATCTGAATTCTAGATGAGGATACTTTAAAGAAGTACATTCTGTACCCATTAGAGCTCAGGATTCTGGGATACGCACAGGAACACAGCTGACAGAGTTTGCCAACTGACTCTACACCTCTGAACAGGACTGAGGTAAGTCATGCTCCCTCACTTTAAAAGTTACAAAGGTAGGATCACCTTTCAGATTTAATAAGAATAGTGCTGCTATTATAATGATAGATGATCAATGTTTGGCGATATGGTACAGGGCTTCTGACACTACCATTTGGCAATCATGTGATGTATTCTTTTTCTTTGGTATTCCAGTTTACTTACAGAAACTTGTTGGTACCAATAATGTGTTTCACTGAGGTTGAGGAGTAGTGACCCTGCAAATATAGTGTATTGTGTCAATATTGAGGTGATAATGGTGGTTATGGTGTTGACAATGGTGGTAGCCAGAGTTGACCCTGAAAGGATTGTGTTGACCAATGGGATGGAAGTGTGAGTTGACTCTGACTGGGTTTTGTTGACCATCGTCACCCCAGTGTTGACTTGCTAATAAACTCCAGCCAGGCAGACAGGGTTAAGTGTACTTTCACCTTCCAGGGGAACATCTGGTAGCTGTCAAGGCTTGAGAGACAGTCTGAGCTGCATCTTAGATATTGTGGTAGCACTTTTACATGTTCTGCTTTCCACTGAAATTGCCCGTATGGAATTTTGCATCTTTGTGGCCAGTGTCTGACTGCGATGTACTTGGTGTACAATTATAGTTGTTTGAAATGGGGAAAAGCTAGTTTTACTGAATGAATACATCTCTACATGTTCTAGAAATTGAGTATCATGTTTTATTGGGGGAATCTGCTAATGAATCTCTATCACTGCTTATTTCCACGGACAGAAGAGCAGTTGAACAGGTAGATGGAGAAGCAGCTGACTATTGGCCTGTCTCTGTTGCTGGGGCTCCTCCTAGTCATGCCTGAGGTGGGCGGGCGGAAGGAAGAGTCCCAGAAGCGCCCGTCCCGCTCCTCAGAGCTAAAAGCAGGCCGCTGCTCCTACACCTTTATCGTTCCCCAGCAGAAACTGAAGGGGGCGCTGTGCGTGAGCACCGAGTCCACCACCGGAGCCTCCAACCACTCAGAGGTAACGGCTCTGCGGGGTGAGTTCAGCCGTCAGCAGGAACAGCTGGAGAAGCTGAGGGGCCAGCTGGAACAGGAGGGGGCCCTGGTTACGGAGGTACGGGCACTACGGAAAGAGAGCGGCAGCATGAACTCCCGCATTGCCCTGCTCTACGCCCAGCTGCTGCACGAGGTTATGTACAGGAAGGACCAGGTGATCGAACAGAGGCGGGTCGAGAACCTACTGCTCAACGTCACCGCACAGGTAAACAGACAGAGAGCATTGTGGGAACAGCTGTGTTCATAAGGGGGAAGTCAAAATCATATAACTGTATACCCGCTCCTACTATCTCTCTACTGCCTTAGTATCCTTTACCTATCGATGACAGGCATGTAGCACCTTGATACATCCCTGATTGGCCCGTTGTCTGTTGCTCGGTCATCGTGGACCAACATCCCAGATGCTGCAGATCTCCACTAGTTACAGGGAGCTGGAGAAGAAGTATGGAGCCCTCACATCCATGATGAGCAACCAGAGTCAGCTCATCGCCCGGCTGGAGAAGCTGTGCCAGGCCACCAAGAACACTACCCCACTTCCACAGGTAGGGGGAGCTCTGTATTTATCAAACCACTGGCATTGTTAACATGGGCCTTTCTCAAGCACTGACCCTGACCCATGAAGCTAAAGTTGTACCATAACATACTACAGTACCCACAATGGTCTGTACAAAAGTCTTCATATATTTGTGTTTTATTGGACAGATGACCTCTGAACCCCTGAGTATCCAGTCCAGTGGGCGTCTGAATGACAGCTCACAGTCCAAGGAGATGGCTAATGATGTTCAGAGAGACCAGGGTGCCCCTCCACTACGGCCACAGGAGGAGAGAGAACCCCTGCAGGGGACAAAGGTGCTTCCCACCAACATGGCCGACACCCCTACTGACGCCCCCTTCATAAGCTTCCCTGTCACTAAGACCTCAGGTAAATCACTGCACCCTCAGAGCTTACAACTGCCAACGGCGCATTCAGCTTAACCAACACTGTCTATGTAGGAATGAAGGTCTGTCTTTGTAAGACCGTGTGAAAGAGTTACACTATGTATCTTCCCCGGGCAGCATTATCACACATTATAACACCTTGTTTCTATTTCAGTCAATACATCGCATATCTCATTGGATCCTGCTTTGTTTCGATATTGTTTTTCGATATTGTTTTTCTGTCACCTCTGACAACAATCAGAACAAGCAAGCTGTTTTCTTTCGGCCCTTCAAATGCTTCATTGTTTGCTGTTGGGACCTTGAGTTTGTGTAAGAAGCAATGTCAGTATTTTGTCAGTGTTATTTACACTCCAGAAGACACTGTGCAGAAGCTCGGGGAGTCACTGAACCGCTGATAGGACTTTGTTATCTCTCTGGGAATGCCTAAACAATGTCCAATAACTGCCAACTGTTCTTATCAGAGTAGAGAAGGGGCTTTGTTAATGAGTAACACACACACACACACACACGCATGCACACACATACACAAAGTTTGACTTTGATATAACATTTGCAAATTCATCAATAATATATGTTATAAATAACAATCAAATGGGCCAAAATATAATCCTCTTTTAGGAAATAAACCATCAAAAGTAGCTAATCCACAATTTGGTACCAATAACCAGATTTGTCAGCACCTCCTCTTTAGAAAGAGCAAATGGGATGAATTCCAAATAAAAATATATTAGAATCTAAAAAAATCTAATTTACCAAACAAACTCTCTCTCATACACACACGCACGCACGCACACACACACACACACACACACCCTAATCACAGCCATCTTTAGGACATTGCTATGTAACCTTGAATTACAAGGTGATACCCCCATACAATGCACGTTATGTGCGCCACTGGAATGTGTGAGATTACAAGGCAGAGCATTCAGATGTGTGACACCACCTTGTATGGACAGGCCCTCCCCCAGTGGAGCTGAGCAGCAGCAGCAGCAGCATGTGGACTTCACACCAGTTACAATGTAGAATAAAGGGAGCATGACTCAGAGCTTATGTGTGTGGGATGAGTGACAAGGAGATACTTGTCTATAGAATGAGTGTACGGTTGCAGTATGAATAACCCTTGGTCTGGACTGTGTGAGAGAGAGGTGATGCTTAGCCTTTCTGCGTCCGTTCATGCGGTGTACGCTTATCTCTTCTAGTGTGACATAAGACATACAACATGTGTTGTGAAAGAATGTCTTCTGCAGCAAAGAGATAAGCTGAAGCAAATCCAGAAAACATGTATCTGTGACCCTGTTGGCTCTAAAACAAACAGAATTCCAGACCACTCTCTCCATTACGTGTCTCACTCACTCCCTCATTTCCAGCAGTTGGTTGAGCCTGCCTAGTGGCAGGTGGGCGGAGTTTGGGCGTTCTGGATTTCCATTGGTTGCATTGCACCAGATAGGCTCAATCGAGCACAATTATGACTATTTGAACCCAGGTATGTTCCGAAATCCTAACTGCCTTTGTGAGCCACATACCTACACCATCTCTGTCCCTCAGGACCCTGGAGGGACTGCCAGCATGTGCTGGACTCGGGCGAGACCACCAATGGGATCTACCTGCTGCGTCCACAGAGCGCCAACCGGCTTCTGCAGGCCTGGTGTGAACAGACCAAGGCCCAGGGAGGCTGGACCGTCATCCAGAGGAGACAGGACGGATCAGTCAACTTCTTCAGGACCTGGGAGCAGTACAAGGTGCTCTCACCTCCAGTTTGCAGTGAGCCACTAAAAGTGAAGCACTCAAGAGTTTGTTATGACATCAGCCAGTGTGCTACTACCATTGCAATACAAAACACACAGTGAGTGTGTGCACTGCAGACCCATAATAATTTCCCCTCCTCCATTTTCCTTTCATTTCAGCTGATTATATGTGATGAAACATGAGCTGTATAGTTACTGTAATTGACAAACATCACAGTGGGCTATAAAACCAGAAAAACAGCTGGTATTACAGCTCAGAGACTCAAGAGTATCCTTCAGTTGAGGACGGTTTAACACCACAGAAGTCATGAAAACTATTGCTACAGTGAACATAACCCTAAACTATCTGTTGTACCCCTCCACCCCAGCAAGGCTTTGGTAACCTGGATGGAGAGTACTGGCTGGGTCTGGAGCACCTCTACTGGCTGACCAAGCAGGCCCACTACAAGCTTCGGGTGGCCATGGAGGACTGGCAGGGCCGCCAGGTGTTTGCAGAGTACGACAGCTTCCGCCTGGAGCCTGAGAGCGACTGGTACCGTCTGAGGCTGGGGGAATACCAAGGCAACGCCGGAGACTCAATGTCCTGGCACAATGACAAAGCCTTTACAACTCTGGACAAGGATAAGGATGCTTATTCAGGTGAATCCACTCTGACCTCTACTACCCTTTCTTTTTTCATTTCTGCCTCTTTTCATGGCTGCCTGTTTGAACACCCAGGTTTGGCTTGATGAGTTGGTTTCTCTCTCCATTTCCTCATTAGGGAACTGTGCCCACTTCCAGAAGGGGGGCTGGTGGTACCACATGTGTGCCCACTCCAACTTAAACGGCGTGTGGTATCGAGGGGGTCACTACCGCAGCCGCTACCAGGACGGGGTTTACTGGGCAGAGTTCCATGGGGGCTCCTACTCCCTCAAGACAGTCACCATGATGATCAAACCCACCTAACCCTCTTCCCATTAGATATACACCACAGGAGGTTGGTGGCATCTTAATTGGGGATGACGGGCTCGTGGTAATGGCTGGAGTGGAATAGTTTCAAATGTGTTTGATGCCATTCCATTCACTCCGTTCCAGCTATTATTATGAGCCGTCCTCCCCTCAGCAGCCTCCTGTGTTATACACATGTCAATCATGCATCACAGCAATATTATGGTTCCTTCATGGAAAAGGAAGGATGTTAATGAAGTTCTTATATGTTAAACAGGTATGTTAATAAGACAGCGTTAGACTGACATGCCAACACAACATGTGGAATTGTTTTCTAACTGCAATGTATTTATTTTATAAAAAATTGCAAAACAATGTTTGAAGATTACACCACAAGGTGAAGTAGGAGTCCGTTTCTTTTGCTAATGAGAACTGACGTTGTGGTTTGATGCAGTGGTGTAAAAAAAATACTTTAAAGTACTACGTAAGTCATTTTTTGGGGGTATCTGTACTTTACTATTTATATTTTTTATGACTTTTACTTTATTACATTTTTGAAGAAAATAATATATTTTTTACTCCATACATTTTCCCTGACACCCAAAGGTACTCGTTACATTTTTAATGACTACCAGGACAGGAAAATGGTCTAATTCACGCACATTAAGAGAAAATCCCTGGTCATCCCTACTGCCTCTGATCTGGCAGACTCACTAAATACAAATGCTTTGTTTATAAATTATGTGTGAGTGTTGGTGTGTGTCCCTGGCTATCGGTAAATAAAAGAATGTGCTTAATATAAGGAAAAAGGTTTGCTTAATATAAGGAATTTGAAATTATTCTACTTTTACTTTTGATACTTAGTATATTTGAGCTATTGCATTTACTTTAATACTTATGTTTATTTCAAACCAAATACTTTTTTACTTACACTCAAGTAGGATTTTACTGGGTGACTTTCACTTTTACTTGAGTCATTTTCTATTAAGGTATCTTTGCTTTGACACAAGTATGACAATTGGGTACTTTTTCCATCACTAGTTTGATTCAGTCATGTTTCAGTTTAACAGTTTCCTCTTTGCACAGCATCAGGGTAGGGTTTGAATTTCCTCTTTGAAACACTTGCTTCACACAGTAAGCTCTCTGCCTGAGATACACTAACTGGCACTAGCACAGCGTTAGGACCGAGCCTGGACCAACGGGTGGACCATCAGTCAGGGCATCCTGTCTTACAACATCACCCTCACCTTGCTCAGCATGGGGTACCAGAGAACTACCATGATCTCACTCCAGAGGATGTTGGGCCTCCTCATGCTCATGCTGTTACATGGAGGTGAGTGGTTAATTTGTTCCATACTTATCTATTAATATCTATTGTTGTGATCGCTGTGTGGATTATGATGTTTATGTTGACTGTAGTTTATCATTTAGTTATTATCTACTCTGGTGATATAGTAACTGTTTGCTGTCTCCCAGGGTGGTACTTAAACATGTGCTCGCCTCCTGCTAACAAAACTTGAACGGAAGTTGATTGTTGACAAAGGAAATTAGTTTTAACCCCACAATGGCCAATTTGAAGATAATATTTGAGAGCAATTAAAGTCAAGAAATTAAAGTATTCAATGAGCAATAAAAAAGTTATATTGATATGTTGCAATAATGCAATAAGGTAACAGTCATCAGTAGACAGGGCCCTGAGTTTTTCCTGATCAGGTCACATGGATAGAAACAACTCAGGACCCTAATTAAAGGATACATTATATGATGACATGAAATCACAAGAAACACACACTCACTCAGGTACAACACAGACACTGTTGATGTTGTTGAGTGATATGTCAGTGTCTAAATGGGTGGGGTGGGTGTGAATTTCCATGTGGTGTAACATTGAGAGCAACATATATGACTGCTGATGGTGGGTGTGGTGCTTGATTGTTAGTATGGGTGTATGGCTAGTATGTGCTAACCTATTGTCATGACTTCCGCCGAAGTCGGTCCCTCTCCTTGTTCAGGCGGTGATCGGCGGTCGACGTCACCGACCTTCTAGCCATCGCCGATCCACTTTTAATTGACCATTTGTTTTGTCTTTGTTTTACACACCTGGTTTCAATCCCCCCAATTACTTGTTTATTATTTAACACTCTGTTCCCCCATGGTTTTTGTGAGTGAGTGTTTGTATGTATACAGTCCGTTATTGTGGGCTAGTTTATTGAGTTGTATTTAATGATTCCTTGAGTAAATTACGTTCCTTACTCATATCTGCTGTCCTGCGCCTGTTACGGTTTTCTTCTAACTCCTCCTCTGACGAAGAGGTGTAGCAAGGATCGGACCAAAATGACGCGTGGTAATTTTCATACATGTTTAATGAACGAATAAACACGAACAATACAAAACAACAAACGTAACGTGAAAACCTAAACAGTCCTATCTGGTGACAACAAACACAGAGACAGGAACAATCACCCACGAAACACTCAAAGAATATGGCTGCCTAAATATGGTTCCCAATCAGAGACAACGATAAACACCTGCCTCTGATTGAGAACCACTCCAGACAGCCATAGACTATGCTAGATACCCCCACTAAGCCACAAATCCGATACCTAACAACACCCCAAGACAAAACACACCACAATAAACCCATGTCACACCCTGGCCTGACCAAAATAATAAAGAAAACACAAAATACTAAGACCAGGGCGTGACAGAACCCCCCCAAGTTGCGGACTCCCGGACGCACACCAAAAACCATAGGGGAGGGTCCGGGTGGGCGTCTGTCCATGGTGGCGGCTTCGGCGTGGGACGTGGACTCCATTCTATCCAAGTCTTAGTCCCTCCTCCTCGCGTCCTAGGATAGTCCACCCTCGCCGCCGACCATGGCCTAGTAGTCCTCACCCAGAACCCCACTGGACTGAGGGGCAGCTCGGGACTGAGGGGCAGCTCGGGACTGAGGGGTAGCTCGGGACTGAGGGGTAGCTCGGGACTGAGGGGAAGCTCGGGACTGAGGGGAAGCTCGGGACTGAGGGGAAGCTCGGGACTGAGGGGAAGCTCGGCACTGAGAGGAAGCTCAGCACTGAGAGGAAGCTCAGCACTGAGAGGAAGCTCAGGCAGGTGGTTGGATCTGGCAGATCCTGGCTGGCTGGCGGTTCTGGCAGATCCTGGCTAACTGGCGGATCTGGAAGGGTCTGGCTGACTGGCAGATCTGGAAGAGTCTGGCTGACTGGCAGATCTGGAAGAGTCTGGCTGACTGGCAGATCCTGGCAGGCTGACGAATCTGGAAGAGTCTGGCTGACTGGCGGATCTGGAAGAGTCTGGCTGACTGGCAGATCTGGAAGAGTCTGGCGGATCCTGGCAGACTGACGGATCTGGCTGCTCCATGCAGACTGGCGGCTCTGGCTGCTCCATGCTGACTGGCGGCTCTGGCTGCTCCATGCTGACTGTCAGCTCTGGCGGCTTCTTGCAGACTGGCAGCTCTGGCGTCTCCTTGCAGACTGGCGGCTCCTTGCAGACTGGCAGCTCCTTGCAGACTGGCAGCTCCTTGCAGACTGAGAGCGCTAGCTGCTCCATGCAGACCGACAGCTCTGGCTGCTCCATGCAGACTGGCAGCTCTGGCTGCTCCATGCAGACTGGCAGCTCTGGCTGCTCCATGCAGACTAACAGCTCTGGCTGCTCCATGCAGACTGGCAGCTCTGGCTGCTCCATGCAGACTGACAGCTCTGGCTGCGCTGAACAGGCAGGAGACTCCAGCAGCGCTGTAGACGAAGAAGGCTCTGGCAGCGCTGAACAGGCGAGAGACTCCGGCAGCGCTGTAGAGGAGGAAGGCTCTGGCTGCGCTGAACAGGCGGGAGACTCCGGCAGCGCAGGAGAGGAGGAAGGCTCTGGCTGCGCTGAACAGGCGGGAGACTCCGGCAGCGCAGGAGAGGAGGAAGGCTCGGGCAGCGCTGGAGAGGCGAGGCACACTGTAGGCCTGATTCGTGGTGCTGGCACTGGTGGTCCTGGGCCGAGGACACGCACAGGAAGCCTGGTGCGGGGAGCTGCCACCGGAGGGCTGGTGCGTGGAGGTGGTACTGGGTAGACCGGACCGTGCAGGCGCACTGGAGCTCTTGAGCACCGAGCCTGCCCAACCTTACCTGGTTGAATACTCCCGGTCGCTCTGCCAGTGTGGCGAGGTGGAATAGCCCGCACTGGGCTATGCAGGCGAACCGGGGACACCGTGCGCAAGGCTGGTGCCATGTAAGCCGGCCCAAGGAGACGCACTGGCCTGACCAAAATAATAAAGAAAACACAAAATACTAAGACCAGGGCGTGACAGCGCCTGACTCCTCCACACCAGCTACACACAGGCCGATTACACCTATATAAACTCCATATTTGACAGAAGCACCATTGTCAAGATTGTAACACATAGGGATGGACTATGTGCTTTACAGTGCTCTATTAAGCAATTGTTGTTCCATGATATACTGTACTTGCACAATAGGAAATGCGTCTGAATATTTTGGGCAAGGTGATTCCCCTTTCAGCATGTTTCAGAAGGGATGAGATCATCAACAACCTAATGTAATATTTTCATGAGAAATGTAAATGTTTGGGTAACCAATTATCAGCCATTTAATATAACGTGTCTCAGAGTTCACCCGTACTGCAGTTTACAGGAAAGGTCATTGTGAAATCCAACCAAAGACTAAAGACACCACCCACTCTGACTTTATCACCAGCTGCAGATGAAGCCGGTCTTCCTGACATCAACCCCCTGACTCTGGAGCCTCCAGTGGTGGTGGTGAGACACGGGAATCCACTGGAGGTCAACTGCAGCACATTGTTCAATACCCACCTAGGGATGCACTGGATCTCTACAGAAGGAAATACAAGCTTGGAGAAAAATAGCCAGTTTGTCACCTGGAACATGGCTGTGGTGGACTGGGGTACACAGGCTCGGTGCAACATAAAGTTGAATGGGAGTCTCCTATGCAGTCAAGACCTTACTCTCACTGTGTACAGGAAGTGTGTCCCATTGAATATGAGTAGATTCATTAGGAAAACATCACCGTTTAGAATAAAAAATGTTGTTTTTTCTGTACAATACAATAGTGAAGTCCACTATACAATTAACACATACAAGTAGGAAGTGTAAAGGAGAAATTAAAAATACATGTGGAAAACAATTATTAAAAAAATTATTTATATCACAAAGATTCCAGACAGCGTCTCCATCTCTGTTCTGAGACACTCTGGTCCCATGGTGGAAGGGAAAAAGTACCAGCTGCAGTGTGACATCCAGAACATCGCTCCTCTACAGAACCTGGTTGTGAAGTGGTACAAAGGGAATGAACCCTTAGATAATGTAACTTACAGTACTGTCAGTAAGACACCAGTGGATGTGTCAGATACTCTGATGATCAGCCCCTGTAGAGATGATGATGGAGCTCAGTATAGATGTAGAGCAGAACTGGACCTGGGACCAGAGGGACCACAACCCCATCCTACAGTGACATAGGAACCTCTCAACATTACTGTGCACTGTAAGTTGGCTATTAATCTTGATCTTTTTCATAAATCAAAAACACTTGACGGGTATGGCTTCCAATTCCAATTGAAATCCCATAAGTTGTATAGTTTTGAGTGGTCTACTCTAAAATCACCTCCTTTCTCCTTGGATGCTCCTTACGTTCCTTCTAGGGAATGAGACAGTGGTGAGTGCAGACAGTAATGTGTCTCTGAACTGCAGTGCTGATGGGAACCCTTCTCCTGAGATGAAGTGGAACTACACCGCTGCACGCAATGTGAAGTTGTCCACTGAGGGGCGCCAGAGGACTGTTAGAATCACCACAGCCACGTCTACCAATGCTGGGATCTACATCTGCACTGCCACGAATAGAGTTGGGACAGCCACCAGAACAACAACAGTAACTCTGAAAGGTATTATAACTGACCGACTGAGGGTCATGTTATGGTAGAAACGTAGCTGACCCTGATGTAGTGATCCATGTTGTCATAAGACATACTTCATATTCTTTCAGTAAGATGAATGAATGAATCACATTTAATTCTAAAGAGCTGAATTGTGAAACAGAAATCCTAGATCACAAGCTAGCCTGAATCAATTTATAAACAGAATTGGTCTGAATCATGTCTAAACTCTCCTGTTCTCCTTCTATTTCCTCTTCAGATGACCCCACAATTATAATTATTGTAACGATTACATTAGTTATCTTGGTCAGTACCCTGATACTCCTGAAAGTCTTCTGTATGTTGAGGAAAAGACGAGGATATTATCATTTCATAACAATCAACACCACAGACGTCAACCAGCCAAACAACGTTCCAATGATGCCACTGTCTACAACATGGGTAGGCAAATCTGATCCAGAGGGGTATCCTACGAAGGTTTGAGGAGTTACCGAGGTAAATTAGATCAACTCTGAGTTCAACTCGGGATAGCCATTCATAGGAAAGTGTCTCACCCTTTAGCCAGGTACATTTCAGAACGAATCTTCTCCTGAGCAGGCTAACTCCAGCCCAGTAGAGGCTGCTGAGGGGAGGACGGCCCATGATAATGGCTGGAACGGAGCGTGGATGCCATTCCACTGATTGCGCTCTAGCCATTTACCACGAGCCCGTCTTCCCCAATTAAGGTGCCACAACCTCCTGTGAACTCCACTTACACTGAATGAAACGACTGAGCCACGAGTTGAGGACCAATGAAATAAGAATCCCTCCAGTTTATAAAGATTGCGTCAACATCCACTTCGTTTTAGGATGACAATCTTTTATTCATGAAATGTTTTTTTTTTGTGTGTACATTTTTAAAAAGTTTAAAATATATCACATTCCCAATTTAGTAATGACAGAATGTATTTTAAACTTCACGCAGTAACCTTTTTGTATGACATGAAAATTATTTGGTCTACAAGCAACAATGGGATTTAATAAATCCCAAATACATTTCATCCACATCATTGAACAATTCATTCTGAATGAAAAGCTAAATATAATTTTTTTCAAACAACAATGAGACTGCGTGATCTGCCCCCAAAAATATTTAAAATGTAAGATTAAGGTGGGGATTCAATCCGACTAGTGTATTTTCCTTGATTTTGAATGTGACTTTCAGTAACAAATCTATGTGAGTTCACTGTTAATGTACTTGTATTGGATTTGGAGTCAATGTCAACTATGTGTAGATTAGACACATAGGGCTGCAACTTTGGTGGGTGGACATAACAACATTTTTTTTTAAATATCCAGTTGGATAAACACTCCAAACAGCCTATGCGACCGCTCGGAGACAACTGCATGTCTTAAAGCACACCGTTGCCTCGTTTTGTATCACATTCCAATGATAAACTGTGGGGGAAAAAAATGCAATTTCAAATTGGGGGGGGACAAAAAATGCAATTTCAAAATGTGTGGGGGGGGGGGGGGGGGGGGGGGGGACAAAAATGCAATTTCAAAATGTGGGGGGGGGACAAAAATGCAATTTCAGAATGTGGGGGGGACATGCCCCCCACCCCCAGTGAAGGTTGCGCCCCTGCTAGGAATTACACTGCATAAGAAAATAACAAAAGGAAATGTATTACTGCCATGTGCTGGCTGCCCTCTTGAACAAATAGTGTTGTAAAATGTGAGGATTTATGTAAGTATGAAGTAGCTATGTGTGTGTGCTTACCTCAGTCTAGAAAATGACTCCGAAAACTGTCAATACATAGGCCTTGATTCAGTGGTACAGTTTGTTGAATTGTGTTTAAACAATCTTAACTATGAGCTTTTTGTGTGACTAGCGTTTTGTTAATGCTTTTAGATTTAGATTTTTGGCTATTCAATTGTCTTGCATCTGTCATCATACAAAGGAATATAATAAGAATGTTCATATTTCTATATCAATGCTTAATTGTATTGCTTGCTGTAGTCTAATTACAGTAGAATCTGAACATTAATTTTCCTTGAACTATTTTCAAAACTGTTTTTAAAAGTAAATAAACAAGCGTCACTGCTTATGACATGCCAGTGAACATTTTATTGAAGGCAAATACATTAGGGAACTGTTCCTTTAAGAATTAGGATTTGGGAGTGACGCGGATATGAAAGCTAGTTTATCCCTCTTTCCTTTGCAACGGATATTGTTTAGATTAACTAGACTAGTTAGCGATAACTAGCTAAATTATAGGGAGAAATGATTCTCACTGTTTAGAAACGGAAAGGATACCAGAAGGGGTATTTGAGCGTCCTCGGAATTCATATTTCAGGGTTGAGGCGTCATCCAAATTGGGATAACTTTGAAGAAGTTCTTTGTATTCAGGGATCCGCTGATAAGAAGACGTTAAACATGGACTGGGGAACGGATCTCTGGGTGAGTATGCGAGCAGTCTGGGATCTGCCAAGGGCTTTAGCTCTCGTGAAGTTTTGCAAAGTATTGTTTTTGACACTTTTAATTCAATGTTTCATGTAGCTTCTTCTATGACTATGAGCATAACAAGAGACTGGGTTTGATGGAGGTAGTCAAACAATACTGAGAATTATTAAGAATATTTTTTTTGGGGGGAGATCCTCCCCCAAGATAATGTTACTGTTTAAAACACATTTCATGCAATTCTATGTATTTTGACATGGCGTAGTTCTATGACCGGGGTGGGGAAAAAATGTAGACCACAGGTTAGGTGTATTTAGGATGCTTTGAACATTTAAATTAACTCACAATTTGATGACTTTGTTACTTTGAGATTTTGGGGGGGATTAAGTATTTTTTGTTGTTTGTTTGTGGTTTGACACTTTATTCAGACAGTAATGAAATGAGATCGGGACACAGGTAAATGCTAGAAACAGTGGGAAGGTTGTAAGCAGGGATTGAAACCCGGTTCTCATGTGGAAAGTTGTATGCTCGGCACAGGAATTTTTAATGTTAATGGAAGTGGGTAACACTTTTTTTTTTTTATGGGTCTGGAAGAAAATCCTACTTGGTTTCCAGGAGAGTTGGCCACACCTGATCTATGTTTCCCAAGTGCTGGGTGTTTGAAAAATGTCTTAAAATCACCCAAGCTTGATGAAAAATCTAATTAATATCAATATTCAGGTGGTTTATGCCTTCTAAGGATATAGATTGAGGGTAAGGCCCTGCGATAGACTAGCGTCCTATACTTTACCTCAAGCTGCCTCACGCAACAGAAACAGTAGATGGGCTCCTGCCCTATGAGCCGTTCCAGCTCGTGCAAGCCAAGGCTCGTGCCAGGATACTTACAATTTATGCTTACTATATAGTTGAAGATCCTTGCTGTCATCTTACTCTACATAGTCCCCCTACCATATCTGCCTAGCTTGTGCACAATACTAAAATATTTGATTCCTGGAGCATTGAATATCAATGATTATTTGTATAATTTATTCAAAACTGTCCATGAATAGCTGCAGTAATACATAGCCTCATTCATTTTCACAGACACAAGTAGCCATATCAGACTTCAAATATGTGATTACAGTGGCAGAATTGGGAAGAAGTGGAATAATAAAATGTGTGGGGAATGTCAGTCGTGTTCTTGCTGACAAGCACAGTAATTACCCTATATTTTAGCCCATTGTTGAGAATGAGAATTGTTCCACTGATCATACTGAAGTAAATTGATAATAAAATCTCTTGAAGACAAGATGTCATAAATCCAACCCTACATCCTAACCAAACAATTGTTCTATTCATTGCTCCCCCTCTAGAATCAAACATACAGTTTTCGGGTTCACAATCTGTTTGACAAAATTATTTAATGTGTGGATGAAATCGACTTTAGTACATGCTGTCTAAAGGCTGCATTCTATCAAGCTGATTCCTAGTCCAATATGTGATAGATGCCATATAAATGCTGTTGGAACACTAATGCACATGTTTTGGGAATGTCCTGTGGTGTCCCCGTTCTGGTTACATGTTTTGGGAATGTCCTGTAGTGTCCCCGTTCTGGTTACATGTTTTAAATTGCCTTACAAAAGTTTTGGGTTACCCTGTGAACAAAGATCCACTTTTTGTTTTTGTTGAATAATGACTCTGCATTTGTACTGCAACTGGTTCAGAAAATGAATCATTTATGTGGGGTTGACATCAGCAAAAAAAGGTTATCCTTAGTGCTTAGATTACCCCTCCAATCCTCTCAGCTCAAACATTTTCAAGATATTGTTCGTATAGAGTGATCAGTGGCCGTGATGAATAAAGCTCCGGCAAATCCAGTTGAGGCATGGGATGTATTATGCAAATATCTATCAGATATCAACAACTCTTGACCAAGCAATGGACCTACATGGTAAGGGCCAATGCGTGAGAGTTTGCAGCTCTGAGTCTGCTTTAAGTTTGCTTTAAAAACCCCTAGAGTCGATGTTCACGCGGAACTCTAATTAGCATAATAATACATCTGTGAATTCAAGCGAGAGGGCAGTATTTTTGTTGTTGTATTGGATGCGTCTCAATCCACCGCATCGTCTGATGTTGCAGTTCCGCATCTGCGGTGAAAGGTGGCAGAACTAGAGTAGGGTTTGTCAGACCATGAGACATCCTGAAAATCTGTCTTCTCACAAAACCGTATTTAGCGTCCAAACGGTTTGGCCTACAAACTGTTATGACTCCTCTATGGAAAGATTGCTCCATGGGACACGTCTGAAGTTGGTACAGCCCATCTTCCAACTTCTGTTTGTAGCATCCTAACAGTCTGGGCTACAATAATATGACCCCTCTGTGGAAAGGTTAGACTCACGAACATGTACATGTCGGTTGTTTTGCTCTAGGACGCCCACAGGCCTCACAAGAACGTCGCCCGGCACCAGTTGAAAGAAATTAATGGAAGCATACACTGTGTATTCGGAAAGTATTCAGATCCCTTCCCTTTTTTCACATTAAGTTACATTACAGCCTTATTCTACACTGGATTGAATTCATTTTTCCCTCATCAATCTACACACACTACCCTATAATGACAAAGTGAAAAGTTTTTTTTTTTACATTTGCAAATATAAAGCAGAAATACCTTATTTACATAAGTATTCAGACCCTGTGCTATGAGACTCGAAATTGAGCTCAGGTGCATCCTGTTCTACAAGCTGAGGTAAATTCAACTGATTGGTAAATTCAATTAATTGGGCATGATATAAGTTCCGACAGTTGACCGTGCATGTCAGAACAAAAACCAAGCCATGAGGTAGAAGGAATTCTCCATAGAGCTCCGAGACATGATTGTGTCAAGGCACAGATCTGGGGAAGGGTACCAACACATTCCTACAGCATTGAAGGTCCCCAAGAACACAATGGCCTCCATCATTCTTAAATGGAAGAAGTTTGGAACCACCAAGACTCTTCTTAGAGCTGGCCGCCTGGCCAAACTGAGCAATCGGGGGATAAGGGCCATGGTCAGGGAGGTGACCAAGAACCCGATGGTCACTCTCAGACCTCCAGAGTTCCTCTGTAACCTTTCAGAAGGACAACCATCTCTGCAGCACTCTACCAATCAGGCCTTTATGGTACATTGGCCAGGAAGAAGCCACTCTTCAGTAAAAGACACTTGACCGCCCGCTTGGAGTTTGCCAAAAGGCACCTAAAGGGCTCTCAGACCATGAAACAAGATTCTCTGGTCTGATGAGACCAAGATTTAACACTGGCCTGAATACCAAGCATCACCTCTGGAGGAAACCTGGTACTATCCCTACTGTGAAGCGTGTTGGCAGCATCATGCTGTGGGAATGTTTTTCAGCGGCAGGGACTGGGAGACTAGCCCGGATCGACGGAAAGATGACCGGAGCAAAGTACAGAGAGATCCTTGATGAAAACCTGCTCCAGAGTGCTCAGGACCTCCAGGCTGGGCTGACGGTTCAGCTTTCAACAGGACAACAACCTTAATCACACAGCCAAGACAACATGAGTGGCTTCAGGACAAGTCTCTGAATGTCCTTGAGGGACCCAGCTAGAGCCCGGACTTGAACATCTCTGGAGAGACCCGAAAATAGCTGTGCAGCGACGCTCCCCATCCAACCTGACTGAGCTTGAGAGGATCTGCAGAAAAGAATGGGAGAAACTCTGCAAACACAGGTGTGCCAAACTTGTAGCGTCATACCCAAGAAGACTCGAGGCTGTAATCGCTGCCAAAGGTGCTTCAACAAAGTACTGAGTAAATGGTCTGAATACTTATGTAAATGTAATACGTTTTTTTTATTTTTTAGAAATTAGCAACATTTTCTAAATTTGTTTTTGTTTGTGATTTGAGGAATTATGTGTGATTGTTTTCCTTATCAATGTAATCAATTTCAGAATAAGGCTGTAATGCAACAAAATGTGGAAAAAGTCAAGGGGTCTGAATACCATGTATACAATGTACACATACGCATGCATACATACTGAACAAAAATATATAAACGTAATGTGCGACAAGTTCAAACATGTTACTGAGTTACAGTTTATGTAAGGAAATCAGTCAATTGAAATAAATTCATTTGGCCCAAATCTATGGATTTCACATGACTGGGAATACAGATATGCATCTGTTGGTCCCAGATATCTTAAAAACAGAGGTAGGGGCGTGGATCAGAAAACCAGGCAGTATCTGGTGTGATATAATTGTTTATTTAACTAGTCAGCGTGCCTCATGCAGCGTAACATATCTCCGTCGCATAGAGTTGTCAGGCTGTTGATTGTGGCCTGTGGAATGCTGTCCTACTCCTCTTCAATGGTTGTGCGCAGTTGCTGGATACTCCACTGTCGTAATTCTGTGGCCTTTATATTGTCCCCAGCACAAGGTGCACCTGTGTAATGATCATGCTGTTTTAATCAGCTTCTTGATATGCCACACCTGTCAGGTGGATGGATTATCTTGGCAAATGAGAAACTCTCACTTACAGGGATGTTAACAAATTTGTGCACAACAATTTTTAAAGAAATAAGTTGTTAAAATATGAAAATCATACTGTGGACACCAAAGGCTTTGCATGCAAATGCATTTAGTGCTCATCTCTGACAGGTGAACTGTGAGGTGTACAATTGTATTAGGAAAGTAGTCTATAAAGTTTTGCATATGCTACACATCAAAAACACAAGGAATAGTGTTTTTGTAATTTGCTTAAAGGGTGGTTTTTAAAGACTTGTAAATGTGGCTAATTTGGCCAGCATCCCTCATTTATTGATGCTGCGTCAGGTTGGATCTGAATGCATAAGGATGTCCATTAAAGTTCTCAAATGTCTGGTAAATAAAAATGTTACCTAATTTTAGAATATTCACATGAAAATCTGTCGCCAATTGGATGGGTCCATATTATTTTTTTGACACCTTGAGTTGGACCAGCATGTCACTCTCTGAACAGATACAAATGTGATGCTGTTTATACAGGCAGTCCAATTCTGATATTTTTCACTAATTTGTCCTTTGCACAATCAGATCAGTTTTTTTTTTTGCCCATAATTTTAAGTGTGTGTAATTGCAGCACGCAATTTGTGGTGTTCCTGCATGTGTGCATTCCTGAATCTGCATATAAGTCCCCCCTCCCCCTTCCATAAATGGGCAAAAGATCAGAATTGGGCTGTCTGTGTAAATGCAGGTACATAAGTTGTAGCACGATTTGTAACTCAAATCAAACTGCTGTCATTGGGGACCCTGAAGAACAAAGCAGCTGGTGTCTTGTCTCTCAGATCATTATGCTATTAACTAACTAGCCAAGTTCAAGTCAATGTTTAATTTCTCAAGAAAAAGCTTATGACCCAGATTGTTGTGCACAAACTGCCAAACATTCAGAAGGTCTAGGGCCGAGGACGTTTTTTACTCACGTGAATTTCATTGACGCCCCAAGACTAGTTTTGTCCTAAGGAAGTGTCCACTTTTGGGAGGGCTATGCCCGCAACATTTTGTCCCACAGTTGGGCGTTACTTGATTCCCAGAAATAGGACCCTTTTGCCTCTTGCTGCCCACTGCGCGCATGGATGGAGCACAGTCTCATGGGCATGGCTGCTTGAGCCCTGTAGTCATTTTGCTCCAAATACATTTTCTTCTGCAACTTATATTGTCACCAACCATTGACTTGAAGTTGACATATTGAATGATATCAGTTACATGATGGCACATTTACTCCAGATCCTTCAATGTTTTCAACATTTCAACAATGCACTGTACTGAGCATGCCAGAGGTCACCAGCCCAACTCTAGTCCTGGAGAGAGGGTTTGCCAACTAGGCTAATTACTGACAACCAATACCTTCATTGAGGAGTTTAAAATAGCCTGGGAAAACACTGTAGTGTACACTTGCTTTCCAGGACCAGGATTGGTGCCCACTAAAGTACTGTGTGACAACAAGCAATAGCTCACTTTTTAACATAGATAGCTGGATGGATCTTTGCTCTCGCTCATCGATCTCACATGGTTTTAATGAGCATAATGAGTTGATTTCAACCTCTTTTGACTGCCACCGGTTGTCATGGATTCCCCAGCCAATGTGCACAAGAGTGAGTTACAGTGGTAGCTGGTAGGCGACACAATGGACAAGACAAACAGAGAAACAAGCAGTCTTTTCACTAGAAAATCAGGCCGAGAACACACTGCCCCTCAATGTTGCTACACTGTTTATCTGAGAGCTAGGCTATGGCTACTCCACCACCCACCCAGTGATCTGACCTCCTACACACACACCCACCCACACCCACATAGTGAGTATGTAAATGGAGCATTACAGAGAGGAGGGTGGGACGGTAGGTTCTGACCTCATTACCCATGTTCCCCCTGGGCCTCTCTCTCTTCCTCCTGTCCCCTTTCCATCCTCAGTGCTGCGCTGCATGGAGCACCAGCAACCTAATTAGGTTTGACCTCATTTAATGAACTCAAAACATCTCATCTCTCCATGCTCTTGTATTTATTTATATGGATATATTTGTCACATCTGTTTCACTTTTTAACCCAAGAGACATTTCTTCAAACCTCTACTTTCCTCTGAAAACAGATTTTATTAGCTGGTAGTTTACTGTACCTTCTCTCAGGTTTAGACCATACTACTAGTGAAATTGATTGTGAGAGAATGAGTTCAATTTGCACACAGATCTAACCAGGTTTTCATATGTTTGTATTTATGTGTGAGGGAGACTATTGGCAAACATTCATTCCTTCTCTCGCCACATTGTCCAGACTGCCTAATTGGTTGTGATTGTGTTTGGCCAGTAACGTTCGTGGCCAACTGTGCTGCCTGATCTGTGGCATCTGTCCCCTGCTTTCCTTGCCGTTAATCCAGCAGTTATTTTAGGCACCTAGTGTTCAGTGTGTAAGATCAGTGTGACTGAGTGAGGACAGGCTCTGTGTGTGTTCCACAATCCAGGACTGTAAAAAAATGTAGCATGGCAGGCGGGCCCTTTTTATAAAGATCATGAAAGACAGTGACTAAGGCAGGAAACATTCTTCATGGTCGTGGAGCAGTATCATTGGTGTAAAAATACTTGGAAGTACTACTTAAGAAGTTTTTGGAGGTATCTGTGCTTTACTATTTATATTTCTGGCTAATTTTACTTCACTCCATTCCTAAAGAAAATGTGAACTTTTTACTCCATCCATTTTCCCAGACACCCAAAAGTACTAATTCACACATGTATTAAGAGAACAGCCTCTGATCTGGAGAACTCACTAAACACATGCTTCAATTGTAAATTATGTCTGAGTGTTGGCACATGCCCCTGGCTTTCTGTAAGTAAATACATTTAAAAAAACAAGAAAATGGTGCCATCTGGTTTGCTTCCTAAAATTGTATTTTTTTATTTTTTTACTTTTGATGCTTTTTGATAAACTAAGTACTTTTAACCTTTTACTGAAGTAGTATTTTACTGGGTGACTTTCAATTTTACTTGAGTCATTTTCTATTACTCAAGTATGAAAATTGGGTACTTTTGCCACCACTGAGCAGGATGACTTCCCATGTACAGGGTGATGCCTTTAACTTGTAATCTGTCTGTAGTTGGGGGGTGGAGGTAGAAGACACAGGCTGCTGGTTTGAGGCAGGGCCAACATGGATGGATAGGCCTACAGTCTTTGGAAGATTACTGTTCTTTGCTGTGTCCGTGTGTCCTAAATGCTATCATGAAGCTCACAGTATGCTAATGAAAAGCCCAACTGAATGTCCTAGCTTACTGAAACTTTATATTGGATCTTAACCGCTAAGACAGGAGAACTTTGTGAAACTGGAATGAAAACCAATGTTCTCTCCTTGTCTCTTGGTGGTGTTTAGGGTGAACACAAAAAGAGCACACTGTGTGCTGTGGCCCTCATTTTCCTGCCCCAAAACATTTGATCAGACTTCTAAAAATAAGTCCTCCCTGTTACACACACGCACACATACAGCAAGTTGCTCGCAATGTTTCATACAAGCCCACATGTTCATGTGTTACGTGTTCTTCTCAAATAAAAGGCTGTAGGTGTTATTTGTTCACTCTCTTTTTGTGTGCCCTTTGAAGGGGTAGGATGGGTCAAGAACATGGCCCAACATGACAGGAATCTCTTCCCATAGACGGCCCGCCTCCATACTGTAACTACAGAGGGCTTGGAGGTGTTCGGAGGGAGGATTGGCTGTTCCTTGATATCATCCTCACTCTCTAACAGGCTTGTCTGTGCTTGAAGTGGCCATAAAGCACCCAGCCAAAAAAGGAACTGAAGAGAAGAGAGACGAAGACTCCTCACTGCATATCAAAGTGTGGGAATTTCTGTTCATGATATGTGTGGTAGCAAGCCTATTTCCTTTTTCTTCTGCGAGTTGACTGTGTTTTTGCTTTTGAAGTGTAGGGAAAACCAAATAACGATGCGTTACGTTTTAGTGCGTTTTTGTTTCGCCCATCCATCACCCTCTTCCGATGACAAAAATAAACATTGTTTTTACAGCATTTGATTTGTTTTGTACATTATATACACATACATGGCACTCATCTTTTCTTTTCTTCACAGTAGTTACACAGCAAGAATATACACCGAACAAAAATATCAACTCACCATTCTAACTATTTCAAAGATTTGACGGAGTTACAGTTCATATAAGGAAGTGAATCAATTGAAATAAATGCATTAGGCTCTAATCTCTGGATTTCACATGACTGGGCAGTAGTGCAGCCATGGGTGGGCCTGGGAGGGCATCAAATTAAACTTCATTTGTCTCATGCGCCGAATAAAGTGTAGACCTTACCGTGAAATGCTAACTTACAAGCCTGTAACTAACAATGCAGTTCAAGAAGAGTCAAGGAAATATTTACCAAGTAAACTAAAGTAAAACATAATAACAAGTACCACAATAACGAAGCCATATACGGGGGGTACCGAGTCAGTGTGCGTACAGGTTAGTCGAGGTCATTTGTGAATTATAGGCAGGTGTGAAGTGGCTATGCTGCTACTCGCTGTTTATTATCTATGCAATGTACAAACAAATGGAGGGGGTGGTGTCCGTGTTATGTCCAGTGGCCATTTGATCACCCACTGGGGAGCCAGGCCCAGCCAATCAGAATGAGTATTTCAAACAATAGGGCTTTATTACAGACAGAAACAGTCCTCAGCACCCCCTCCTCAACACACACCCGGCGATCCTGCATGTGAAGAAGCTGGATGGGTCCTGGGCTGGAGTGGTTGCGAGGCCGGTTGGACGTACTGCCAAATTCTCTAAAATGATGTTGGAAGCAGCTTATGGTAGAGAAATGAACATTAAATTCTCTGGCAACAGCTCTGGTGGACATTTCTGCAGTCAGCAGGCTAATTGCATGCGCCCTCAACTTGATTTCAACTGTGTTGTGATGTTTCGCCTAGATTCTGAACCTTCTTAATCACATAGTATATACAGATTGTAAGTTAAAAGATTAATATTTTTATTGAAACTATTATATTGTTGATTGACTATGGCTTTCCGAATCTCCCAACAGTGCTATTTGTAGGGTTAATTTGAGGTAAATGTTGTGATTTTTCAACCATTCCTGAACCCGTGACCAGAAACAATGGGGGCAATACCAGAATAATCTAATGATACTGTCTCTTCGCAGCACAATCTGCAGAGCTGAGATGATTGTATGCCCTATATACCTAACATTCTGTTGGTGGCAAGAATTTTAGACATAATTTTCTTATTGAATCAAGTGTTGTTTTTTTTTTTTTTTTTGTATCAGTTCAAAACCATGTGACATAGAATCAGTACATCAAATCTTTTCTATTTTACAATCTGTATGGCACCGCTGTCAACATTTTGGTCCTCAAATTAAACTGGTATGTTTTTAAATTTATGAAGATTTCTTTTAGCCAATTTTTGGCCTTTTAAAGGTGATGTATGCAATTTATATGCAATTCATATTTGGGATGTTTCTACTGAGTCTACGTACTACAGGAAGTGCAAGAGTGGAGGGTTTCCTATTTCCTGTCGGTAAAAGGTTGTCCTCCCTGTGTCCTCTTGCTCTCTCTCTTGCCCTTTTCCAACTTTTTCCCCCTCTTCCCCCTCTCTTTAGCAGCAGGATGATTTAGCATCTCAAGGCCGGGAGTTAAGGGTTGTGCATATGTAGAGAATTCTTGGAAGCCATAACATTTGGGTAGATATGGTGACTTGAGATTCAGTATCAACAGTCTGTAAACGACATGTTCCTTCAGACTGATTAATATCCAGCGTTCTTTTAGATGACGTCACTCATCCGATGGAGCATGCCCTGTCATTCTTAGCTCATCACCATTAGATATCATCCATCTCGTGTGCATCGTGCATAATCTCTTTCTCTCTCTTTTCGTGTTCCTTCTCCCCAGGACCAATATGACATCATCGACAAGCACACGCAATCCGGGCTGGAACTGGTAGAGAAGTATGTCAAGTTTGTGAAGGAGAGGACGGAGATAGAGCAGAATTATGCCAAGCAGCTGAGGTAGGCCTCATTCTTCATGGTTCCTCATTCCTCAGGCCTCATTCCTGCCTGTGTGCCCACAGCAGTTGATGTTTGTGCTCAAAAGCTGTTTTATGAAATGTATGTGGTGTCTTATGACTAGTTTGGGGCAGAATTGAACTTGTCTCCCCCTGTTGGCATTGCCCCAGCCCAGACAGTCCCAGAAACACTGCCATCATTCTCAAGCTTGAGCCTGCATTATTGCCTCCCTTTTTCTCTATTTCTCACTCTCACTCCAAGTGTGTCTGTCAGTATCTGCTGATGGGCTCTGGTGGAGAGGAGAGGAAGTGGGAGCAGACTGGCACATGATGGACAGGATGTGGTCAGCGAGAGCTCTAATGAAAGAAGGAAGAATAGGAGAAGTGGATCTGTTTTAACATAATGTTCTTCTTGACTGTAGTTTTGCATTGGCTTTCCCTTAAAGGGGCAGTGCAGTCAAACATGATTTCCTGTGTTTTATTTATCTATACACACACACACACACACACACACACCACACACACACACACATCTGTCCACTGAGGTTGGAAGAATACAGTGAAATTGTGACAATTATGATAATGCCCTTTTAGTGTAAGAGCTGCCTGAAATTTCAGTTTGTTTGGCTGGGTGCTTTTTTTTAGACCTCGATGTTAATAATAGGCCAATAACAGCTAGCTTTCAGGTTACACATCCTTCACATTAGGCTCCTCTCGGACCACTCTCAGACAGACCACTCACAGACTTAGCAGAGTTCTTGCTAGTTTCTTTTTGACCATTTTAATTAAAAACATTTACAGTAAGTAATTGTTACCTAGAAATGATTTGATATTGAGATTAAAAAGGAAAGATCAACTGTGCCAGTGGACCGGGGCAGTCTTGCCTATAAGAAGCAAATATTGTGTTTCTTAGAGGTGTGGATTGATTTTTAAATTGAATAATTTCTATTAAACACAAACCGTAACCAATTTAGGTTTGAACTTGTTTATTGAGATTTGAATAGACACCCTCATTTGATGCATTGTGTTTTCCTATCATTTAGGATAATTAAGTTTGCATCTGTGCTTTTGACATATTCTATCTTCCAGACTACTTACCATATCTTCCCCCTCTCCTAATATTGACAGAAATCTAACAAAGAAATACAATCCTAAACGAGGCTGTAAAGAGGAACAGGAATGCAGGTGAGCTATTGTGGGCTTTTGTGTGTGTGAATGAATGTGTGTGTGCATAAAATAAATGTGCTTTATTTGTACCTGCCCAGGCCAGCTGTGATCTTCAACATGACTTTCAGTTCCTAATCAGACATAGAGAAGGAAAACAAAGCTTGACTAAAATAATACACCAACAATACATGACGTAATTTCAATGACGTGTTTTCAAACTGCTTTCCTGTCTATAGTACTGTAGTTGGAGAGGCTATGCCAGCACCTGCAGAGCAATGCAAATGACTGCTACTATACCCCCTGAGAGGGAAACGGGAATAAGGAAGTAGTGGACCTATCATTACCTGGCTAACACCGCTATTTAAGCTACCGTGTATGTAACTTCCTGTCAATGCCCAAATCCATTACAGATCTCATCTCTTCTGTATCCTTTCCCTCCCTTCCTCGTCCCTCCCCCTCTTCACTCCCCTTCTTCTCCCATAGGTTCTCCAACCACCAGTCCTTCCTGGACATCCTGAATGAGATGAATGACTACGCAGGACAGAGGGAGCTGATTGCTGAGAACATGATGATGAACATCTGCATCGAACTCACCAAGTACCTGCAGGAGCTCAAGATGGAGCGTAAGACGGTGAGAGAGGGATTCACACTGAGAGAGAAGGATGGAAGATTTCAAAACTCTGATTATTATAGTGAGGGCGAGTGAAGATTGGTGGGATCTAGGGAAAAGGAGGGAGAGTATGAAGGAGACAGGAAGGACTAGCAGAGATTTGTAGGTTCCTCTGTTATGGCACGAAGGTCGCCTTACTTGGGTTCTCTCGTAGGGGGGTGGTAACTGTCATGTTGTCATCCTTTGAAAGGAGAGGAATGCCTTGGTCCAACCCCAATGGAATATAGAACACACACAAACATTTAAAGTCTCCCAGTAGACATGACCCACAGACAGACAGACTGCTATTTGTTTACCATCTGTTTTGTTCAGTGGTTTTTGGTGGCCGTTGTTTATTCTGTACCCAATACCAATGGCCCTGTCTCAGTAGGGACAGTCATGTCATCATTCTAGTGTTCTTGGTGTCTCATGTGTCCTCTCTCTGTTTGTCTGTTTGCAGCATCTGTCAGAGGCCAAGAAATCCCAGCAGAGTTTGGAGAGCACCTATAAGCAGCTCGACAGTGTAAGTTTGTTTACATGTCAGGCCGTCTGCCAATAACTCCCCTCTTCCAAAGGGAAAATCTACGTTGTTGTTAGAATACGAATGTATACATCCTCTCTATACAGTAGGCCAATACTTTCCTTGTCAGGGAACAACTTGTCTGTCTTTCTGTTCAGTCAAAGGGCAATGTTTTGTCCAGTCACTGTCCTCCATTGTCTAATGTGGTGAAAGCTGACAAATGTTTCTGAATGCTCTCTCATATTGTCTGCTTTTTGTCTGCTGTAAGTGGGGTCATTGTTACATCAGTGAAAGGGATGTTTGTTCACTAGTTGTGTGTATGGTGATTCAGGTGACCAGTATTTGTAATATACAGTAAAAAGAGATGAGGAGCTCATTTTAAAAGCAGGGGTAGGGAACCAAAACGAGACCAGAAACTAGCAGCACTCCAGCCCATTGCTCATCGCTGTATGGCTCAGCACCACTGACTTAAACCACTGATGTTCCAGCCCCATTCAGTAAAGTCAGGTGTTAGTGGCCATTGGGCAAGTGTTCACTAACCTTGGGTGAAGCAGATGTCTTGCTTGTACACAATAGTAGAGACTATTCTATTCCATTCAAAGAATGCCCACAGAACACAGTATTGGGTAAGCTAAGATCAACATGGTGTGTTTCTGTCTCTCTCTGTGTTTTAGAGTAAGAAACGTTTTGAGAGGGAGTGGCGGGAAGCGGACAAAGCTGCTCAGTATGCCGAGAAAACTGACCAGGACATCAACGCCACAAAGGCCGACGTCGAGAAGGTAGGAGGACACAAACGCAGAATAAAAAGAACACAGGTTTTCATTTTCCGTTGCAAAAGGTTTTCTTACGGTGTGCCTGAACGGAACACAATCCAGCTGTCCTACTTGTCCTGTTTCCCCTTAGACAGTGGAATGTGAGCCACCAGACCGACCTGTGTGTGACCTGTGTGTTTGTTTTGTTACCTGTGTCCAGGCCAAACAGCAGGCCAACATGAGGACACATATAGCGGAGGAGTGTAAGAACGACTACGCAGCCCAGCTGCAGAAATACAACAAGGAGCAGAGCCAGTTCTACTTCAGTGACATGCCTCTCATCTTCAACGTAAGGCAGAGCCTCTAACCCATCCATCCTGACCTTAACCTAGCTTTCCTTCCTTATGCTGGAAATATTTTAAATTCTAACATTTGGTTCAATAGACACTAAAAACACAGCTGACTTTTTAAATGTTTTATTTAACCTTTATTTAACCAAGCAAGTCAGTTAAGAACAAATTGTTATTTACCATGATGGCCTAACAAAAGGCAAAAGACCTTCTGTGGGAACGGGGGCTGGGATTTAAAAATTATATATAACATATAACAACGAGAGACATCATGACATGAGGAGATATCTAAGACGACAACATAGCAAGGCAGCAATGGATGGTAACAATACAATATGACAACAACGTGGTAACAACACAACATGGTAGCAGCACAAAACATGGTACAAACATTATTGGCCACAGACAACAGCACAAAGGGCAAGAAGGTAGAGACAACAATACATCACACAAACAACTGTCAGTAAGAGTGTCCATGATTGAGTCTTTGAATGAAGAGATTGAGATAAAACTGTCCAGTTTGAGTGTTTGTTGCAGCTCATTCAAGTCGCTAGCTGCAGCGAACTGAAAAGATGAGCGACCCAGGGATGTGTGTGCTTTGGGGACCTTTAACAGAATGTGACTGGCAGACTGGGTGTTGTATGTGGAGGATGAGGGCTGCAGTAGATATCTCAGATAGGGGAGAGTGAGGCCTAAGAGGGTTTTATAAATAAGCATCAACCAGTGGGTCTTGCGACAGGTATACAGAGATGACCAGTTTACAGAGGAGTATAGAGTGCAGTGATGTGTCCTGTAAGGAGCATTGGTGGCAAAACTGATGGCCGAATGGTAAAGAACATCTAGCCGCTCGAGAGCACCCTTACCTGCTGATCTATAAATGATGTCTCCATAGTCTCGCATGGGTAGGATGGTCATCTGAATCAGGGTTAGTTTGGCAACTGGGCTGAAAGAGATTACGATAGAGGAAACCAAGTCTAGATTTAACTTTAGCATGCAGCTTTGATATGTGCTGAGAGCAGTACAGTGTACTGTCTAGCCATACTCCCAAGTACTTGTTTGAGATGACTACCTCAAGCTTTAAACCATCAGAGGTAGTAATCACACCGGTGGGGTGAGGGGCATTCTTCTTATCAAACCACATGACCTTTGTTTTGGAGGTGTTCAGAACAAGGTTTAGGATAGAGAAAGCTTCGACACTAAGAAACCTTTGTTCTAGAGCATTTAACACAAAATCCGGGAAGGGGCCAGCTGAGTATAATACTATCATCTGCATATAAATGGATGAGAGAGCTTTCTACTGCCTGAGCTATGTTGTTGATGTAAATTGAGAAGAGCTTTTGGCCTAGGATCGAGCCTTGGGGTACTCCCTTGGTGACAGGCAGTGACTGAGATAGCAGATTTTCTGGCTTTATACACTTCACTCTTTGGCCTGGTTTGTTAACTACCTCTCAAAGACCCCTCAGACACCAATACTCATTAGCCGGCCCACAAGAATGGAATGGTCTATCGTATCAAAAGCTTTGGCCAAGTCAATAAAAATAGCAGCACAACATTGCTTAGAATCAAGGGCAATGGTGACATAATTTAGGACCTTTTAAGGTTGCAGTGACACATCATAATCTGAGCGTAAAACAGATTTCATACCAGAGAGATACTGGTATAAAATACTATATACAGTACATCAAGAAAGCCAGTCAGTTGGTTATTGACAAGTGTTTCCAACACTTTTGATAAACAGGGCAAAATAGAAATAGGCCTGTAACAGTTAGGATCAGTTTGATCTCCCCCTTTTTTAAATAAGGACACAACGTGGCTGCCTTCCAAGCAATGGGAATCTCCCCAGAAAGGAGCGAGAGGCTTGGCGACGATAGGGGCAGCGACCTTAAAGAAGAAAGGGTCTAAATTGACTGACCCAGATGTTTTTTGGGGGTCAAGTCTCAGGAGCTCCTCTAGCACCTCAGAATCAGTGACTGCCTGCAGGTTGTTATTCTTTAATCAGGCACCAAGACATGGCAGATCTGATTGAGTGACGTCCCATATGTGCCTCCTCTCCCTATAGAAACTCCAGGACATGGATGAGAGGCGGGTGAGGAAGCTGGCGCAGGGCTACGTCTTGTTCTCAGACACGGAGAGGCACGTGATGCCCATTATCGGGAAGTGTCTGGAGGGCGTCACCAAAGCGGGCACTAATGTCAATGAGAGGAATGTGAGTCGTCTGTAGTGTACTGAATGTATACAAAACAAACGTAACGTACGTAGATACATGCGGTCCAATGAAGTTCAAAAGAATGTTCGGGAAATGGGTATGAAACACACATGCTTTGAAACGTTTTGGTTTTGTTGGTCTGTGTTTCACTGTCGTAATCCAACCTACTGTCCCTGCAGGACTCCATTGCTCTTATAGAGCAGTACAAGTCAGGCTTTGAGCGTCCTGGGGACCTGGACTTTGAGGACTACAGTCAGGGCATCAACCGTGCCTCCTCAGACAGCAGCCTGGGCACCCTCGGTACACCCAAAGGCCCCCTGGAGCTGCTGGGCAAGAACAGGAGCAAACCGTTCTGGCTGTTCAGCAAGAAGAGTAAGGTAGGCTGACAGTACCACCACTCCTCCTCACAATGACAAGTCTACACCCCTGGTACATCCCACTCCCATGACTCAGTTCTGACTAGCTGAGTGACTTTCTGAATTAGGAATAGACATTATTATCCTAATCTGCAATTCATACCCTAATCAGTTTGTTTCCCTCCTATGAATGACTAATCCCATGAGTGGATTTCTTAGTGTTTGAAATGATCAGTGCTCCAAGGTGCAGGTAGATAAACCATGAGCAGTGTGTGTGTGTCAGTGTTGAGGCAGAGGGGCTGAATCAGGGAGACAGCATCTGGTGGTCCCTAGAGGGATGTTCCCTCTGTCACTATGGTCTTGAAGCTGTGGTCTCACACACAATCTTTCCTGTTCCCAGAGCTCTGCATGTACATACTGCATGGCCCCCTCTCTAACACACACACACACACACACACACACACACACACACACACACACACACACACACACACACACACACACACACACACACAGACACCTTTCTAGAACTGGTATGTGCATGGCTGTGTCCCTGGCCTGTCTGTGAATATGCCCCCTCTGACTTTCTGCAACGTGTGACTGACTGACTGGTTTCCAATAGGTCAACTCTACTGGCAGGCAGCGATCTGCAGAGCTTGTGCTTTCATCAGCACAGACAGGCACAAACACATTGACTTTTCCGCTACAAACACACTGCTATTATACTGTATTATACTGGCCTAGACTATAACATTAACAGTCAAACCACCACAATGACACCTTTGGGAAATGCCAACCATCAGGTATGATACTGGGACAGGGAGGGATGACTAGTTCCAGGTGAACTCATTTTTGCTGTGTTCTCTCTACACCATCATTGGAGATCATAGATAACGTTGGACCACTAGAGGCCGTCTAGATCTAGAATATATCGGATGTCCCTTAAACAGGCCTCCTGAGCCACTCTGAAATGACTAAAAATAAACTAGACATGAATGTTGAGAGTACAGCAACCCAACACCTAGCTAACCTACATCATGGCCGGCCTCTACCCACTGCTGTATCTCTCTCTCTCTCCTCCCTCCTGTCTCTTCCAGCACGTTCCTCCTGTTGCATGTCTGATTGGCTTACCCTGCTGACTGCTGTCCAATCCTGTTCCTCTAATACACCCAGCCTACCTCCCGTCCTGTCTATGTGATGCACCGGTCTGTATCATCGCTCCTGCTCTCCCCAAAGAAGTGGTTCAGTAATGATCAGAGTTAACGTTCATATTGGCCTGTGAGAAAGAGCTTTGGATGTCATTTGTAAAAAGCCCCCCCACTCCCCACTGCACAACACTGACTCAAACAGCTCCTAGTTAGTGTTTTTTAGTCCAGGACTCCTGTAGGTCTAGGCTGATCTGTGACTGAGAAACCAGCCTGTAGAGTTGACTATATTCTCCCTCACTGCTCCTCACTTGGTCATGTGGTTACACCATCATGCCAACATTCAGTAGTTCCCACCAGCGTAGAGACCTGCCATGTTTCTTATTACCTGTATTACAAGCATGTATACCAGGCCCAGACCTATAGGGTGTACTTTGTACCCAGTTCAGTCTACCTATGTATCTGTGAACAGATTGCTGTTAACCAATGGAACCTCCCGTTGGTCCGCTCCAATCTGTCAACCTTGTTCCTCACGTAGGCTCACTCTACTCTACCCTTCATCGTGGCTTGTGTTTTGTTGTTGTTGTTGCATTGCTGGTGTTGGGGCTGTAGTGCGGCTGTTGTGGCGCTATGTGAATGATCCGGTGGCTGTGGGCTTCTGCAGGGGTAACTGCTGCAGTGTCGTCTTCTCTGTGTGGTGTGCTTAAGGTGTTGATGGTGTCTCTCTCTCTTTCCCTTGTCCTCCCCTCCCTCTCTCCCTCCATGCCACCCCCTCCCTGGGTGTCTGTGCTTCACCCCGCCCCAGCTCTCTCCCTCCCCCTCCTCACTCACCCCCTTGTCCACGCCCCCCGCCTCCTCACCCGCTAACGGACCCCCCTCCCCCAAGTTCGGCCGGGACCCATTGTCGTACTGTTTGAAGGAGATCAATAAGACAGTCAAACCCAGAATATCCTCCTTCCGGACCCTCGGGCGAATGGTGAGTCATCAGGGTCAGGGGCCACAACGTCTCCTCGCAAAGGCCTCTGTTAACCTGTTTGGTGGATCAACCTGTTCTTTCTTATTGTTCCAGGAAATGACTGAATATGTCCAATCAAAACGGACTAAATTATTGAGCAAAATGTTTCAGGTTTCAGGTGTTGACCTTTCAGAGTGGAAAGACAGAATCTTTGATGGTGTCAGACACTGAATATAGCAAACATTAAGAACACCTTTCTAATATTGAGTTGCTGGTCCATGTTGACTCCAGTGTTTCCCACAGTTGTCCTTTGGGTGGTGGACCATTCTTGATACACACAGGAAACTGTTGCAGTTCTTGACACAAACCAGTGTGCCTGGCACCTACTACCATACCCTGTTCAAAGGCACTTCAATCTTTTGTCTTGCCCATTCACCCTCTGAATGGCACACATACACAATCTATGTCTCAATTGTCTCAAGGCTTTAAAATCCGCATTTAAGCTTAGAGCAGTTGTCCTTCATGTTTTTTATACTCTGAATACACAGTGCATTCAGAAAGTATTCAGACCCCTTCACTTTTTCCACATTTTGTTATGTTACAGCCTTATTCTAAAATGAATTACGTTTTTTAAAATTTTTCTCAATCTACACGCAAATGTTTACATTTACATAAGTTTTCAGACCCTTCACTCAATACTTTTTGAAGCACCTTTAGCAGAGATTACAGCCTCAAGTCTTCTTGGGTATGACGCTACAAGCTTGGCTCACCTGTATTTAGGGAATTTCTCCCATTCTTCTCTGAAGATTCTCTCAAGCTCTGTCAGGTTTGATTGGGACCGTTGCTGCACATCTATTTTCAGGTCTCCAGAGAAGTTCAAGTCTGGGCTCTGGCTAGGCCACTCAAGGACATTCAGAGACTTGTCCTGAAGCCACTCCTGCGTCGTCTTGGCTGTGTGCTTAGGGTCTTTGTCCTGTTGGAAGATGAACCTGTGCCCCAGTCTGAGATGCTGAGCACTCTGGAGCCTGTTTTTATCAAGGATCTCTCTGTACTTTGCTCCATTCATCTTTCCCTCGATCCTGACTAGTCTCCCAGTCCCTGCCACTGAAAAACATCCCCTCAGCATGATGCTGCCACCACCATGCTTCACCGTAGGGATGGTGCCAGATATCCTCCAGACGTGACGCTTTGCATTCAGGCCAAAGAGGTTAAATCTTGTTTTCATCAAACCAGAGAATCTGGTTTCTCATGGTCTGAGATTTCTTTAAGTGCCTTTTGGCAAACTCAAAGTGGGCTATCATGTTCATTTTACTGAGGAGTGGCTTCCGTCTGGCCACTCTACCATAAAGGCCTGATTGGTAGAGTGCTGCAGAGATGGTTCTCCTTCGAGAAGATTCTCCACAGAGGAACTCCCGAGCTCTGTCAGTGACAGTCTGGTTCTTGGTCACTGACCAAGGCCCTTCTCCCTCGATTGCTCAGTTTGGCCGAGCGGCCAGCTCTAGGAAGAGTGTTGGTGGTTCTAAACTTCTTCCATTTAAGAATGATGGAGGCCACTTTGCTCTTGAGGACCTTCAATGCTGAAGAAATGTTTTGGTACCCTTCCCCAGATCTGTGCCTCGACACAATCCTTTCTTGGAGCTCTACGAACAAATCCTTCGACCTCATGGCTTGTTTTTTTTGTTTTTTCTCTGACATGCGCTGTCAACTGTGGGACCTTATGTAGACAGGTGTGTGCCTTTCCAAATCATGTCCAATCAATTGAATTTACAACAAGATGACTCCAATCAACTAATATTAATTTTGAGTCTCTTAGCAAAGGGTCTGAATACTTATGTAAACATTTTTGCAAATGTCTAAATCTGTTTTTGCTTTGTCATTTTGATGTATTATGTGTAGATTGATGATAAATGTTTTATTTAATACATTTTAGATTAAGGCTGTAACATAACAAAATGTGGAAAAAATGGAGGGGTCTGAATCACTTACCGAATGCACTTTGTATATGCAGTCATAGCCAAATATTTTGAGAATGACACATATTAATTTCCACAAAGTTTGCTGCTTCAGTGTCTTTAGATATTTTTGTCAGAAGTTATTATGGAATACTGAAGTATAATTACAAGCATTTCATAAGTGTCAAAGGCTTTTATTGCCAATTACATGAAGATGATGCAAAGAGTCTATTTGCGGTGTTGACCCTTCTTTTTCAAGACCTCTGCAATCCGTCCTGGCATGCTTTCAATTAACTTCTGGGCCACATCCTGACTGATGGCAGCCCATTCTTGCATAAACAATGCTTGGAGTTTGTCAGAATTTGTGGGGTTTTGTTTGTCCACCCACCTCTTGAGGATTGACCACAAGTTCTAAATGGGATTAGTTCCGACTGCATGGTCGGAACTAGAAGCACAGGCATTTTGCTACACTCGCATTAACATCTGCAAACCACGTGTATGTGATAAATAAAATTTGATTTGGATTAAGGTCTGGGGAGTTTCCTGGCCATGGACCCAAAATATCAATGTTTTGTTCCCCGAGCCACTTAGTTATCACTTTTGCCTTATGTTCCTGGATGGTTGGGAGAAGTTGCTCTCGGAGGATGTGTTGGTGCCATTTTTTTTATTCATGGCTGTGTTTTTAGGCAACTCCCTTGGCTGAGAAGCAACCCCACACATGAATGGTCTCAGGATGCTTTACTGTTGACATGACACAGGACTGATGGTAGCGCTCACCTTGTCTTCACACCTGCCTGCTGCCATTCCTGAGCAATCTCTGTACTGGTTGTGCCCCGATCCTGCAGCTGAGTCAACTTTAGGAGACGGTCTTGGCCCTTGCTGGACTTTCTTGGGTGCCCTGAAGCCTTCTTCACAACAATTGAACCGCTCTCCTTGAAGTTTGATGATCCGATAAATGGTTGATTTAGGTGCAATCTTACTGGCAGCAATATCCTTGCCTTTGAAGCCCTTTTTGTGCAAAGCAATGATGACGGCACGTGTTTCCTTGCAGTTAACCATGGTTGACAGAGGAAGAACAATGATTCCAAGCACCACCCTCCTTTTGAAGCTTCCAGTCTGTTATTCGAACTCAATCAGCATGACAGAGTGATCTCCAGCCTTGTCCTCGTCAACACTCAAACCTGTGATGACGAGAGAATCACTGACATGATGTCAGCTGGTCGTTTTGTGGCAGGGCTGAAATGCAGTGGAAATGTTTTTTTGGGGATTCAGTTCATTTGCATGGCAAAGAGGGCCTTTGCAATTAATTGCAATTCATCTGATCACTCTTCATAACATTCTGGAGTATATGCAAATTGCCATCATATAAACTGAGGCAGCGGACTTTGTGAAAATGTATATTTGTGTCATTCTCAACACTATTGGCCACGACTGTATATTTAAGCAATAAGGCCCGAGAGGGTGTGGTCTATGGCCAATATACCACAGCTAAGGGCTGTTCTTATGCGCGACACAATGTGGAGTGCCTGGATATAGCCCTTAGCTGTGGTATATTGGCCATATACCACAAACACCCGAGGTGCCTTATTTCTATTATAAACTGGTTACCAATGTAATTAGAGCAGTAAAAATATAATTAGTCATACCCATGGTATACGGTCTGATATACCACAGCTTTCAGCCAAATAACATTTAGGGTTCGAACCACCCAGTTCTTTCTCTCACACACACATTGTCTGTCTATTTCTTTCTCCCTCAGAGGCTCACTCCAGAGAGGATCATAGTAATGGTAATACTAGAGTGGTGTCTGTGTGGGGTGTTAAAGGGTGTCTCAGCCTCTCACATTGACGGGGAATCTCACACATGACCACCTCTCCATCAGTACAATTGGACAAGCATCTTGGTCTCAAACGTCACACTAAAGTCTTCTTGTTTACCTTCTCAAATCAATGCTGAAATGTTCACGCTCTAGTTTAGCTGCTAGCACATGAACTGGAACACAGCCAGATTCAAATTCAACATTGCATGCAAAGCAGAGGGCAGAAAACATGCCCTGTCTGTCTTTCCGTTTGGAGTTAGAGTTGAAGAGGTGGCCACCTGGTGGATTAGGGCTGTAACAACACATAACTCAAGTCACTTCAGCAATGTGGCAACATTATCTAATTTGTATAATTTGACCGATTTTTTTTTTATATTGGCTTCAGTTTACCTCCATTGTTTTACTGGTCTGTCACTGATAAACTCCTTCCTTTAAACGTTCACTATAAAACCCAATGGGAACAGTTCCTAAAAACAGGTTCTTATTTGGGTGGGTGTGCTGCCAATGGAATGGTATTGGGAATGATTATATGGGTGATAATGGTGGTGGTCTTGGGTTCAGCTCACTGTAAAAATGAAGCATATCTGTTTGTTCACTCTAAAGCAAAAACTATGTCATTACTAGAGGTTAAATATATTTTCTTGTCATCAACCATTTCCCTTGAGCTGAACCATAACCACAGACCGGCGGTTTCTCTAGAGGTGGTTGTGGGTGGCGGGGTGTGTTCCTCTCCTACCACGTGCCATGGTGATGGAGAATGTACGCGTGCGTCCGTGTTAAAGTGACTGCTCCTCCCTGTGTGTTTTCTCAGCCCACGGTGACAGAGGACTTCGGCCATCTCCCCCCTGAGCAGCGCAGGAAGAGGTTACAACAGAAACTACATGACATTGGCAAGGAGTTGCAGAAAGAAGTGGACCAGAGGTGTGTGGGGGAGTTTGACTGACTGCTTTGACAACCATCTCTGTGACTGCTGACAACTTCTCCCAACAGTGTGTGGGTGTGTGTGTGTGTTGTTTACCAATTACTGCACTCCACAGGGGATGCATTTCCACAGAGAATCAATCCACCTCTCATGTCTCTCTTTCCCTCTCCGTTGCTCTGTCTCTGTGTGTGTCTCTCCAGTGAGGCCCTGGAGAAGATGAAGGATGTGTATGAAAAGAACCCCCAGATGGGAGACCCTGCTAGCCTGTCTCCCCAGATCAACCAGACAGCCCAGAACATGGAGAGACTGAGATTAGAGCTCAGCAAGTATGAGGTAATGGACTCCCCTCTACTGGCCACAGTCATGTACTGCATGTCATGTTCCCATATACAAGCTAGAATACATACAGTTGAAGTCTGAAGTTTGCATACACTTAGGTTAGAGCCATTAAAACTATTTTTTTCAACCACTCCACACATTTCTTGTTAACAAACTATAGTTTTTGCAAGTCGGTTAGGACATCTACTTTGTGCATGGCACAAGTAATTTTACCAACAATTGTTTACACACAAATTATTTCACTTATAATTCACTGTATCGCAATTCCAGTGGGTCAGAGTTTAATGCACTAAGTTGACTGTGCCTTTAAACTGCATGGAAAATTCCAGAAAATTATATCATGGCTTTAGAAGTTTCTGATAGCTTCTGGCTAATTGACATCATTTAAGTCAATTGCAGGTGTACCTGTGGATGTATTTCATGGCCTACCGTCAAACTCAGTGCCTCTTTGCTTGTCATCATGGGAAAATCAAAAGAAAGACCTCAGAATAAGCAGTAAGAAGCCACTGCTCCAAAACTGTCATAAAAAATCCTGCACATGGGGACAAAGATGGTACTTTATGGAGAAATGTCCTCTGGTCTGATGAAACAAAAATAGAACTGTCTGGCCATAATAACCATCGTTGTGTTTGGAGGAAAAAGAGGAAGGCTTGCAAGCCGAAGAACACCATCCCAACCGTTGTGTTGTGGGGGTGCTTTGCTGCAGGAGGGACTGGTGCACTTCACAAAATAGATGGCATCATGAGGGAGGAAAATGATGTGGATTAATTGAAGAAACATCTCAAGACAGCAGTCAGGAAGTTAAAGCTTGGTTGCAAATGGGTCTTCCAAATGGACAATGACCCCAAGCATACTTCCAATGTTGTGGAACAATGGCATAAGGACAACAAAGTCAAGGTATTGGAGTGACCATCACAAAGCCCTGACCTCAATCCCATAGAAAATTTGTGGGCAGAACTGAAAAAGCATGTGTGAGCAAGGAGGCCTGCAAACCTGACTCAGTTACCAGGAGGAATGGGCCAAAATTCACCCAACGTATTGTGGGAAGCTTGTGGAAGGCTACCCAAAACTTTTGACCCAAGTTAAACCATTTTAAAGGCAATGCTTCTAAATACTAATTGAGTGTATGTAAACTTCTGACCAACTGGGAATGTGATGAAAGAAATAAAAGCTGAAATAAATCATTCTCTACTATCATTCTGACGTTTCACATTCTTAAAATAAAGTTGTGATCCTAACTGACCTAAGACAGGGAATTTTTACTCGGATTAAATGTCAGGAATTGTGAAAAACTGAGTTTAAATGTATTTGGCTCAGGTGTATGTAAACTTCTGACTTCAACTGTATTGTTACCTCTTCATAGTTATTTGTAAACACAGACCTCATGTTTTCCTGATTTTAATATACAACCCGTTCCTCTCTTTGACTTGGTGACACTCACAATTTCTCACGAGCACAGTCGATAGGAAACATTGGTATATTTCCTCTGTGCTTTGTTTCGTAGTCATGGTTGACAGAGGCAGGAAGGCGAGGGGATTTGATGCTCAAGAGAGATACGTTACCAGAGGATGCGTTGAGCTACAGGTCTCACTCCAACAACAACGAACCATACAGGTTAGAAACCAGACGCTGAGACTTCACTCATGGCTGTCAGTAAATGTACTGTAGTCATATATCTATATTTATTATTAAGCATATGTTTCTCCCTCCAGCCCTGACGGAACCCACTCTGAAGAAGGCACCCCAGATCCCTCTCAGGCCATCTACGCCGAGTTTGACGACGACTTTGAGGAGGAGGAGGAGCTTGTCGCTCCCATCGGCCAATGTACAGCCATGTACAACTTCCCAGGTAGGTGTGGATGGGTCACAATGACACCAATGTACTCAACACTATTATGGTATAACACACTTGGACATGGCGATAGTGTAACATGCTGTCACGTCCCTGCTAGGCGCCAGCGAGGGGACCATCACCATGCAGGAGGGGGAGGTGTTGTCTGTAGTGGAGGAGGATAAAGGTGACGGCTGGACCAGGGTCCGCAGGGCCAACGGGAACGAGGGCTACATCCCAACATCCTACGTCAGCATCAGCCTCAGCAAGTGACCCGACACACATCCCACCCACACGAGGCCCGAGGGAATGGCCAGTCATCACTGATGATGATTCCAAAATACTGTGGCAGCTCTCTCATGGGACCAATCAGAAAGAGAAACAAAGCACTGTGGGCAGGACCATATGGGTGTCCGTAAGGAGACTACTAGGGCCAATCGAGTCGCTTTGATTTCCTCGCTGAGATGCGCACCCATGATTTCTTTCCCCTGCTGGCCAGAGAAGATGCAGTCAATTGTGCTTTTGGCTCCTCCTGGCTTGCATGTCTGTACCAGGTCACTATACTTACCACAAGCCACACATTTTCATCGTAGTTCTTCTTGATATTATCACAGTGCGGTTGTGGTTTAGTAGTGGATATCATAGCAGGACTGATGATATAGATTACAATGCGGCACCAACCAACATATGCCCTCACCTCACTGTGGGAAGGCTTCTCCTTTTCACAGTGAGAGGAGGATTAGAAGTGCTGTACTGGAGCATTTGACATCAGGGTCGTTTTCAGTAAGGATAAAACATTTTGAAACAGAGGTACTGAACTTGTCCAATGAGAACACAGTGCTCCAGTGTGCCCTACTGCAGTGTGCCCTACTGCAGTGTGCCCTACTGCAGTGTGCCCTACTGCAGTGTGCCCTACTGCAGTGTGCCCTACTGCAGTGTGCCCTACTCCAGTGTGCCCTACTCCAGTGTGCCCTACTGAACAGGAGCCAGGATTAAGAGGATGTTTCTGACACATGAAGCATAACCTGCTCTCTCTCTCTCACTCCCATGCAGCCAGAATGTAAACTGATCACATTCTTGCTCTTCTTCATGTTTGCACACGGCATTTTGGACAAAGAACATTTGCTCAGAGAAAGGAAGTGTCTCAACACAGGTGTATGAGCACTGCATTTCAGTAGGAAAGCCCTGTTGACACAGCCACTATTCAGATCAGATATACTCACCAGTTAGCGTGACTTTATTTCCTTGTGCTCTGATGTATAAATAGATTAGCCCCCCACAAGGCCAAAGACTGACACATACTGATGGCAATAAAGAAATGCTTCAGACAATCACAGCCGTATCTTCACTACAGCTCAGTTTCAAGCCATCGACATAAATGGCCTATAAGAGAGCTCTTCTATAGCTCTCGATTCTGGATGGTAAATAATGAATTGTTTGTATTGAGAATATAATTTATTAAGTATGTGTATGTTGCTACATTTAAGAGTTAAAGTTTAAGGCATGTTTTGGTTTATATCATAGGAGTTGACTCCCGTTTGTACTTTTCCCTGCAAACATGGTGGACTGTCTGTATCCAGAGGCGAGAGCGATACCAATAAATTGTTGCAGACAGAATATGTGCAACGTTAAGACGATCATATTTATGTTATAAAATAATATATTTTAGCTATCACTACACCACTATTGTCTTATTAGCTTTTTAACCTGATGAATAAAGATTGAAGTTGAGAGCAGATGTGTATCTTCGTGAGGTGAATGTGTCCATTTTGTCTGGAGTTTAATAGACGCTCCAGTTTTGAGCCACGCCGGAATATTCCTAACGTAAAAACTCACTTCCATGTCCAGGTGCCTTTCTTGTTGAAAGCATTGTGTGTGTGTATACCTAACATGCAAATGTCTTCTGTTTTTAAGACTAATAAATGTAACACGCATTTCAAAGTTCAAGTGGTTGTATCATTTATTCATGTTTTTTTATCGCTAATGTTTGTCTGGCGTAGAGCCGACCGTTGTATTATTTATTAGCGAGCAAGTTGGTCCCCAAGAAATAAGATGCATTTGAATGAGATGAGGAAATGTCTAGAAATGTCAAGTGCATGTCCATACTCTTGAAGGGAAAGGCTGTTGGAGTCTCCTTAGGGGTTCTTCAAATTGAAACTGTGGGAAGCCCTATAAGATCCTCAAAGAACCTTTTGGGGTACATTTTTTAACTTGATCTGCATACCAATTGACATACCTTTGCATGTCTCCTTGTCTGTATTCCTGCAGACACAAAAGTGAGCAGTTCAGTCATCTGCACCCAATACAGCTAGCCAACAACATATTCTTATTGGCTACATATTATTGCCTCTTTGTCAGTTGATATCCATTGAATTGCCCATTTTCTGTTTTAGAAAGATTTGCACAAATATAAAAAGATAAATGGTATCTCAAAACAATATACATTTAGAACATACAGGGGACAAACCTTAACTTCAATTGAGATCTTTACATTTTTCTGTTAAGTGACTGCCCTTGTCCTTTCAAATTAATATCCAAATGTTTCTGTTGGGCAGTTAGGTTCCTGCAAGAACCCCTAACAACTAAGGAGGTTCCTCAAAGACCCCCACCTCCTACAGGGTTCTTGGAAGAAACATTTGGGGGCAATTTTCAGTGTCAAGAACCCTAAGGTTCTTCAAAGGACTTTGAGGATCTTAGAAGAACCCTTGTTGAATCCCTCATTTTTAGAGTGTATAGCAGAGTCACAGCAGATGGCACTATTGCTGTAGTGTATATTTTCTTGTCATCTGATATCCAAGTAGCCTTGTCCTCTATCCTGCTCTCTCTGAACAGGGTATTCAACCAATGTATTAAGCCTTCCTAAACTTGTTTATTATTATGTACAATCATTTACATGCATTATTAACAACTATTCACTTGAAAACATACCAGCTACAGAGGTGATTTTCACGCATGTCCTACTAATCACTGTGCGCTCATTCCGAACATTGGCCTCTGCTTGATCAAAACCAGGACTTTTTCACTGATCTAAAAGTCCTTCAAAAACTGATAGATCGAAACATCCCAAAAAAATCTGTCAGTTTTTAACAAAGAAAATAATAACGATGCTCTGTATGGGGGCCCTCACAGAGGAAATGATACCTTTCTAACACCTAATTGGCTTGCTGCTGTGCTCAAGGCCAAGTGACCACCGGGCAGCGTTGACCGGTCAGTTGATTGAGCTTGGTCATTTGTATGCACTAGTCTTACTCTCCGGAACGATAAAGGTCAGATGGTCCATAAAATTGCCTGTCTTCGCATTGGGGGGTTGCCTGGGTAACGGCATCAGCCGCTCCTGTAAAGAAGCCATCCTCACTGCAAATGATAAACGGTCCGATGGTTCCTCTGTTGTCATTACTGATGCATTAATGAAGACTGTCCTCACAGTTGAGGTGGGAGGCTGAATCGCTCCACTAGGTTGGAAAGTTTGGGCTATGCTCAGAATTTTTTGGATGGTTTAAGTTTATTTTCTTTGTTCAAACTAGGCGCTGGAAGATGTAGACTGTGGCTTTAAGAAACCAAGCAGATAAGCTATACGGTGTAGGCTTCCTCCAATCAGAAAGGAACATCCGGTTGTTTGCCTTGGGATAGGCAATGTCAAGGGATAGCCTAGTATTTTAAAACTTCTGTCATTTAAAATCTCTCCCTGCATGCAGCAGCGCTTGTCAGAGATAAGGGTGCTCAACATGGGCAGAGTGCCAACCTGTAGTCTGTGTTCTCATGTAGCCTAAGCCTATTGCACCAATGCATCTGGACAAACAGTCAACAAAATCCTTTCCCTGTACTGCTCTTTCTGTGAAAAGGTACTAACAATACATCTCCTCAAGACATTATTAATCAATCAATAAGGTGGGAGAGTAAGAAAAGCTCCTGCACTTAAAACAAACTGAATGATCCCTTCTTCCTCTAAAAATAAGATGTTCAACGACTAAATGACAGGAAGGGATGGTGGATTCCTCAACAGGCATGTGAGACTGATGGAACAAGAGATGTAGTGCCAAGGCAGAGGAAAAGTAAATAGGAGAGACATGACCAGAGATAGCTGGAGATCTACTAGGTAATGTATGAAAGGCGATCTGCTTGCATAAGGGATTTATATCGATGCGTGTGCATTTGTTGTACTTGGGCTCAATGTCAACACTGATGTTCATGCTCTCAGATGTCCATGTGTGCATTATCATAGATGTTTGCTCTCCTTGAGATGGATGAGTTCTTCATGGGAATTCAATAGATTTAGTTTCATGTTAGGATGCAGATTGAATTGTCAGAGAAAATGAACAAAACAGGCTTCAGTTATGTGGACATTTTAGGTACTTAAGTGTATTGTGCCCTGGTTACTATGTTTGTCACTCTCTAGAGATGTTTGTCACTCTCAGCCACCGGCCCAAACTCCCGATCGCCAGGCCACCAGCCCTCCAAGTTCCCCCACAGTTCCCCAAGAGCTATCCCTCAACGCCCCCAATACAATAATTCCATTCCAACACCCTCCGCCACATCCCCCAATGCACCAACAAAATGACCAAAAGAGAAAGACAAAGGATAACAGAAAACAATAATACAAAAAACAAAGAGACATCAAGGACAATACAAATCATAACAGCAAGGCCAAATGAATATGTTTGAGTGCATTAATGCCACTTTTTACATGTGTGTGTCCGTTTATGTGCATTTGAATGAGAGTGTGTGTATATGCATGTCTGTGAACACTTGAGCCTCAGGCAAACCGGCATTGTCTGTAACAATACTGCCCCTCAATGTCATTCAAACATACTTTATTTTGTAAATCTATTTTTTTAAATCTTTGACCGTCATGCTATCCGTCATGCTATCCTCTGCCCAGCAACTCCACTCCACATCCCAACCCTCAGCTTCGCTCAGCCCATCCAACCTATCGGATTTCTACGCGATGTATATCTTTCAACTATCCTGTTGTAGTGAGGTGCGTACTGGCGGCACAGAAGTCAGGCGCAGGAGAGCAAAAACTGATTTACAACGGGGTGTCGTTTAATATCCATAAACCACCTTCAACAGAACAATACAATAAATGGGTTAAACAAAACCCGGTAATACCAGCATACCGTGTACAAGTACTACAAGAAATAATTATGAACAAGGACATAGGGGGGAATAAATACACAACAATGTGATTGATGGAATTGGATCCAGGTGTGATGGAAGACAAGACAAAACCAATGGAAAATGAAAAGTGGATCAGCGATGGCTAGCAGGCCGGTGACTTCGACCGCCGAACGACCCGGAGGGCAAGGCGCAGGGCGATCTGGACGGAGACGGTGGAACTCCTGCAGTATTGAAGGGTCCAACATGTCCTCGACCGGAACCCAGCACCTCTCCTCCGGGCGGTACCCCTCCCACTCCACAAGGTACTGAAGGCCCCTCGCCCGACGCCTTGAATCCAGAATGGAGCTAACGGAATATGCCGGGGCCCCCCCCGATGTCCAGAGGGGGCAGAGGAACCTCCCGCACCTCAGACTCCTGGAGCGGGCCAGCCACCACTGGCCTGAGGAGAGACACAAGGAACGAGGGGTTAATATGGTAATCGGGTAAAAGCTGTAACCTATAACAAACCTCGTTCACTCTCCTCAGGACTTTAAATGGCCCCACAAACCGTGGACCCAGCATAAGGCAAGGTTTCGGGTAGGTTTCGGGTCGAGAGACAGACCCGGTCCCCTGGTGCGAACACCGGGGCCTCACTGCGGTGGCAATCTGCGTTCTCCTTTTGGCGCATAACGGCATGCTGAAGGTGAACACGGACAGCTTCCCATGTTTCCTCCGCGCGCCTGAACCAGTCGTCCACCTCGGTCGGACTGTGATGCCAAGGCGCCAGAACCGGCTGGTACCCCAGTATGCACTGGAAGGGGGAGAGGTTAGTGGAGGAGTGGCGAAACGAGTTCTGTGCCATCTCGGCCCAGGGCATGAACGCCGCCCACTCCCCCGGGCCGGTCCTGGCAATAGGACCGCAGAAACCTGCCCACATCCTGGTTCACACTGTCCACCTGCCCATTACTCTCTGGGTGAAACCCTGAAGTAAGGCTGATCGAGACCCCCAGACGTTCCATGAACGCCTTCCATACCATAGACTTGAACTGGGGACCCCTGATCAGACATTATATCCTCAGGCACCCTGTAGTGCCGGAAGACGTGTGTAAACAAGGCCTCTGCAGTCTGTAGGGCCGTAGGGAGACCGGGCAGAGGGAGGAGACGACAGGACACAGAAAAATGATCCACAACGACCAGGATCGCGGTGTTACCCTGTGAGGGTGGAAGATCAGTCAGAAAATCCACCGAGAGGTGCGACCAAGGCCGCTGTGGAAGGAGTAAGGGGTGTAGCTTACCTCTGGGCAGGTGCCTAGGAGCCTTACACTGGGCTCACACCGAGCAGGAGGAAACATAAACCCTCACGTCCTTAGCCAAGGTAGGCCACCAGTACCTCCTGCTCAAACAGCGCACTGTCTGACCGATCCCAGGATGACCAGAGGAGAGTGACGTGTGGGCCCAACCAGTCACGAACAGGAGGCGGGACGTACAGATGCCCAGCGGGACACTGGACGGGAGCGGGCTCTGCACGTTACGCCTGCTCAATGTCAGTGTCCAGCTCCCACACTACCGGCGCCACCAGGCAGGAGGCGGGGAGTATGGGAGTGGGATCCATGGGCCGCTCCTCTGTGTCATACAGCCGAGACAATGCGTCTGCCTTCACGTTCTGGGAGCCTGGTCTGTAGGAAAGGGTGAACAGAAAACGGGTGAAAAACATGGCCCACCTTGCCTGGCGAGGGTTCAGTCTCCTTGCTGCCCGGATGTACTCCAGATTGCTGTGGTCAGTCCAGATGAGAAAAGGGTGTCTAGCCCCCTCAAGCCAATGTCTCCATGCCTTCAAGGTCTTGACAACAGCCAACAGCTCCCGGTCCCCCATGTCATAGTTTTGCTCCGCCGGGCTGAGCTTCTTTGAGAAGAAGGCACAGGGGCGGAGCTTCGGTGGTGTACCCGAGCGCTGAGAGAGCACAGCTCCTATCCCAGCCTCGGACACGTCCACCTCCACTATGAACGCCAAAGAGGGATCCGGATGGGCCAGCACGGCAGCCGAGGTCAACAGAGCCCTCAGGTGACCAAAAGCCCTGTCTGCCTCAGCTGACCACTGCAAGCACACCGGGCCCCCCTTCAACAGTGAGGTAATGGCAGCCACTACCTGACCAAAACCCCTGATAAACCTCCGGTAGTAGTTGGCAAACCCTAAGAACCACTGCACCTCCTTTACCGTGGTGGGAGTCGGCCAATTATGCCTGACTGAAATGCGATCACTCTCCATCTCCACCCCTGAGGTGGAAATGCGATACTCTAGGAAGGAGATGGACTGTTGGAAGAACAGGCATTTCCATAAACCATCTTCAACAGAACAATACAATAAATGGGTTAAACGAAATCCGGTAATACCAGCATACCGTGCACAAGCACTACAAGAAACAATTACGGACAAGGACATGGGGGGAAACAGAGGGTTAAATACACAACATGTAATTGATGGAATTGGAACCAGATGTGATGGAAGACAAGACAAAACCAATGGAAAATGAAAAGTGGATCAGCGATGGCTAGAAGGTTGGTGGCTTCGACCAAGGAGAGGGACCAACTTCGGCGGCAGTCGTGACACCTGTGATGTTTAACATACAATTTTACTCTATCTAATCAAATAGAATCCACAGATTGTGAGATGAAGATAAATACTTTCACTAAGAGTATTAGTATTTTAGTAATTGATTGACCAGGTCTGTCCAGATCTGCCAACCATTTTAGATTACTATTATGCTTTTTCAGCCATTCCTGAACCTGAGACCAGAAACAGGCTACCTGAGGGCAATAACAGAAGACATTATCTATTCATTCTGTATCCTCACAATAAAATCTGCAGAACTGCGATGATTGTACACCCCAGATATTCAACATTTTGTTGGTGACAAGAATCATGTACAATCATTTTAGCTGAAAAGCACAAAGTCTTGAATCTTGCGTCGTTTTATATATCGACTCATACACCCTGTGCCATGGAATCAGAACCCAAAATCTCTTCCCAACTATTTTGCAATCTGTACGGCACAGCTCTCAACATCCTGGTCCTCAGATGAAACTGGTATACTTTCCTATTTCTTCTATTCTTATTCCTCCGCCAGCTTTGATCCTTTATATTGGGCAGACAGACCAGTTCCCTTCCTCCTCCCGCTGCCACCTGCCTCCTACATTTTTGGGGTAATGCTGTAATCAATTGGTTGTAATCTTGGATTGAGCAGACCTTCCCGTACAATTCTGATCACTCCATGAAAGACATAACTCTACCGTTCCAATTTACAATATCATTTAACAACAAAATACCCTTTTCCATAAATACAGGTATTTTATCAACCAGCACATTTGAGTTCAGCCATAATATTTGTTTTATCTTTTCAGGGGGATGAAATTGAAATTGTAGCCAGCCCTGCAATGCTTGTTTGAAAAAGAGAGATACTTTGAAAATGTTTTAGTTTTCAATTAATCGAAAATGAGATATAAAAAAGGCCATTTTTAAACAACGGATGAGCTTTTCTTAGTAATCTACTTGAGAACCATTTAGGGTTCAAGTAAAACATTTGTACAAGTAAAGCTTTTAGAGAGAGGTTTAGTGCTTTATATTTAATCATCTCAGCCCACCCAGTTCATATTCATTATGTAGATAGGGAGTGTTTGTATCAGGGGCAGATCATGGAGCAACACCCAACGGAAGCTTTTGAATTCAGGTGAAGAGTACAACCTCAACTCCCAACTGAGATGTCCTGTGGTTTTGTCGGTAGCTGTTAAATATCCGAGTATCCATTAAACAACCGATAACTGTTGATTATTGATCAGTCACTGTAAATGTAGAGCTACATGGGAGTATATACACTGTAGATATTATGAGTAACAAGTTGATCCTCAGTAGAAATCTGTCTCCGTCAGCCACCATCAGCCTGTTTCTATCACACTCGCTCTTTATTCCTGAATGTTCCAACAAAACAAGATATCATGCCTGTGTCGAGCACAGCGCTGGTGATTAAAGATTCAACAACCAGGTCCACCATCAGTTCCATTTTCCTGGAGAAAGAGGCACTGGAGAAAATATAGAAAAGCTTCAGGTTTTTGGTATAGCTGTGTGTGGTGTTGGAACTTCAGTCAGTGGATTCTCAATCATAGAGACCATGTACTGTATTGCACAATGTATTTCCAGAACACTATGCAATTCCGAGAATGCTATGCTGGAACTGTAAACAAACAAACATCAAACTTTGCTCTGCTTATAATAGTCCACATCTTTATGCTCTGGGCCAGCCCTTTCCTCAAACAAATGCATATACAATCTCTCGTTATGCAATAATTCTGAAAGCAGCTGCAAGGCCTCTGAAAGAAAACCGGGAACAGCAGAACTAAAAAGTGGGGGATGGAGGGAGAGAAGGTAAATTAGAGAGAACATTCAGTTAATCTTTCCCTCTTGCCTGTTCTGTGTTGTCTGCTCTGTGTTGTCTGCTCTGTGTTGTCTGCTCTGTGTTGCATGCCTTGTTATCTGCCTGGTTGTCTGTCTGCCAGCCTGGTCGTCTGCCTGCCTGCTCTCTGGCTGTCTGTCTGCCTGCCTGGTTGTCTGCCTGCCTGCTCTGCCTGCGGAGGGGGATGAATGGGATTCTTTAAATATCTCTGATTAATTAGAGGTTTTAATTGCAAGAGTGCCTGTAGCAGCAGCAGTACCAGAAGCAGCTGGACTCATACTCCATACAGTAAGTACTGTTTATATGTTCCCTTTCACTCCACTACCGTTGATGTGCTGAAGTGGTGTAACCCACAATACACACCCACACAGCAGCTTTGTTTTTTGCCCCCATTCCCCATATCTTGCTCTTTCTATCCTGTTGCATCAGCTCCCTCCTTTTCTTTCTTATCACCACTGTAGTGTGCACTGTCTCAGGTCTCTCTCTTCCTTGCATCAGTCAGTTGGCTCCACCCGTTTTCACTCACTGCATTGATCACAGAATCCCATTTTAGACAGTTAGAGAGAAGATCTCCAACCGTGGTGGAGTTTGACAGTGTAAATACTTGGTATTCATTTAATCCAAAGCAAAAATGGAACAGTGTACAGAAATGCAAGTCCTCTTAAGATGCTGGTTTATCCCGTTTTCCATGGAGGTCTCCTCAGAAGCAGCGTTCTGTATGTACTGTATATGTTTATCACCTTAGCGGAAGCTGCCTGGCAGGTTCGTACTAGTAGTTGTGACATTACCTGGTCTTTCCCACCCTATCCTCTCTGGGCTGCTTGGGTATGCAGGGGAGCACGTGGTGATTGATGAGTGGGCCGGGGAAGCGGAAATCTATCCCCTGGCTACGGGGCGGGCCTTGTGATGGATGGCCCCTCACAGCTATGCTCTGGGTTGGACTGATGGGCCACGGGCCTGAGAGAGAGAGCCCACTGTTGTCTGCCTGGGAGGGAGGGAGGGAGGGAGGGAGGGAGGTGGAGGAAAAGGCAACAAGCAGTCCGTAATATTGGCACTTCTCACCAAGCTGAGACTTCATCGGTGCTGTTATGAATGCAGCAGAGCAAACAGCAGCTGTAGGGAGTCCTTACTAAGGATCTTTTATCACCATGAATGTACAAAAGTATGACCTTGCTTAGAAGGTATCTCTATAGTGCTTATGAATACTTCATGAAGCCTTTATACATTATTGTTCGGGACTATGCAGGAATATCAGGCAGACCATGTTGACTTTTACTCAGCTTCTGGTTAATAAAGACTTGACTGAACAGCATTGTAGCAGCAGCAACAGGTCAGTTAGTTAGACAGTAGTTCTGCCCAGTCAGCCACACTTTGAAAGGGCAGGTGAATGTCTTTCTCACCACCAGTCGCATCCATCATGTGCTTCAAATCATTACGGATAAAACTTCAGCATGACAGGGATTGTTTGTAAATGTGGTTCTACAACCAGGGAGGAAGCATGTTCAATGATGTCAGATAAATTGGCTGTCAGAGAAATGTGTCCTCCTCTTTCTTGACTCTTTGCATTATCCCTGCAGTATCCACATATACAGGGGGGGGGGCTTTTCTATGAGCTTTTCTCAGTGAATGCGTGACACCTTGAATGTCAACATCAGCCGGAACATTGCTTTGTGTGGGAGAGACAGAATCCACACTGTCACACACACACAGACATTAATCTGTTGGTAGAACCATTCCTCCTCTCTGAAGCCCCGGGCTGATCGTCTCACTGTGGCGAATAAGCTGAAAATCAATCATAGTGATGCACAGAGTGTGGGTAGAACCTGACAGAAAATTAATATAATCTGTGTTTTTATTATCTCAAGAGATGGAGGGGAAAACACTCCCTAGGCTCTGAGACAAGTTTGGTGGGAGGTACTGTATTAGTCCTGACAGTTCCAGCTCTGTGTACATAAACACCTCGCTCTTGTTGGAGTCCTACTGCCTGTTAATGCTGACGTCACCTTTGATGAATACATTATAGATGCTTCCACAGTGACCTGCTGCACTATTTAGGAAGTCCCAAGGGGTCTCCTGGCAATCTCCTCAATGCAGCAAAGAATATGCTAACGAATGTCTGATGGAGGGAACTTTGCGACATTACATCCTGCTATTCAAATAGATTCAGAAATGTGTCTTGGTACCGCGGTTAACCACGGCCACATTGTTTGTTCCTTTTACAGTTACAAGAATCAGCTCTTTATGAAGAGGCGCCTGTATTTTTTATTCAAATACAAAACACCCACTTCTCACATGAACACACACACACACACACACACACACACACACACACACACACACACACACACACACACACACACACACACACACACACACACACACACACACACACACACACACACACACACACACACACACACACACACACACACACAGCTTCTCATCCGCAATATGTCTGTGGTTGCAGTCAATTTTGACTCGTCTGCCATCCAATATTGTGTGCTGCGGTGGGCCAAAGTTGTGATACATTTGCATGGATTAAATGTCAGCACCTGGTAGGGAGACGCGGCAGCAACCTTCATCCTGGCTTGGTCTGTTCCTTTTCACCAGCTCTATCTTCAGCAGTCATGGACAGGGCAGAAAGGGAATGAAGGGGCCATTCACCCAGGAGGGAGGAAGAGAGAGGGAGAGGGAGCGGATTTTAAGTGACAGGGGCCAGGAGGACCACTGCTTTCAAACAGAAAGCAGAGAAAAAGAGGGACAGAAAGATGAATCATCAGAAAATGACTTCATTCTTGGCTGCAAAGCCTGCTGCAGAAGTCCCAGAGAGAGGGAGAGAGCAGAGATACAAGGTGAGATGAGTTGGAGAACTCTGATCCAGCAAACCTTATCTGCAGTCACTGCTCTTCAAGCTTCAGCACAAAACTCTCCCTGCCTTTTTTTTGTCAAGATTTTACCCATCACAGAGAGTTGGTGCATCTGGCTGATCACTCTAAGCTTGACCCAACATATGTTTCAGCTTCTCCAGAACTGTGCTAAATGTACAATTTGTTAGCAAAATTGCTTGTTTATCTAAACAAGCTTAATGTTTTTGGACTTGCCGTCCCCAGGCACACGGACAAGACAGAGAACACGCATACAGAATCCACATCAGCATATTTCCACTAAACGTGGATTTAGGCCAACATCCTCTTACTCAGTAGTCCAAGTCTCTGGCTCCATGCTGCTGCTGGAGAGGCCTGTGTCTCCACCACTGTTGGCTGAACCAACTTTTTTATTCTAACTAAATATTTTTCTCAAATCTTTGCCCATCTTATCCATCTCGTTTACCGCCTCCCTCTATCCTCACACTGGGAAGAGCTGCAGTGCAACATAGCGGTGTTTAAGAAAGATACACCACAGGACCAAAAGTATGTGGACACTTGCTTGTTAAACATCTCATTCCAACATCATGGGCATTAATATGGAGTTGGTCCCCCCTTTGCTGCCATAACAGCCTCCACTCTTCTGGGAAGGCTTTCCAACTGATGTTGGAACATTACTGCTGGGACTTGCCTCCATTCAGCCACATGAGCATTAGTGAGGTTGGGCACTGATGTTTGGCGATTAGGCCTGGCTTGTAGTCGGCATTCCAATTCATCCCAAAGGCGTTCGATGGGGTTGAGGTAGTGTTAAGATTTCCCTTCACTGGAACAAAAGGACCTAGCCTGAACCATGAACCACAGCTCCAGACCATTAATCCTCCTCCTCCACCAAACGTTACAGTCGGCACTATTCATTGGGGCTGGTAGCGTTCTCCTGGCATCCATCAAACCCAGATTTGTCTGTCGGACTGCCAGATGATGAAACGTGATGGATCACTCCAGAGAACGCGTTTCTACTCCTCCACAGTCCAATGGCAGCAAGCATTACACCACCCCAGCCAACGCTTGGCATTGCACATGGTGATTTTAGGCCTGTGTGTGGCTGCTCGGCCATGGAAATCCATTTCATGAAGCTCCCGACAAATAGTTATTTTGCTGATGTTGCTTCGAGAGGTAGTTTGGAACTCGGTAGTGACTGTTGCAACCGAAGAGCTACGCGCTTCAGCACTCGGCAGTCCCATTCTGTGAGCTTGTGTTGTCTACCACTTTGCGGCTGAGCCGTTGTTTCTCCTCTACCCTTTTCACTTCACAATAACAGCACTTACAGTTGACCGGGGAAGCTCTAGCAAGGCATACATTTGAGGAACTGACTTGTTGGGAAGGTGGCATCCTATGACAGTGCCACGTTGGGCCATTCTACTGCCAATGTTTGTCTATGGAGATTGCATGGCTGTGTGCTCGATTTTATACACCTGTCAGCAACGGTTGTGGCTGAAATAGCTGCATTCACATACTTTTGAATATATAGTGTAAATTGAGGAGCTGATGTTTTTCGGGAAGGTAAATGTGTTCTTTTCTGACACCAAGTTCAACTGAACGAGAAAGCAGACAGTGAGATTTGGGGGAGAGATGAGAGATGGGGTGACAGTAAAAAAGGAGAACTATAGATCAAGAGGGCCAAAGAGAATGTGTGTGTTTGGACAGGATATAGGGGAGAGTACTGTTTCTGCTCATTTGCCCCCAGGCAGGATGATTTCCCTCATGAAAGGCTATCAAACAAAACTCTATGAAGAAGAAATCACATCAGAAATTCACTTATGGAGGGCCTGAATCTGTGTGTTTTCCTAACCCTAGACAGGGTAGAGTAGAGCCTGACACCCGCGTCTCTGGAGGATCAGGCTATACGGTCTGTTTTCCCATGCGGCTCTATCTCATCAAGCCAACGTTTGACGTCTCTCTGCTCTTTTCCAGGGGCATAATTGCAATTATATGCTGTGTAGAATGTAGATGTCATGTGATTTACCAGTTGCCCTCTTATTAGAGGAGCTACATACCTGGTATAAGCTCTTAATTGTTTCAGTGTTTAAAACCGACCTCTGCACCGTGGCAATTTAACACAGAGCTGCTGAAATTACTAATTGGCCACACACTTAGCCTGCGTTTACACAGGCAGCCCAATTCTAATCTGTTTTTCACTAATTGGTCTTTTGACCGATCACATCAGATCTTTTCACATCAGATCTTTGTCAGAACTGATCTGATTGGCCAAAAGACCAATTAGTGAAAAAAGTATCAGAATTGGGCTGCCTGTGTAAACGCAGCCTTTGGCTCCTCTACGCTCCACGCTCTCTCCTCTAGTCATACAGTAACCTCCGTTCCAATGGCACACGTACATGCATGCACGCAAACCACCCAGGGGCTAGAGGACCCATTACTGTTCTGTTGAAGAAAACATGTGAACCAGCTTAGCATAAATTAGTGCACAGACTACCATCCATCATTTAAAGTCCCCAAGCAGCCTGTCATACATACATAGCATCATTTTATTATCACTGGGGCGGGATTTTTTTGTTTTAGCTACAGTTCCATCAAAGGTTGCAGAAGCGGTGACATAAAATATCTTCTGCAGATATAGATGATGTTGTCTAGCTGCCGGTTGTTCCCTGAGATGGAACGAGAGGGCAGAGATTTCTGCTGCTTGCTAGTTTGATGAGACAGGCCAGCTCTCGCCTGGGGAGTACTAGTTTGTCTGGCAGCGATGGCGAGGGGAGTAGAGCAGAGTGGCGGGTGACTGGACGTGTGCTGTGACTCTGTGTGTGTGTGTGTCTCTGTCTCTTGTCTCTGTGTGTGAGTGTGTGTCTGTCTCTTGTCTCTCTCTGTGTGTGAGTGCATGCATGCGTGTCAGGATGGGATGGAGGGATGCCCAGACCTAAGTTGTTTCTGGGAAAAGGGACTGCATGGGGGAGTGAGTGCCACAGTTGTTCAAAACGTCTCGGCTGTTTAGTTTTTTTAATGAACATAAAGTGATCATATGAGACAAACCTCTTGGCAAGCTGGACTGTGAAAAGCATCAAACTCACCATTATTTTGAGTGGACAGCAGGTGTGTGCTGTGATCTGCCTTGTAGCACTGCAGACAGACCTACAGTATATCTGGGCACTTTCACTGCATGTAGGAAATTAGACTGTGGTCAACTCAGTGTTTATGCTTCTGACTTACAGAAAATGGTACATTCCAGTCAATTCATGTACGTTTTCAGCACCAACCGTTTATCAACCAATCAAATCCCACATGTTTTCGAGTTAAGCACATTCATATATGTCATCAAATCAGAGAATGTCTAGTATTTCAGTTAGAGATGCACTGTAAGGAAGTGGCTTCTAATTACGCCTCATTTCAGGACAACTCTCTCCATGTTAGTTCAGAGCAGAGTGAGGTCATTTATGTCCTGGCTAAGGGTCCTCTCAGTAGGCCCACTAAGCACTTCAATTTCCCTCTTATTCTGCAGCCTCTTTGTCCGAGGATAAACACCAAAGCTGTGTCATATCCACTGAATGCACTGGGCTTTATGTAACTCACACCCGTTGGATGGAGAGACCCATTCTGACTCGACAAAAATAATGTTTTCAAGGAGGGAGAGCGGATATTAGGACTAGATCAGGGCTGCTGAAAGACGAGTGAAGGACCCATGGCGTTCTACAGTACAACGAGCGGATTGAGCTTTGTGTGTTTGGTGGGGGGTTGAGTGAGAGGATGTTTGTTTGGACTGGAGGAGGGAGATGGGTGAGTCGGTTGCATTTGGGGCTCGGAGCTGCTGAGTGAAGTAGTCCCATATGAGCCTGGGTATAAATAATTATCCTCACTGTTCTGCGTCAACAAGCTGACATACTTTCATCTCTGCGTTCCGAGGTTCAGAAAATAGATCTGGGTGTTGCTCTAAACAGCAGACAGGATCCGCAACTGTACATCCATGAGACTTGATAAGGAACAGAGTTGTTGTCAGTGTTACCGGGGTCTTTATTCATGCTACAGGCATATGCAGTACCTGGTGGTTTATGGGAATACTGGCCCACATGAAACAGTACATGAGAGGATAAAGCCTTGGTTGTCAAGATACTGTAACTGCAAAAGACAACATCTCCTATGCTGTTTGACTGATATGAAGGCATAGTCTCTGTCCTGTATAGATTCCGAACAAAATAATTGATTCATGACATTTCTATACTTATTAGAGTTCGCATTGTTGTATAAGATTCCATGTAGTGTTTATGGGACGTAGCTGCCAGAGAAATCGGAATGTGTCTAAGTCTTGCTGTAGTATATTAGCTCTACTGTGTTTATTTGTCTGGGGCTCTTGATGAAAAGCCATGTCGCTCTCCATTCTCACTGTGTTCAATTTTCAGTTATTGCACCGAAATTAAACATGGCTGTCACTTTACCTTGCCAATGAGTTCCATCATGTTTCGGGGGGGGGGGGGGATATGCAGACCCACGTGATCAAACACTTTGCGCCTGTCTCCTGCTGTGAATGATTTGGCCGCCTCTCCTTCCAGGTCTCTGCTGCCAATGACTGGAACAAACTACAAACATCTCTGAAACTGGAAACACTTATCTCCCTCACTAGCTTTAAGCACCAGCTGTCAGAGCAGCTCACAGATTACTGCACCTGTACATAGCCCATCTATAATTTAGCCCAAACAGCTACCTCTTCCCCTACTGTATTGATTTTCTTTATTTATTTAGCTCCTTTGCACCCCATTATTTCTATATCTACTTTGCACAATCTTCCACTGCAAATCTACCATTCCAGTGTTTTACTTGCTATATTGTATTTACTTCTCCACCATGGCCTTTTTTTGCCTTTACCTCCCTTATCTCACCTCATTTGCTCACATCGTATATGGACACATTTTTCTACTGTATGTATGTTTTATTCCATGTGTAACTCTGCTGTATGTGTCGCACTGGTTTGCTTTATCTTGGCCAGGTCGCAGTTGTAAATGAGAACTTGTTCTCAACTAGCTGGTTAAATGAAGGTGAAGTAAAATAATAATAATTCTCCCCTACACATCCCCTGGTTCCCTCAGTTCCTCTGCCTCCAAACTCTTCTATTCATTATTTTCATCATCTATTAAAGTAAATCAACCCAGGCCTTCACCAAGATGGAAAAAACAACAACAACAACAACACACCGGTTAAAATACCCCAAAGCCTTCCTGCCGAAAGAGGAATAGTTTGGGACTCATCAAAGATTTACTGGCTGTGACTTTTTATATTTATTTCTGCCCGCCTCTGTTTTGCATATGAGTTTGTTTTCCTCCTCCGCTCCCATGCTGATAGATCCCCTCCCAGCCAATTCTGGTTTCCACAGTGATGTGGCTGCTATTGCCTCTGCTCAGAATATGCATAGCCTAATGCTCAGTTTTGTATGAGGGGTGGTGAGTCCGCTAAGCCTCGGGGCTAGGACTACAATCTGGCAGAAAGGGCTACCTGAAGTGACATTATTGTTTCATTATTAAGCACATCTGGAAACAGCTATATATTCATTAAGCAAATACCTGCTGCAGTAAACCTGATGACTACATTAATTACCAAATACCACAATCCAAATGAAAGTTGAATATTTCCTCATCATGCTTAGAACTTTTCAGCAATAGCTACTATTAATAATTTGAATCTTTCATTCGAGTCCTTTAAATCATTAATGATTCATCTCATATTCAACATTCCATCACTTCTGATCAAATTTCCTGTAACTTATGTCCACCTTCCACTACACTTCCAGGCACACACACACGCACACACACACACGCACGCACGCACGCACGCACGCACGCACGCACACACACACACACACACACACACACACACACACACACACACACACACACACACACACACACACACACACACACACACACACACACACACACACACACACACACCTGTTCCTCAGGGATGGAGGAAGGAGAGAACCACTGTATATGTTATTTCTGGTGCTGAGAGGTCAGGAAGTTATTAGCAAGTTCATGAATGTGGCCATCCTTCTCATTTCCTACTTAGAATTGTTCCATTACCCTGTACTGTGTGGATACATGTAATTACACATTTATTCTTAGTAGTGAAAAGTACAATTATATAATAGCAGTATTTATTTAAGGCAGCTTACAGCCTAGACTGTATGAGGCTTATAGTCCAGTTGTCCTTGATGGTCTGGCTTTAACTGTTCTGTTCTGCTTCCATTCTGTCTTGTTCTCAGTGGTCTGGTCTTGAGTCAGTGAATCATGAAGACTGTGTCTACCCACTGATGAACTAACTATTCCCTTCTCCCTACCTCCTCCACTGTTCCTGTGTCTCTGAACATACAACAAGGGCTTTTAACAAGGTCTGTGCCACTTGTAACCATACTGCCTAGAGCTGCACTGGGTGTCCTAAAGACACTGATATGGAGCAGCAGCTGAAGAGCAATGAATGAGGAGGTAGACCAGAGGTAAGGGACCTCTTGGTGTGTGTCTGAGAAACCCAAACCACCCCCTCACCCCTATCAACTCGCTCTGAGGGCTCTCCGTTGTCACGTGTTGCTGATGAAACTCTGAGGGTGACTTCCAGAGAGTGGCGAGGAGATCAATAAACCCATCAACATCTGGACACACTCCTGACTGATGCAGTTCATGTTCCACTTTTAAATAATAAAACAAGAATGAAAGTCAAATGAACAAATCCCTCCTCTCGTTTTACAAGATATAAACCTCAGTAAGAGTTAAATATTTAATTTGGGAGGTATTTGTGTCAAGTCACGAAATCAGACATAAACAAACACATGTGGAATATAATCAGGCACGCCTCTCAATTTAAAAAAATGTAATTGAATAAACTCCAAACATATCGCAGTGCATGTCAGGATAGTACTTCGCTCTGAAGCCTGCAGCCTTGCTGGTTCATGTCTATCTGGGGGTTTAATTAGCCCCTACACCCTTGATAATTTTCACTCCCTCAGCTTTGGGACACTTGTGCAAACGGTGAAGGGGGAGATGTGAGGTTCAGCCTGTGTGTGTGTGTGTGTGTGTGTGTGTGTGTGTGTGTGTGTGTGTGTGTGTGTGTGTGTGTGTGTGTGTGTGTGTGTGTGTGTGTGTGTGTGTGTGTGTGTGTGTGTGTGTGTGTGTGTGTGTGTGTGTGTGTGTGTGTTGACTGGGCTGGGCATCTGGTGTGATGTGAATTATAACTCTCCTCTTCGCCACTAGCTCTTAGTGTCTGGGAACTCACTACAAATCCTCTTTTCTGCAGACAAAGCACAATGTCATGGAGGGAGAAATTAGTTTTAGGTTAAGGCTTTGTCCCATTCAACAGATTACATTACTCTCCATCTTAAATTACTTTAGCCAATGCTCTTATCTGGGCGTACTCACAGCTTTCACACCCTAGCAGTTTCTGAATTTCAGGCATGGAGTTATCATTGTGGATGAATACAGAACTAGTATTTTGTTTGTGTCAAAGTGGGACCAATCTGTATACCCCATTCGGCCACTTTATATCCATACAACCTCTCCTCTATCTCTCTTTATTCCTTTTGGTTATGTGGGAACAAACCTACTTTCCTACGCTTCCACTCCCTCCAACCTGTCAGTACATCTCAGCACAGAAGCCTCTCCATTGAAATCAGCACTCCCCTTTGTAAAACTAAACATAAAAACTCAATTAATCCTCTTTTGCTACTAATTATGCTTCACTTTTAGCTGAAGTGCTTCCCCACTGTTGGAAAGTCTCAAAAATATATCCAATTTGTATGTTTCTCTCAAACAGACATTTTGGTCTTTTCACCCGACACAAACCCTTTCTCCTAGGTCATCAGTCACTCCTACTCTTTAAGTCTCCTCCCTGCCCTTCTCCTGCTATTAGGGATCTCGATACCGGAGTCCCCATTTTCACAATAAATGGCTTCTGTCGTCTTTCCCCAGCGCTGGCCCTCTAAATTATTACAGTTGTTATATCTTGCGAGTTGGGCGCTTTGGATGGAGACCTATTTACTGCAGAGATGAATATGTGATGGAAAAGCTTGTAGATAATGCAAGGGCACAAACACAAAGAAAACACAGAACTGCCAACCTGAGCGAGGACTTAATTTGGACTGTAAATGCCGGTTGTCACGGCACTACTTTCTGCATCACAACCGACCACGTTTTGCTTTGGGTTTGTACACATTAAAAAAAATAGCCTTGAAATAACAAATGGCTGTGAGAAGTCTAAGCAGCAGTTCAATCACCAGAGGGGCGGAGGGGCGCCAGGCATTCCTAGGGTGTAATTGGGCTCCTGTTCTTTACATGAGTCAGCAGTTTACTGTGTACTCAAAGTTAACGATTTACTGCAATCCCTTGCTATCCCTCTATCTCCCAACTCTCTCTCGCTCTCTCTCATAAACATACAGATAGCATCGTTATGTACCTCTTGACAAAGCACATTTACAATATTGTAGACACTGAATATACTAAACATTGTGAATACCTTCTTAATTTTGAGTTGCACAACCCCCCGCCATTCATGATACACACGGGAAACTACTTAGCGTGAAAAACACAGCAGTGTTGCAGTTCTTGACAAACTACTACCATACCCCTTTCAGAGGCACTTACATATTTTGTCTTGCCCATTCACCCTCTGAATGTCACACATACACAATCCCATGTCTCCATTGTATTAAGACTTAAAAATCCTTTTTTAACCTGTCTCCTCCCCTTCATCAACATTGATTGAAGTGGATTTAACAAGTGACGTCAATAAGGCATCATAGCTTTCACCTGGATTCACCTGGTTAGTCTGTCATGGAAAGAGAAGGTGTTCCTAATGTTTTGTACAGTCAGTGTATGACTCATGCACACAGAGGAAACAGACTCTCTCTCTCTCTCCTTCTCTCATTCTCTCCCTCTCCCTCTCTCTCTCTCTCCCTCTCTCTCTCTCCTCTCTCTCTCTCTCTCTCTCTCTCTCTCTCTCTCTCTGTCTCTAATTTACTTTCAACCTACACCTACTAGCCATATATTCATATATTGTCCACATCTAAGTGCACTCTCTTGTTGCAAACTGTCTAGGTGTGAACTGTTTATTCAAGCCAGCTTGGTCCTAGTCTAGCAGCGTATAAAAATGGAATTAATCAATAGGTGCCTTGCCGGCGCATCTCTGTTTCCACCAAAGTAAACAGTTAGAGAATAATTGAATGAGTGCCTCTCTGACTGAGACAAATTACTCTCTTCTGTGACTGATTGGACTTGTTGCTGCTGCTGCTGCGCTCTTACCCTCCTATCTCTCTCTTTCTCCATCTCTCTCCATCTCTCTCTCTCTCCCTCTCTCTCTCTCTCCATCTCTCTCTCTCTCTCTCTCTCTCTCTCTCTCTCTCTCTCTCTCTCTCTCTCTCTCTCTCTCTCTCTCTCACTCCTCTCGCTACAGCTACTCATATTGCCTTCCTTGCTCTCCCTCTGTTCGCCCCAAATTGTAATTAAAATAAGGTGCATTGGTACTCACAACAAACAGCGTGCTGTTGCCAAATTCTTTTAAGAGATTTAGAAACACCAACTTTAGATGAGATGAGAGACGAGATGGAAAATTGATGTTAGCTCTTGCTTTGCTGTCCTATTGGCCAAACACTTACCCCATTCAAACTCCCATAAAGACTCCCTTTGCATTTTCACATGACTATTTCCCCTTTCTCCATCCCCACTGCTGACATTAGCACAAGTCACATCAGTTGCAGTGAGCCGGCCCAGCGTCCCGGTACTCACCGAAACATGTATTCTCTGGTAGGCTCTGTTGGTGTCCCTATTCTCCTCGGTGCCTGTGGTGAAGCGCCCCAACTCAAACTGCTGATGAAATGTCCCATTTCCATTCAATTCAATTGTGTTCCTATAAAGAATGGAACAAACCGGAATAATTAGAAAGCTCTTATCTATAATTTATAAGCCGAATCAATTAGAATCACCTGCCTGCATGCGAGGAGGCATAGGCTGCTAGCTGGCTGGCTGGGGGAAGCTGCTCACAGGAGCACAAATACAAATGGCATCATCAATAACTGGTGCTACTATGATTTCTAATCATGTGTGTAGAAGTGGAGAGCAGTATGCTCTGTGCTGTAGCTGGGGATACGGCTGTAGGTTCTTTTCCATAACGTCTCAGGCCGATACACTTGCTGGCTTCTCTAAGTGAAGAGGTAGGAGGAAGATATATGGCCCAACAATATTTCCTAACATTCCCATCTTTATTTGGTGTTGACCGTTGCTGGTGGACAGTAATGGAATGTGGACTGTTCTCCTATTGTGTGTGTATCAGTCTCCTCACATCAGCTAACCACAAAGGAAATGAGGTCAGGATAGGGCCCTTGTGCTGTTCTGCATGTTGTTCTATATTGTCCCCAACAGGAACAGTGAGTTCTATTGAAGCCCATGCGTGTCTTTTATCCTCCACGAAGTTGTCTTTAAGAGCGGCAGCCTGTACACCCGTGTTTTAGATATATTTATATATATTGGTGTGTAGCTGCTGATCGGCGTGGAGGGAACAGGCCAGCTGGGAGGTTAATTAGCTTCCTGCGTCCCGGGAGGCACTCTGAAATCTAGCATACCTGTCATCCATTACTACATTACAGGAGACCGGCACGGCTCAGGGCATTTGTGTGTGCTTGCGTGGACGCATATATTACATTTAAAAAAATAATCACTGTGTATCATGTTGCCATAGTTCTGATGATACTACAGTAATGTAGTTGTTCCTCCCATACCAGTGAGTGTGTATCCGACTAGTAAACCAGTCCTTTGGGGTGCTGTAAAGCAGGTACCAACAGGTCTCAGACCTGCTCAGTGCTGGACTCTATGTAAATGACTACACTAAGCAGATGTAAGGGGCTGCTCATGTTTAAATCACAGCGTTGCCACTCTGAACTCCCTCAGGGACAGAAGCTGAGTTTGACACATCATTTATTTCTCCCCCTTTAGCCCAGAACAACCCTGTGCTGTGACCCAGACCTGGCTAATCTTTGAGCGCCAACTTTACACACAGCAGACTCATTGGTCAGAAGATGATGAATAAATACTTCCTATTGGGACTTATGTTTTATAGGCCTCCATCTTCACATTACTTCATTGCATTTTACACAAATGACAAAGTAATGACATGGAGATGGCAGCCAGGGGCAGTGGAGAGGAAAATGTTTATGTAGACAATTCAAATAGCTACAGTACATCTGTGTCAGATAAACAGGATTAAAAAGGTCTTTATATATTCAACTGTTTCCATTGGAATCTGTCCCAGTAATGTTGTCTCCGTTCAGTGTTCAGCCGTGTGGGGGAGAGGATGATTAGATGGTTTGTCGTGTGTTTAGGTGTGCGTGAGTGCATGTGTGTGCATGTGTGTGTGTTTGTGTGTGTGTTTGTTTGTGTCAAATCAAATCAAATTTTATTCATCACATGCGCTGAATACAGGTGTTATCACGTCCTGACCTTAGTTCCTTTTGTACGTCTCTATTGTAGTTTGGTCAGGGCGTGAGTTGGGGTGGGCATTCTATGGTTTGTTCTGTGTGTTATATTTCTAGGGGTTTGGCCTGGTATGGTTCCCAATCAGAGGCAGCTGGTTATCATTGCCTCTGATTGAGAACCATACTTAGGCAGCCTGTTTTCCCACTATGGGTTGTGGGTAGTTGTTTTCTGTGTCTGTGTTTTACCATACAGCACTGTTTCGATTTTCGTTGTTTCACTTTGGTTATTTTGTATTCAGTGTTCAGTTATATTTAATTAAAATGGACACTTACCACACTGCGTTTTGGTCCGATCTTTCATACTCCTCATCACATGAAGAATATCGTTACAGGTGTAGACCTTACAGTGAAATGCTTACTTACAAGCCCCTAACCAACAATGCAGTTTAAAAAAATAATAATTAATGGAGTAAGAGTAAAAGTAACAAGTAATTAAAGAGCAGCAGTAAAATAACAATAGTGAGACTATATACAGGGGGTACTGGTACAGAGTCAATGTGCGGGGTCACCGGTTAGTCGAGGTAACTGAGGTAATATGTACATGTAGGTGGAGTTATCAAAGTGAATATGCATAGATAATAACATTTGTGTGTGTGTGTGTGTGTGTGTGTTTGTGTATGTGTGTGCGTGTGCATGTGGCAGGCTTTGACAGCCTCCTTCCTTCCGTCTCCCAACACATAATGAAGATCAGGAGGCAGAACGACCTCAATCTCTCACTCAGCCACAGCACCGGGACACCTTCCCATTGTCATGTCTACTGTTCTCACACACTTCACACAGCTCACACCTCCACGGCAGTGTTTGGATAATATCACCTTCAGATTCCTACAAATGGGTATAGTTGGAGTCTCGGTATGAGCTGATTCAGGGGGAAGCGGTATGAGCTAAGCAGGCAGTGTGACGCCCTTTACACATGGACAAACACACAAAAAAAAAATTATATATATATTTTTTTACCTTTATTTAACTAGGCAAGTCAGTTAATTAAGAACAAATTCTTATTTTCAATGACGGCCTAGGAACAGTGGGTTAACTGCCTGTTCAGGGGCAGAATGACAGATTTGTACCTTGTCAGCTCGGGGGTTTGAACTTGCAACCTTCCGGTTTACGTGGCCAAACACTCTTAACCACTAGGCTACCCTAGCATGATGACCGAAGTAACATGTGAGACATATTTAGCCTAGTAAGGTCTGTAAACCATATTTCATGCATGGTATGTACACCCACTAAACACATACACATGTCTGTAGTCAGTTCAGTATTTCAGTGAAGCAGAGGGCTGTGACAGAGAAAAAAGCTGCTATTAATGTGTACAGTACTGTAGGAACTCAGACTCTGTCTCTGTGAAGACCTCAGAGTATAAAACCCGCTGTCAGACCCCATGTTGCCCTCCTCCCTCCTCCCTCCTTACTCCCTTCTTCCTCCTCTATCTCTATCTCCTGCTGGGCAAGAAGGATCGCTAGCTCGTCTTCTCCCTCTCTCTCCTCCTCCTCTCTCCCTTTCTCTCCTCCTCTCTCCCTTTCTCTCCTCCTCTCTTCTCCTCCTCTCTCCCTTTCTCTCCTCCTCTCTCCCTCTCTCTCTCCTCCTCTCTCCCTCTCTCTCTCCTCCTCTCTCCCTTTCTCTCCTCCTCTCTCCCTTTCTCTCCTCCTCTCTCCCTTTCTCTCCTCCTCTCTCCTCCTCTCTCCCTCTCTCCCTTTCTCTCCTCCTCTCTCCCTCTCTCTCTCCCTTTCTCTCCTCCTCTCTACCCTCTCTCTCTCCTCCTCTCTCCCTCTCTCTCTCCTCCTCTCTCCCTCTCTCTCTCCTCCTCTCTCCCTTTCTCTCCTCCTCTCTCCCTTTCTCTCCTCCTCTCTCCCTTTCTCTCCTCCTCTCTCCCTTTCTCTCCTCCTCTCTCCCTTTCTCTCCTCCTCTCTCCTCCTCTCTCCTCCTCTCTCCCTTTCTCTCCTCCTCTCTCCCGTCACCTGTCAGCCAGGCTGACAGAGGTTTGTGGTTCATCCTCTGAGCAGTGACCCTTACTGGGTTACAGCAGCACTGACATCATGGGAGAAAACTCTACAGGCTAGGGAGGGGAAGGATGAGGGAGGAAGACGGAGGGAGAGAGGGATGGTAGGAGGAGGGAGAAAGATGGTGGGATGCAGTAGGAGGAAGGAAGAGAGAAGAAGAGGGGGAAGGCGAGGAGGAGGTATGTTGAAGTGAGGCAAGGGAGAAAAACCTGTGCAGAATGTTTGCTTTCTCATGGCTGAGTTGTTGTTGCTGCCAGGGTAATAAACCTCTAGAGGATCTATCTGAGTGACAATGTCTGCGTGTGTCTGGCTGCCTCTCTCTCCGTCTCTATCTTCCTTCCTTCCTTCCTTCCTTCCTTCCTTCCTTCCTTCCTTCCTTCCTTCCTTCCTTCCTTCCTTCCTTCCTTCCTTCCTTCCTTCCTTCCTTCTCTCTCTCTCTCTCTTCCTTCCTTCCTTCCTTCCTTCCCTCTCTCTCTCTCCCCCTCTTTCCTTCCCCCTCTCCCCCTCTCCCTCCCTCCTTCTCTTTCTCCCTCTCTCAATTCCTACACAAGGCACACACTCCACGCAACCAGGTACACACAGTTCTGCATAAATTCCCTCCTGTCTGACCTACGCACACACACATGGACACACACTGAGTGACGTGGTGTGAACTCTGTGAGTCAGAGCAAGGGGATGACAGTTGTCTGAGAAATATAATAAAAAATTACCTCTAACCCCACTGCCTGAGCCTGCCATCCTATCAGTGATCCATGCAAGATCTCCATAGTAACCACCGGCCTCATGTCTTCCAACTCCCCAGCTGGCTTTTTGTTGGGTGAACATCACAAATCATAATGTGTGTGTGTGTGTCTGTGTGTGTTTGAGAAAGATGCTTATGATAACATATTCTAGCCATTTGCTTGAGTAGTATCGATGTTGTCCTGCACCAGCGGTCTAACTGTTGAATAGAAGAAAATTAGTGAATGAAAAGAGTGATTTCCTAAAGAGCTGTGGTTCTTTCACTGTGAGTCCATCTCTTATCTTTCTCTACCTCTATAAACCCTGCAATCATTTCATCAACCTCTCTTCTCTTCAGCAGGGCCGCTCATAATTACCTTCCCTCTTTTCAAAATTCACTCATTTCTTTATCCGTCCCTCCTAGCCCCTCCTCCACTTTCCCAGTCCTACATTCACTCCATCCAAACACACTTTCATTTGAGCTTCTTCATTGGCTTGCATGGCTCATCTGCGTGGGCTGCCAAAACTCTCAATGTATTGATTATGCAACAAGCTCATAAACCGCTGTATCCACCTAATTCATTTAATCAACCAAATGACTGCACCAATGTTCATGTTGTATTAGCATTCCATTTGCAGCATCAATAAAACCTGGGTGATTATTATGGGCAGTACAGTTTGATAGCAGTTGTAGAAGTAGTTACGTGGATTGTACATTGATTTTCTCCTCTTTGTCAGGTCTGCACCACAGGAAGAGAAATACACAAATACACTCCATGTGTTGCTCTCGCCTCTTACTCTCTCTCTCTCTCTCTCTCTCGCTGACTTGCTCAGCCACTAAATGATCAGAAAGCTTTCAACTATGTCAATGTTTTCCTTCCATTTTCTCTAGAAGAATTGTGATGCACTTTATGTATTGGAAGTCCCATGGCTTTAAAAGTTTCTCCAATTTCTGCTAAAGAGTTCATATAAACTGGTGTATATTTAGTTTAAGTTTATTAGAATCTAGAAACCACAGCTTTGCAACTGTCAGGATCTGGCCCGTCATCACTGTTCTGTTTTTCATTCCAGGCCTTGATAATGGGCTAGTCACAAGTTGAATGATCAACACACTACTGCCACTGCTACAGACGGCCTAATCAAAGCATAGCTGTCAGAACCGAAGCTGGAGATGAGAAGCAGGTACGGAGAGTTGAACATTTAATGTAGCACAGACATGGAACAGGACAGGAACAGCATCAGAACTGGGTAAGACAAGGACATATTACAATGAATGCAGAAGTGGGGAGCGGAGTTGGGGAACAGACAGATATAGGGGAGGTAATAACACGGGGATTGAGTCCAGGTGAGTCCAATAATCGCTGATGCGCGTGACGAGGGAAGCAGGTGTGCGTAATGATGGTGGCAGGAGTGCGTAATGTAGGGCAGCCTGACGCCCTCGAGCGTCAGGGAGGGAGAGCCGGAGCAAGCGTGGCACTAGCAGCAGCTCTACATGAGCAACTTTTAGAGAGAAAAGAAAAAAAAGGAAAAAAAAGAGAGGGACAGAGAGATAGAGGGGGAGGCGGAGACTGAAATTGTGTGTACAGTAAAAGAGAAAGAGAGCAAGAGGGTTGAATTTCGTGTGACCATATGCCTGCATTAAAAATTTAACCGGAGCCGTTAAAATAACAAGGAAATGCTTGGCTGTGTTTGCTGCAAGTAGGCCAGGACGATAAATCTGTCATTTTGTTCCTGGATGACGGGTAACCACAGGGGTCCTGCTCTCCTGTCATTGCCATCGCTCTCTCTCTCTCTCTCTCTCTCTCTCTCTCTCTGTCTCTCTCTTAGTCATGGAGTGCCATCTCTGTCTCTCTCTCTCTCTGTCTCTGTCTCTGTCTCTGTCTCTGTCTCTGTCTCTGTCTCTGTCTCTGTCTCTGTCTCTGTCTCTCTGTCTCTGCTGTCTCATCTCTCTCTCTCTGTCTCTGTCTCTCTCTCTCTCTCTCTCTCTCTCTCTGTCTCTCTCTCTGTCTCTCTCTGCCTCATTCTCCCAGAGTTCTCTCCTCTGACAGTCTGTGGCATAACATTGTTTGAAACTCGGTGTGGGTCTGTGTTTACTGCTGCTGTTCCTCTGAAAGTCAAATTCAAACCAATCAGACTGAATAATGAATGGGACTGGGAGCCACTGTGTGTATTCCTCTCCTTCACAGAGCTCCTGTCCCTGCAGTGTTAGTTTGTTAGTGTTGGTGTTCAATATTTGCTGAATCTGTTTGTGAAAGTGTTCTCTGATGTTCCCAGACCCTCCCGATTTGTTCTCTCTTGAAGTGACGCAGGAGTTTAATCAGTGGTTACAATCGCAGAAACAGGAAATTAAGATTTTCCAGCCCATTGCAGATCCTTGCTCTCCCCTTCTCCCCCTCCCCTCCCATCCTCTCCCCCAGTCCCCCTCCTCTCTCCTCCTCCCCCTCCTCCCCCTGCTCTCCCCCTGCTCTCCCCCTCCTCTCTCCCTCTCCCCTCCCACCACTCCCCCTCCCCCCCGCTCTCCCCCTCCCCCTCCTCTCTCCCTCTCCCCTCCCCACCACTCCCCCTCCTCTCCCCTCTTCCCCTGGTGAGATAAAGGGCCTAGAGCAGTTCGCTGATATATGAAATGCTCAGATTGCAGTACTGGGATGTGTCCTTGAGGAAATGGAGTTGATCAGCGGTATGTCTCAATGCAGTGACCTCCTCCACCTCCTCCGGCCCTGGCTGCTTATCAACCTGGACTCTGAACAGACATCCTTACCTGCCGCCAGGCTAGCTGCTCCTGTACACGCTGATATGTGGGCTGGAAGAGGAGAAGAGGGTAAAGTTCATGCCTTAGAGAATTGAAATAGAAAGTTTGAATTTAGATGAAGGTTATAACAGTAGGGGGAGAAATGCATGGTGAGGTAGAAGACAACCATGGACATTCCTCTTCCTCTCCTCACTGCTCTTAGCTTGTATGCTGCACTATGTTCCCCTCTTCTCCACACTCCTCTCTTTTTGGTATTCCTCCCCAGTCTCCTCCTCTCTCCCACTTACCAACCACTGCATAGAGCCAGTTCCCCTCTCCACCTGCTGTCTCTGCAGATGTTCTATCCCACTCTCTGTCTCTCTCTCTCCCTCCATTCCTCCCCGCTCCCCCTCTTTTTGTATTCTTCCGTGTTCTCTCCTGTTTTCCCCTTTCCTCCTCATGTCCTCTTAGTGTCTTTGTTTCTCTGCGGTCTCTGGTGGAGGGTTGTAAACACAAAGCACATAATACTCCATGTGGCCCCATGTTTTCATAGTTATTGCTCTAATGATTGCTAACCGGTTTGCTGATGTCCCACACTTTTGCCCAAGGTCACCCCAGACACAAATCAAGGACGAGGAGAAACCAACTGCAAAGCCTTTTTCACACACAACCCAGGGGGACCCGTCCGTCACCTCATCCCACCTGCACTGACAGACTGAAGGACGGACTGACTGGCCACTGTTTGTTGTTTCGACCTCAGCCTGTCAGCCATTTGGCTGACAGTGTGTGAGAATGTGTGAGAGAGTGTGTGTGTGTGTGAGAGAATGTGCGAGAGAGATACAGAAGGAGAGGGAGAGAACAGAAAGAACCTCAATCAGTCATTTGTAATGACAGTTTATTTGATGTAATTGAGTTAAAGGGCTGCTACTGCTTGGAACCAGTTGTATCCACGTGCACCTGCATGCAGACATTGAGTAGAGGGAGGGGTGTGTGCTTCTGTGAGTGTGCGACGGCCTGTATTCTGTCGATGGCCCGGCAGTTCATTTCGCTAACCTGTGAGTGCAGCGTTTAGTCCCACCTGCTTCTTGGTGATCGCACTGTGCTGTTAGCTTCACAACACATGTCTCTGTCACTGCAGCCACTTGATCATCCATCCCATCCCTGTGGACACGGGACAGTGGCCAGAGCGAAGTGATGGGAAGTGGGTTGTTGTTAGGGAGGGAACAAATCAAAATCAAAGTTTATTTGTCACGTTCCCCGAATACAACCTTAGAGTGCAATGCTTACTTACCGGCTCTAACCAATAGTGCCAAAAAGGTATTAGGTGAACAATAGGTAGGTAAATAAATAAAACAACAGTAAAAAGACAGGATATAAAAGTAGCGAGGCTACATACAGACACTGGTTAGTCAGGCTGATTGAGGTAGTATGTACATGTAGATATGGTTAAAGTGACTATGCATGTAGGATGAACAGAGGGTAGCAGTAGCGTGAAAGAGGGGTTGGTGGGTGGCGGGACACAATGCAGATAGCCTGTTTAGCCAATGTGCAGGAGCACTGGTTGGTCGGGCCAATTGAGGTAGTATGTACATGAATGTATAGTTAAAGTGACTATACATATATCATAAACAGAGAGTAGCAGCAGCATAAAAAGGGTTGGGGGGCACACAATGCAAATAGTCTGGGTAGCCATTTCATTACCTGTTCAGGAGTCTTATGGCTTGGGGGTAGACTTAGACTTGGGGGTAGACTTAGACTTGGGGGTAGACTTAGACTTGGCCTTCGGTACCGCTCACCATGTGGTAGTAGAGAGAACAGTTTATGACTGAGGTGGCTGAGGTGGGGAACAGGGGAGCGAGGTGGGGAACAGGGGAGCGATGAGTCAGCGTCGACAGAGGTGGGGAACAGGGTAGTGGGGTCAGAGTCGACAGAGAGGTGGGGAACAGGGTAGTGGGGTCAGAGTTGACAGAAAGGTGGGGAACAGGGTAGTGGGGTCAGAGTCGACAGAGAGGTGGGGAACAGGGTAGTGGGGTCAGACTCGACAGAGGTGGGGAACAGGGTAGTGGGGTCAGAGTCAACAGAGGTGGGGAACAGGGTAGTGGGGTCAGAGTCGACAGAGAGGTGGGGAACAGGGTCGACAGAGAGGTGGGGAACAGGGTAGTGGGGTCAGAGTCGACAGAGGTGGGGAACAGGGTAGTGGGGTCAGAGTCGACAGAGAGGTGGGGAACAGGGTAGTGGGGTCAGAGTCGACAGGGAGGTGGGGAACAGGGTAGTGGGGTCAGAGTCGACAGAGGTGGGGAACAGGGTAGTGAGGTCAGCGTCGACAGAGAGGTGGGGAACAGGGTAGTGGGGTCAGAGTCGACAGAGGGGTGGGGAACAGGGTAGTGGGGTCAGCGTCGACAGAGAGGTGGGGAACAGGGTAGTGGGGTCAGAGTCGACAGAGAGGTGGGGAACAGGGTAGTGGGGTCAGAGTCGACAGAGAGGTGGGGAACAGGGTAGTGGGGTCAGAGTCGACAGAGAGGTGGGGAACAGGGTAGTGGGGTCAGAGTCGACAGAGAGGTGGGGAACAGGGTAGTGGGGTCAGAGTCGACAGAGCGGTGGGGAACAGGGTAGTGGGGTCAGAGTCGACAGAGGTGGGGAACAGGGTAGTGGGGTCAGAGTCGACAGAGAGGTGGGGAACAGGGTAGTGGGGTCAGAGTCGACAGAGAAGTGGGGAACAGGGTAGTGGGGTCAGAGTCGACAGAGAGGTGGGGAACAGGGTAGTGGGGTCAGAGTCGACAGAGGTGGGGAACAGGGTAGTGGGGTCAGAGTCGACAGAGAGGTGGGGAACAGGGTAGTGGGGTCAGAGTTGACAGAGAGGTGGGGAACAGGGTAGTGGGGTCAGCGTCGACAGAGAGGTGGGGAACAGGGTAGTGGGGTCAGAGTCGACAGAGAGGTGGGGAACAGGGTAGTGGGGTCAGAGTGGACAGAGAGGTGGGGAACAGGGTAGTGAGGTCAGCGTCGACAGAGAGGTGGGGAACAGGGTAGTGGGGTCAGAGTCGACAGAGAGGTGGGGAACAGGGTAGTGGGGTCGGAGTCGACAGAGAGGTGGGGAACAGGGTAGTGGGGTCAGAGTCGACAGAGGTGGGGAACAGGGTAGTGGGGTCAGAGTCGACAGAGAGGTGGGGAACAGGGTAGTGGGGTCAGAGTCGACAGAGAGGTGGGGAACACGGTAGTGGGGTCAGAGTCGACAGAGAGGTGGGGAACAGGGTAGTGGGGTCAGAGTCGACAGAGAGGTGGGGAACAGGGTAGTGGGGTCAGCGTCGACAGAGAGTTGGCGAACAGGGTAGTGGGGTCAGAGTCAACAGAGAGGTGGGGAACAGGGTAGTGGGGTCAGCGTCGACAGAGAGGTGGGGAACAGGGTAGTGGGGTCAGAGTCGACAGAGAGGTGGGGAACAGGGTAGTGGGGTCAGACTCGACAGAGAGGTGGGGAACAGGGTAGTGGGGTCAGAGTCGACAGAGGTGGGGAACAGGGTAGTGGGGTCAGAGTGGACAGAGAGGTGGGGAACAGGGTAGTGGGGTCAGAGTCGACAGAGAGGTGGGGAACAGGGTAGTGGGGTCGGAGTCGACAGAGGTGGGGAACAGGGTAGTGGGGTCAGAGTCGACAGAGGTGGGGAACAGGGTAGTGGGGTCAGAGTCGACAGAGAGGTGGGGAACAGGGTAGTGGGGTCAGAGTCGACAGAGAGGTGGGGAACACGGTAGTGGGGTCAGAGTCGACAGAGAGGTGGGGAACAGGGTAGTGGGGTCAGAGTCGACAGAGAGGTGGGGAACAGGGTAGTGGGGTCAGCGTCGACAGAGAGTTGGCGAACAGGGTAGTGGGGTCAGAGTCAACAGAGAGGTGGGGAACAGGGTAGTGGGGTCAGCGTCGACAGAGAGGTGGGGAACAGGGTAGTGGGGTCAGAGTCGACAGAGAGGTGGGAACAGGGTAGTGGGGTCAGACTCGACAGAGGTGGGGAACAGGGTAGTGGGGTCAGCGTCGACAGAGAGTTGGCGAACAGGGTAGTGGGGTCAGAGTCAACAGAGAGGTGGGGAACAGGGTAGTGGGGTCAGCGTCGACAGAGAGGTGGGGAACAGGGTAGTGGGGTCAGAGTCGACAGAGAGGTGGGGAACAGGGTAGTGGGGTCAGAGTTGACAGAAAGGTGGGGAACAGGGTAGTGGGGTCAGAGTCGACAGAGAGGTGGGGAACAGGGTAGTGGGGTCAGACTCGACAGAGAGGTGGGGAACAGGGTAGTGGGGTCAGAGTCAACAGAGAGGTGGGGAACAGGGTAGTGGGGTCAGAGTCGACAGAGAGGTGGGGAACAGGGTCGACAGAGAGGTGGGGAACAGGGTAGTGGGGTCAGAGTCGACAGAGAGGTGGGGAACAGGGTAGTGGGGTCAGAGTCGACAGGGAGGTGGGGAACAGGGTAGTGGGGTCAGAGTCGACAGAGAGGTGGGGAACAGGGTAGTGAGGTCAGCGTCGACAGAGAGGTGGGGAACAGGGTAGTGGGGTCAGAGTCGACAGAGGGGTGGGGAACAGGGTAGTGGGGTCAGCGTCGACAGAGAGGTGGGGAACAGGGTAGTGGGGTCAGAGTCGACAGAGAGGTGGGGAACAGGGTAGTGGGGTCAGAGTCGACAGAGAGGTGGGGAACAGGGTAGTGGGGTCAGAGTCGACAGAGAGGTGGGGAACAGGGTAGTGGGGTCAGAGTCGACAGAGAGGTGGGGAACAGGGTAGTGGGGTCAGAGTCGACAGAGAGGTGGGGAACAGGGTAGTGGGGTCAGAGTCGACAGAGAGGTGGGGAACAGGGTAGTGGGGTCAGAGTCGACAGAGAGGTGGGGAACAGGGTAGTGGGGTCAGAGTTGACAGAGAGGTGGGGAACAGGGTAGTGGGGTCAGCGTCGACAGAGAGGTGGGGAACAGGGTAGTGGGGTCAGAGTCGACAGAGAGGTGGGGAACAGGGTAGTGGGGTCAGAGTGGACAGAGAGGTGGGGAACAGGGTAGTGAGGTCAGCGTCGACAGAGAGGTGGGGAACAGGGTAGTGGGGTCAGAGTCGACAGAGAAGTGGGGAACAGGGTAGTGGGGTCAGAGTCGACAGAGAGGTGGGGAACAGGGTAGTGGGGTCAGAGTCGACAGAGAGGTGGGGAACAGGGTAGTGGGGTCAGAGTCGACAGAGAGGTGGGGAACAGGGTAGTGGGGTCAGAGTCGACAGAGAGGTGGGGAACAGGGTAGTGGGGTCAGCGTCGACAGAGAGGTGGGGAACAGGGTAGTGGGGTCAGAGTCGACAGAGAGGTGGGGAACAGGGTAGTGGGGTCAGAGTGGACAGAGAGGTGGGGAACAGGGTAGTGAGGTCAGCGTCGACAGAGAGGTGGGGAACAGGGTAGTGGGGTCAGAGTCGACAGAGAGGTGGGGAACAGGGTAGTGGGGTCAGAGTCGACAGAGAGGTGGGGAACAGGGTAGTGGGGTCAGAGTCGACAGAGAGGTGGGGAACAGGGTAGTGGGGTCAGAGTCGACAGAGAGGTGGGGAACACGGTAGTGGGGTCAGAGTCGACAGAGAGGTGGGGAACAGGGTAGTGGGGTCAGAGTCAACAGAGAGGTGGGGAACAGGGTAGTGGGGTCAGCGTCGACAGAGAGGTGGGGAACAGGGTAGTGGGGTCAGAGTCGACAGAGAGGTGGGGAACAGGGTAGTGGGGTCAGACTCGACAGAGAGGTGGGGAACAGGGTAGTGGGGTCAGAGTCGACAGAGAGGTGGGGAACAGGGTAGTGGGGTCAGAGTCGACAGAGAGGTGGGGAACAGGGTAGTGGGGTCAGAGTCGACAGAGAGGTGGGGAACAGGGTAGTGGGGTCAGAGTCGACAGAGAGGTGGGGAACAGGGTAGTGGGGTCAGAGTCGACAGAGAGGTGGGGAACAGGGTAGTGGGGTCAGTCGACAGAGAGGTGGGGAACAGGGTAGTGGGGTCAGAGTCGACAGAGAGGTGGGGAACAGCGTAGTGAGGTCAGCGTCGACAGAGGTAGGGAACAGGGTAGTGGGGTCAGAGTCGACAGAGATGTGGGGAACAAGGTAGTGGGGTCAGAGTCGACAGAGAGGTGGGCAACAGGGTAGTGGGGTCAGAGTCGACAGAGAGGTGGGGAACAGGGTAGTGGGGTCAGAGTCGACAGAGAGTTGGGGAACAGGGTAGTGGGGTCAGAGTCGACAGAGAGGTGGGGAGCAGGGTAGTGGGGTCAGAGTCGAAAGAGAGGTGGGGAACAGGGTAGTGGGGTCAGAGTCGACAGAGAGGTGGGGAACAGGGTAGTGGGGTCAGAGTCGACAGAGAGGTGGGGAACAGGGTAGTGGGGTCAGCGTCGACAGAGAGGTGGGGAACAGGGTAGTGGGGTCAGAGTCGACAGAGAGGTGGGGAACAGGGTAGTGGGGTCAGCGTCGACAGAGAGTTGGCGAACAGGGTAGTGGGGTCAGAGTCGACAGAGAGGTGGGGAACAGGGTAGTGGGGTCAGAGTCGACAGAGAGTTGGCGAACAGGGTAGTGGGGTCAGAGTCGACAGAGAGGTGGGGAACAGGGTAGTGGGGTCAGAGTCGACAGAGAGGTGGGGAACAGGGTAGTGGGGTCAGAGTCGACAGAGAGGTGGGGAACAGGGTAGTGGGGTCAGAGTCGACAGAGAGGTGGGGAACAGGGTAGTGGGGTCAGCGTCGACAGAGAGGTGGGGAACAGGGTAGTGGGGTCAGAGTCGACAGAGAGGTGGGGAACAGGGTAGTGGGGTCAGAGTCGACAGAGAGGTGGGGAACAGGGTAGTGGGGTCAGAGTCGACAGAGAGGTGGGGAACAGGGTAGTGGGGTCAGAGTCGACAGAGAGGTGGGGAACAGGGTAGTGGGGTCAGAGTCGACAGAGAGGTGGGGAACAGGGTAGTGGGGTCAGAGTCGACAGAGAGGTGGGGAACAGGGTCGACAGAGAGGTGGGGAACAGGGTAGTGGGGTCAGAGTCGACAGAGAGGTGGGGAACAGGGTAGTGGGGTCAGAGTCGACAGAGAGGTGGGGAACAGGGTAGTGGGGTCAGAGTCGACAGGGAGGTGGGGAACAGGGTAGTGGGGTCAGAGTCGACAGAGAGGTGGGGAACAGGGTAGTGGGGTCAGCGTCGACAGAGAGTTGGCGAACAGGGTAGTGGGGTCAGAGTCAACAGAGAGGTGGGGAACAGGGTAGTGGGGTCAGCGTCGACAGAGAGGTGGGGAACAGGGTAGTGGGGTCAGAGTCGACAGAGAGGTGGGGAACAGGGTAGTGGGGTCAGACTCGACAGAGAGGTGGGGAACAGGGTAGTGGGGTCAGAGTCGACAGAGAAGTGGGGAACAGGGTAGTGGGGTCAGAGTCGACAGAGAGGTGGGGAACAGGGTAGTGGGGTCAGAGTCGACAGAGAGGTGGGGAACAGGGTAGTGGGGTCAGAGTCGACAGAGAGGTGGGGAACAGGGTAGTGGGGTCAGAGTCGACAGAGAGGTGGGGAACAGGGTAGTGGGGTCAGCGTCGACAGAGAGGTGGGGAACAGGGTAGTGGGGTCAGAGTCGACAGAGAGGTGGGGAACAGGGTAGTGGGGTCAGAGTGGACAGAGAGGTGGGGAACAGGGTAGTGAGGTCAGCGTCGACAGAGAGGTGGGGAACAGGGTAGTGGGGTCAGAGTCGACAGAGAGGTGGGGAACAGGGTAGTGGGGTCGGAGTCGACAGAGAGGTGGGGAACAGGGTAGTGGGGTCAGAGTCGACAGAGAGGTGGGGAACAGGGTAGTGGGGTCAGAGTCGACAGAGAGGTGGGGAACAGGGTAGTGGGGTCAGCGTCGACAGAGAGGTGGGGAACAGGGTAGTGGGGTCAGAGTCGACAGAGAGGTGGGGAACAGGGTAGTGGGGTCAGAGTGGACAGAGAGGTGGGGAACAGGGTAGTGAGGTCAGCGTCGACAGAGAGGTGGGGAACAGGGTAGTGGGGTCAGAGTCGACAGAGAGGTGGGGAACAGGGTAGTGGGGTCGGAGTCGACAGAGAGGTGGGGAACAGGGTAGTGGGGTCAGAGTCGACAGAGAGGTGGGGAACAGGGTAGTGGGGTCAGAGTCGACAGAGAGGTGGGGAACAGGGTAGTGGGGTCAGAGTCGACAGAGAGGTGGGGAACACGGTAGTGGGGTCAGAGTCGACAGAGAGGTGGGGAACAGGGTAGTGGGGTCAGAGTCGACAGAGAGGTGGGGAACAGGGTAGTGGGGTCAGAGTTGACAGAGAGGTGGGGAACAGGGTAGTGGGGTCAGCGTCGACAGAGAGGTGGGGAACAGGGTAGTGGGGTCAGAGTCGACAGAGAGGTGGGGAACAGGGTAGTGGGGTCAGAGTGGACAGAGAGGTGGGGAACAGGGTAGTGAGGTCAGCGTCGACAGAGAGGTGGGGAACAGGGTAGTGGGGTCAGAGTCGACAGAGAGGTGGGGAACAGGGTAGTGGGGTCGGAGTCGACAGAGAGGTGGGGAACAGGGTAGTGGGGTCAGAGTCGACAGAGAGGTGGGGAACAGGGTAGTGGGGTCAGAGTCGACAGAGAGGTGGGGAACAGGGTAGTGGGGTCAGAGTCGACAGAGAGGTGGGGAACACGGTAGTGGGGTCAGAGTCGACAGAGAGGTGGGGAACAGGGTAGTGGGGTCAGAGTCGACAGAGAGGTGGGGAACAGGGTAGTGGGGTCAGCGTTGACAGAGAGTTGGCGAACAGGGTAGTGGGGTCAGAGTCAACAGAGAGGTGGGGAACAGGGTAGTGGGGTCAGCGTCGACAGAGAGGTGGGGAACAGGGTAGTGGGGTCAGAGTCGACAGAGAGGTGGGGAACAGGGTAGTGGGGTCAGACTCGACAGAGAGGTGGGGAACAGGGTAGTGGGGTCAGAGTCGACAGAGAAGTGGGGAACAGGGTAGTGGGGTCAGAGTCGACAGAGAGGTGGGGAACAGGGTAGTGGGGTCAGAGTCGACAGAGAGGTGGGGAACAGGGTAGTGGGGTCAGAGTCGACAGAGAGGTGGGGAACAGGGTAGTGGGGTCAGAGTCGACAGAGAGGTGGGGAACAGGGTAGTGGGGTCAGCGTCGACAGAGAGGTGGGGAACAGGGTAGTGGGGTCAGAGTCGACAGAGAGGTGGGGAACAGGGTAGTGGGGTCAGAGTGGACAGAGAGGTGGGGAACAGGGTAGTGGGGTCAGAGTCGACAGAGAGGTGGGGAACAGGGTAGTGGGGTCGGAGTCGACAGAGAGGTGGGGAACAGGGTAGTGGGGTCAGAGTCGACAGAGAGGTGGGGAACAGGGTAGTGGGGTCAGAGTCGACAGAGAGGTGGGGAACAGGGTAGTGGGGTCAGAGTCGACAGAGAGGTGGGGAACACGGTAGTGGGGTCAGAGTCGACAGAGAGGTGGGGAACAGGGTAGTGGGGTCAGAGTCGACAGAGAGGTGGGGAACAGGGTAGTGGGGTCAGCGTCGACAGAGAGTTGGCGAACAGGGTAGTGGGGTCAGAGTCAACAGAGAGGTGGGGAACAGGGTAGTGGGGTCAGCGTCGACAGAGAGGGGGGGAACAGGGTAGTGGGGTCAGAGTCGACAGAGAGGTGGGGAACAGGGTAGTGGGGTCAGACTCGACAGAGAGGTGGGGAACAGGGTAGTGGGGTCAGAGTCGACAGAGAGGTGGGGAACAGGGTAGTGGGGTCAGAGTCGACAGAGAGGTGGGGAACAGGGTAGTGGGGTCAGAGTCGACAGAGAGGTGGGGAACAGGGTAGTGGGGTCAGAGTCGACAGAGAGGTGGGGAACAGGGTAGTGGGGTCAGAGTCGACAGAGAGGTGGGGAACAGGGTAGTGGGGTCAGTCGACAGAGAGGTGGGGAACAGGGTAGTGGGGTCAGAGTCGACAGAGAGGTGGGGAACAGCGTAGTGAGGTCAGCGTCGACAGAGGTAGGGAACAGGGTAGTGGGGTCAGAGTCGACAGAGATGTGGGGAACAAGGTAGTGGGGTCAGAGTCGACAGAGAGGTGGGCAACAGGGTAGTGGGGTCAGAGTCGACAGAGAGGTGGGGAACAGGGTAGTGGGGTCAGAGTCGACAGAGAGTTGGGGAACAGGGTAGTGGGGTCAGAGTCGACAGAGAGGTGGGGAGCAGGGTAGTGGGGTCAGAGTCGAAAGAGAGGTGGGGAACAGGGTAGTGGGGTCAGAGTCGACAGAGAGGTGGGGAACAGGGTAGTGGGGTCAGAGTCGACAGAGAGGTGGGGAACAGGGTAGTGGGGTCAGCGTCGACAGAGAGGTGGGGAACAGGGTAGTGGGGTCAGAGTCGACAGAGAGGTGGGGAACAGGGTAGTGGGGTCAGCGTCGACAGAGAGTTGGCGAACAGGGTAGTGGGGTCAGAGTCGACAGAGAGGTGGGGAACAGGGTAGTGGGGTCAGAGTCGACAGAGAGTTGGCGAACAGGGTAGTGGGGTCAGAGTCGACAGAGAGGTGGGGAACAGGGTAGTGGGGTCAGAGTCGACAGAGAGGTGGGGAACAGGGTAGTGGGGTCAGAGTCGACAGAGAGGTGGGGAACAGGGTAGTGGGGTCAGAGTCGACAGAGAGGTGGGGAACAGGGTAGTGGGGTCAGCGTCGACAGAGAGGTGGGGAACAGGGTAGTGGGGTCAGAGTCGACAGAGAGGTGGGGAACAGGGTAGTGGGGTCAGAGTCGACAGAGAGGTGGGGAACAGGGTAGTGGGGTCAGAGTCGACAGAGAGGTGGGGAACAGGGTAGTGGGGTCAGAGTCGACAGAGAGGTGGGGAACAGGGTAGTGGGGTCAGAGTCGACAGAGAGGTGGGGAACAGGGTAGTGTGGTCAGCAGGGCAAGGGAGGTCCTGTGTGGCTAGGAGCATCCTGTTGTGTCCCTGGGTGGTTGGGTGATGGACGGCCTGTGAGTGGCTGTGACTGTGACTGCAGCACAGCGGTGGTGGCCCCAGCCCGGTGTGGCAAGGTGGGACGGTGTTGCCAGCGCTGTTTACAGCAGTTTACGGCCCCCGTCTGTCTCCCTCTGTCTCCTTCGCTGACAGGGACCCTGCCGTGATGAATTTAAAATTGATAAAGGTTCATTGATATGCGTCGACTGGAGGAAAACCCATCGACTACCTCAGCAGACTCCCTCCCTTCCTCCACTTGTTTGGGGGAAATGTATTTAATAACAGGATCAGCAAAGCGGCCCAGCCCCAATTTGCATATTAGTGAGGCATTGTGCTGCCTCCTGCAATGTTTATGGGGAGTAAAGTGGGAGGGAGCAGAGTTTTAAATGACCTTTACTTTGTGTATCTGTGGAGGATGGCAGGGGTGGGGCTCTGTAGTGTTGTCACTCCCTGACCATAGAGAGCCATTGGCGTGACTAGGGGGTGTTCTAGTCGATTGATTTCTATAATTGGGGCTCATACTTAAGGTGTCCCTGTTCCCACCTGCAGTTGTGGGATATTGTTTGTGTTGTTTGTTTATTGTTTTGTTGGAAGTTTCACCATGAATAAAAATGTGGAACTCAAATCACGCTGCGCCTTGGTCCGTCCATTTTCACAAACATGACAGCATATCCCACCAATCAAGGACCAGGCAGCGTGCTCGGGAGGATAAAGTGAGTTGGACCTGGGAGGAAATCCGGGGAGAATGCGAGACCCGTCCTTGGAGAGAATCGCAGAAAGATCAGGAAGGACAGCGATGACACCGGGGCCGCGGCCACAGAAACCCCAAGATTGTTTTTGGAGGGACACATGGGGTGGTCGACTGAGCAGCGGGGAGTGCCAGAGCCTGTTTGGGAGTCGGTTGGAGGAATTCAATGAAAGATACCGGAGAGAGGTGGTAGTGAGGAGTATGCTGTAGAGCGTGACACCAGTCAGGTGCCATCTGCACCGGTTCCACACACCAGGCCTCCAGTGCGCCTTCTCAGCCCCGTACGTCCTGTGCCGGTTCCTCGCACTCGCCCTGAAGAGAGGGTCATCAGTCCGGTGCCATCTGTGCCAGCTCCCCGCACTCGCCCCCTGAAGAGCCAGAGACCATCAGGGAGGCGATGGAGAAGTTGGGAGAGAGAGGAGAGAGATGTTGGTCAAGTGTGTTTTGCTCAACATTCGACCTGAAGAGCCTGTCAGCAGTCTGGTGAAGTCTGTGCCGGCTCCACGCACTTGACCTGAGGAACGTGTCATCAGTCCAGTGCAACCTGCACCGATGCCCAGTCCAGGCACGGTGACCAGTCCAGGCACGGTGACCAGTCCAGGCACGGTGACCAGTCCAGGCACGGTGATCAGTCCAGGCACAGTGATCAGTCCAGGCACGGTGACCAGTCCAGGCACGGTGACCAGTCCAGGCACGGTGACCAGTCCAGGCACGGTGACCAGTCCAGGCACGGTGACCAGTCCAGGCACGGTAACCAGTCCAGGCACGGTGACCAGTCCAGGCACGGTGACCAGTCCAGGCACGGTGACCAGTCCAGGCACGGTGACCAGTCCAGGCACGGTGACCAGTCCAGGCACGGTGACCAGTCCAGGCACGGTGATCAGTCCAGGCACGGTGATCAGTCCAGGCACGGTGATCAGTCCAGGCACGGTGATCAGTCCAGGTCCAGGCACGGTGACCAGTCCAGGCACGGTGACCAGTCCAGGCACGGTGACCAGTCCAGGCACGGTGACCAGTCCAGGCACGGTCAGTCCACCAGTCCAGGCACGGTGACCAGTCCAGGCACGGTGACCAGTCCAGGCACGGTGATCAGTCCAGGCACCAGTCCAGGCACGGTGACCAGTCCAGGCACGGTGACCAGTCCAGGCACGGTAACGGTGATCAGTCCAGGCACGGTGATCAGTCCAGGCACGGTGACCAGTCCAGGCACGGTGATCAGTCCAGGCACGGTGACCAGTCCAGGCACGGTGACCAGTCCAGGCACGGTGATCTGTCCAGGCACGGTGATCAGTCCAGGCACGGTAACCAGTCCAGGCACGGTGACCAGTCCAGGCACGGTGATCAGTCCAGGCACGGTGATCAGTCCAGGCACGGTGACCAGTCCAGGCACGGTGATCAGTCCAGGCACGGTGATCAGTCCAGGCAGTGATCAGTCCAGGCACGGTGATCAGTCCAGGCACGGTGATCAGTCCAGGCACGGTGACCAGTCCCACTCCAAGGCCGGAGCATTCCTCTGCGCCGGTGCCCAGTCCAGGCATGGCATTCAGCCCGGGGGCCATGGCCAGATCCGGGGTCTGGGCGGGGGCTATGACCTGCACCGGAGCCGCCACCAACACTAGTCACCCCCCCCTACCCTCCCCATTTGGTTTCAAGTTTTGCGGCAGGAGTGGGGGGGTGGGGGGGGTACTGTCACGGCCTGATCATAGAGAGCCCTTGGATCTCTATGGTGTTGTAGGTCAGGGCGTGACTAGGGGTGTTCTAGTCGATTGATTTCTATAATTAGGGATCATACTTAAGGTGTCCCTGTCCCTGTGTAGCGTTTAAAATGGAATCCTTATTCTATTCAACGCGCATGAATTATACAACAACTCTGTGTAAGGAGGAATGTGAATTCACTAACCCAAAGACCGCTGAACGTATTACTCTGGCAGGCAGGCATATCCTTGGAAGTTTGGCCCTCTGGACGTGCACTGCAATTAGTTCCATGTTTTAGACACATACATTATATATACAAAAGTATGTGGACACCCCTTCAAATTAGTAGATTCATTTGGCTATTTCAGCCACACCTGTTGCTGTCAGGTGTGTAAAATGGAGCACATATCCATGCAATTTCCAGTAGACAAACATTGGCAGTGGAATGGACTTACTGAAGAGCTCAGTGACTTTCAAAGTGGCACAGTCATAGGATGCCACCTTTCCATCAAGTCAGTTTGTCCAATTGCTGAGCTGCTAGAGCTGCCTACCTGCCCCAATGCATAGTGCCATCTGTAAAGTTTGGTTAAGGAGGAATAATGGTCTGGGGCTGTTTTTCATGGTTCGGGACCGGCCCCTTAGTTCCAGTGAAGGGAAATCTTAACGCTACAGCATACAATGACATACTAGACGATTCTGTGCTTCCAACTTTGATGCAACAGTTTGAGGAAGGCCCTTTACTGTTTCAGCACCTCTCCCCTCTGCACCTCTCCTCTCTGCACCTCTGCGTCTCTGCACCTCTCCTCTCTGCACCTCTCCCTCTGCACCTCTCCGCTCTGCACCTCTCCCCTCTGCACCTCTCCTCTCTGCACCTCTCCCCTCTGCACCTCTCCTCTCTGCACTCTCCTCTCTGCACCTCTCCTCTCTGCACCTCTTCCCTCTGGACCTCTCCTCTCTGCACCTCTCCCCTCTGCACCTCTGCACCTCTCCCTCTGCACCTCTCCTCTCTGCACCTCTCCCTCTGCACCTCTCCCTCTGCACCTCTCCCTCTGCACCTCCCTCTGCACCTCTCCCCCCTCTGCACCTCTCCTCTCTGCACCTCTCCCCTCTGCACCTCTCCCCCTTTGCACCTCTCCTCTCTGCACCTCTCCTCTCTGCACCTCTCCCCTCTGCACCTCTCCCCTCTGCACCTCCCCTTTGCACCTCTCTCTGCACCTGCACCTCTCCCCTCTGCACCTCTCATCTCTGCACCTCTCCGCTCTGCACCTCTCCCCTCTACACCTCTCCTCTCTGCACCTCTTCCCTCTGCACCTCTCCTCTCTGCACCTCTCCCCTCTGCACCTCCCTTTGCACCCCCTCTGCACCTCTCCTCTCTGCACCTCTTCCCTCTGCACCTCTCCTTTCTGCACCTCTCCCCTCTCCTCCTGCCTCTGCTGCCTCTCCCCTCTGCACCTCCCCTCTGCACCTCTCCCTCTGCACCTCTCCCTGCACCCTCTGCACCTCTCCCTCTGCACCTCTCCCCTCTGCACCTCTCCTCTCTGCACCTCTCCCCTCTGCACCTCTCCTCTCTGCACCTCTTCTCTCTGCACCTCTCCTCTCTGCACCTCTCCCCTCTGCACCTCTCCTCTCTGCACCTCTTCTCTCTGCACCTCTTCTCTCTGCACCTCTTCCCTGTAGTCCTATGACAGGTCTGCCTGCTTCTTTCTCATTTCTCGGCCATGGAATGAGTCTAAATGAAGAGGCAGAAGGGAGAATAGATTCTCTCTCTCTTCTGAGATGCTTCCCCTGCCTCCTCTTCTCTTGTTCTAACAGAGGGGGAGAACAGCCCCTCGTCTAACTGACAGTAACTACAGCAGAAAAAGGCTTCTGATCCCTCCTGTCTCCTCACCTCAGCCCAGATTTGGCTTCTCTCTCGCTCTCCCCTGGAGCACATCCTCCTCCTTCTCGCACCTCAAGGTTCTGTTAAAGATTTGAGCATCCGATGAGAGTTAGAGCTCGTTATTGCTCTGTCAGCGCTGTTGCGCTTCATGTTCTCTCGGTCTGTATTTATTTCACTATTGTATACGTACATTTCAATCCACACACCAACAACATGCCACATCAAACAAATAGACAGTTTGTTCTTGAAGAATGAATTCACTCTGTGCCTGGCTGGTGACGCATTATCTGAGAGGAAATGAGAAAGGGGGAGAAAGTGTGGGAGCGAGGATGGAGGAAGAGGGAGAGAGAGAGAAGAGACAGGAGGGAGTGTTTTAACATTGACACCCATGTATTCCTTCTGTTCCCAAATGAATGGCAGTTGGAGTGAGAAGAGGCTGGGACAGAGACAGAATAGAACTGAGAGTGAACTGCAGGATCGTGAGCGTTCCATTCAGTTGAGATCCTAATGTCACTGTGAATGTTTTAGTAAACACATGTAATGGTCATTGAGCTGACAGATGGAGGTGGTGTATACCTCCATTAACACTAATGCTGCTGTTCTCCAGGCTACTCAGTGACTTTTATAGACCCAACTCTATATCATGTTCTAGTCTGGAGGACGTGACATCAGTCAAGGCCATGATCCCTGTAACAGGGACACATAATGACAAGCACTGACACTAATAGCCTGCTCATCACATCACAATATGAGCCCTGATTTACACCAGTGACACGGGCAGTGACGTAGTGGAGGAGAGACACTGATACACAGACTTTTGATATTGTGAATGAAAAGCGTTGACAGGCCTTTCTTCATCAGCACACTGTAGGACACAGGCACCAAACCTAGAAATATATCCGAGTAGGGATTTATTATGGCACATCTGTAACTGCAGTACCAAATTCACCTCAGTTAGTCGAACACGGCGCTCGCAATGCCAGGGTTGTGAGTTCAATTCCCGCTGGGAACATCCAAATGAAAATGTATGCATGAGGTCGGGTCTTTATATCGGAATGGTCACCCATCCCGACCTAACCCTAACCCTACCCCAGCTTCATGTCCACACCCCAGTTCAACCCTAACTCTAACTCTAACCCTACCCCAGCTTCATGTCCACACCCCAGATCAACCCTAACTCTAACCCTAACCCTTCCATAGCTTCATGTCCAGACACCAGTTCAACCCTAACTCTAACCCCATCCCTACCCTAGCTTCATGTCCACACCCCAGATCAACCCTAACTAACCCCATCCCTACCCCAGCTTCATGTCCACACCCCAGTTCAACCCTAACTCTAACCCCATCCCTACCCTAGCTTCATGTCCACACCCCAGATCAACCCTAACTCTAACCCCATCACTACCATAGCTTCATGTCCAGACACCAGTTCAAACCTAACTCTAACCCCATCCCTACCCTCGCTTCATGTCCACACCCCAGATCAACCTAACTCTAACCCCATCCCTACCCCAGCTTCATGTCCACACCCCAGTTCAACCCTAACTCTAACCCTAACCATACCCTAGCTTCATGTCCACACCCCAGTTCAACCCTAACTCTAACCCCATCCCTACCCTAGCTTCATGTCCACACCCCAGTTCAACCCTAACTCTAACCCTAACCATACCCTAGCTTCATGTCCACACCCCAGTTCAACCCTAACTCTAAACCTAACCCTACCCTAGCTTCATGTCCACACCCCAGTTTCAACCCTAACTCTAACCCCAGATCAACCCTAACTCTAACCCCATCACTACCATAGCTTCATGTCCACACCCCAGATCAACCCTAACTCTAACCCCATCACTACCCTAGCTTCATGTCCACACCCCAGATCAACCCTAACTCTAACCCCATCCCTACCCCAGCTTCATGTCCACACCCCAGATCAACCCTAACTCTAACTCTAACCCTACCCTAGCTTCATGTCCAGACACCAGTTCAACCCTAACTCTAACTCTAACCCTACCATAGCTTCATGTCCACACCCCAGTTCAACCCTAACTCTAACTCTAACCCTACCCTAGCTTCATGTCCAGACACCAGTTCAACCCTAACTAACCCCATCACTACCATAGCTTCATGTCCACACGCCAGATCAACCCTAACTCTAACCCCATCACTACCATAGCTTCATGTCCACACCCCAGATCAACCCTAACTCTAACCCCATCACTACCATAGCTTCATGTCCACACCCCAGATCAACCCTAACTCTAACCCCATCCCTACCCCAGCTTCATGTCCACACCCCAGTTCAACCCTAACTAACCCCATCACTACCATAGCTTCATGTCCACACCCCAGATCAACCCTAACTCTAACCCCATCACTACCATAGCTTCATGTCCACACCCCAGATCAACCCTAACTCTAACCCCATCACTACCATAGCTTCATGTCCACACCCCAGATCAACCCTAACTCCATCCCTACCCCAGCTTCATGTCCACACCCCAGTTCAACCCTAACTAACCCCATCACTACCATAGCTTCATGTCCACACCCCAGATCAACCCTAACTCTAACCCCATCACTACCATAGCTTCATGTCCACACCCCAGATCAACCCTAACTCTAACCCCATCCCTACCCCAGCTTCATGTCCACACCCCAGTTCAACCCTAACTCTAACTCTAACCCTACCCTAGCTTCATGTCCACACCCCAGATCAACCCTAACTCTAACCCCATCCCTACCCTAGCTTCATGTCCAGACACCAGTTCAACCCTAACTCTAACCCCATCCCTACCCTAGCTTCATGTCCACACCCCAGATCAACCCTAACTCTAACCCCATCACTACCATAGCTTCATGTCCAGACACCAGTTCAACCCTAACTCTAACTCTAACTCTAACCCCATCCCTACCCTCGCTTCATGTCCACACCCCAGATCAACCCTAACTCTAACCCCATCCCTACCCCAGCTTCATGTCCACACCCCAGTTCAACCCTAACTCTAACTCTAACCCTACCCTAGCTTCATGTCCACACCCCAGATGTCCTAACCCCATCACTACCATAGCTTCATGTCCACACCCCAGATCAACCTAACTCTAACCCCATCACTACCCTAGCTTCATGTCCAGACACCAGTTCAACCCTAACTCTAACCCCATCCCTACCCTAGCTTCATGTCCACACCCCAGATCAACCCTAACTCTAACCCCATCACTACCATAGCTTCATGTCCACACCCCAGATCAACCCTAACTCTAACCCCATCACTACCATAGCTTCATGTCCACACCCCAGATCAACCCTAACTCTAACCCCATCACTACCCTAGCTTCATGTCCACACCCCAGATCAACCCTAACTCTAACCCCATCCCTACCCTAGCTTCATGTCCACACCCCAGATCAACCCTAACTCTAACCCCATCACTACCCTAGCTTCATGTCCACACCCCAGATCAACCCTAACTCTAACCCCATCACTACCCTAGCTTCATGTCCACACCCCAGATCAACCCTAACTCTAACCCCATCACTACCCTAGCTTCATGTCCACACCCCAGATCAACCCTAACTCTAACTCTAACTCTAACCCCATCCCTACCCTAGCTTCATGTCCAGACACCAGATCAACCCTAACTCTAACCCCATTCCTACCCTAGCTTCATGTCCACACCCCAGATCAACCCTAACTCTAACCCCATCCCTACCCTAGCTTCATGTCCACACCCCAGCTCAACCCTAACTCTAACTCTAACTCTAACCCCATCCCTACCCTAGCTTCATGTCCACACCCCAGATCAACCCTAACTCTAACCCCATCCCTACCCTAGCTTCATGTCCACACCCCAGATCAACCCTAACTCTAACCCCATCCCTACCCTAGCTTCATGTCCACACCCCAGCTCAACCCTAACTCTAACTCTAACTCTAACCCCATCCCTACCATAGCTGCATGTCCACACCCTGGTTCAACCCTAACCCTAACCCTACCCTAGCTTCATGTCCACACCCCAGTTCAACCCTAACTCTAACCCTAACTCTAACCCCATCCCTACCCGAGCTTCATGTCCAGACACCAGTTCAACCCTAACTCTAACCCCATCCCTACCCTAGCTTCATGTCCAGACACCAGTTCAACCGTAACTCTAACTCTAACTCTAACCCCATCCCTACCCTAGCTTCATGTCCACACCCTGGTTCAACCCTAACTCTAACCCTAACCCTACCCTAGCTTCATGTCAACACCCCAGTTCAACCCTAACTCTAACCCTAACTCTATCCCCATCCCTACACTAGCTTCATGTCCACACCCCAGTTCAACCCTAACTCTAACCCTAACTCTATCCCCATCCCTACCCTAGCTTCATGTCCACACCCCGGTTCAACCCTAACTCTAACCCTAACTCTAACCCCATCCCTACCTAGCTTCATGTCCACACCCCAGTTCAACCCTAACTCTAACCCCATCCCTACCCTCGCTTCATGTCCACACCCCAGTTCAACCCTAACTCTAACCCCGTCCCTACCCTAGCTTCATGTCCACACCCCAGATCAACCCTAACTCTAACTCTAACCCCATCCCTACCATAGCTTCATGTCCACACCCCGATTCAACCCTAACTCTAACTCTCACCCTACCCTAGCTTCATGTCTACACCCTGGTTCAACCCTAACTCTAACCCTAACCCTACCCTAGCTTCATGTCCACACCCCAGTTCAACCCTAACTCTAACCCCATCCCTACCCTAGCTTCATGTCCACACCCCAGTTCAACCCTAACTCTAACCCTAACCATACCCTAGCTTCATGTCCACACCCCAGTTCAACCCTAACTCTAAACCTAACCCTACCCTAGCTACATGTCCACACCCCGGTTCAACCCTAACTCTAACCCTAACTCTAACCCGAACCTAACTTCATGTCCACACCCCGGTTCAACCCTAACTCTCACTCTAACTCTATCCCTACCCTAGCTTCATGTCCACACCCCAGATGAACCCTAACTCTAACCCTAACTCTACCCTAGCTACATGTCCAGACCCCGGTTCAGCCCTAACTAAAACTCTGACCCTACCCCAGCTTCATGTCCAGACCCCGGTTCAGCCCTAACTCTAACTCTGACCCTACCCTAGCTACATGTCCAGACACCAGTTCAACCCTAACTCTAACCCTAACCCTACCCTAGCTTCATGTCCACACCCCAGTTCAACCCTAACTCTAACCCTAACCCTACCCTAGCTACATGTCCAGACCCCGGTTCAGCCCTAACTCTAACCCTAACCCTACCCTAGCTACATGTCCAGACCCCGGTTCAGCCCTAACTCTAACTCTGACCCGACCCCAGCTTCATGTCCAGACCCCGGTTCAGCCCTAACTCTAACTCTGACCCTACCCTAACTACATGTCCAGACCCCGGTTCAGCCCTACCTCTAACTCTGACCCTACCCTAACTACATGTCCAAACCCCGGTTCAGCCCTAACTCTAACTCTAACCCTACCCTAACTACATGTCCAGACCCCGGTTCAGCCCTAACTCTAACCCTAACCCTACCCCAGCTTCATGTCCAGACCCCAGTTCAGCCTAACTCTAACCCTAACCCTACCCCAGCTTCATGTCCAGACCCCGGTTCAGCCCTAACTCTAACTCTGACCCTACCCCAGCTTTATGTCCAGACCCGGTTCAGCCCTAACTCTAACCCTAACCCTACCCCAGCTTCATGTCCAGACCCCGGTTCAACCCTAACTCTAACTCTAACTCTAACCCCATCCCTACCCCAGCTTCATGTCCAGACCCCGGTTCAGCCCTAACTCTAACTCTGACCCTACCCTAACTACATGTCCAGACCCCGGTTCAGCCCTAACTCAAACTCTAACCCTACCCTAACTACATGTCCAGACCCCGGTTCAGCCCTAACTCTAACTCTGACCCTAGGCTAACTACATGTCCAGACCCGGTTCAACCCTAACTCCCTAACTCTAACCCCATCCCTACCCCAGCTTCATGTCCAGACCCGGTTCAGCCCTAACTCTAACTCTGACCCTACCCTAACTACATGTCCAGACCCGGTTCAGCTCAAACTCTAACTCTGACCCTAACCCAACTTCATGTCCAGACCCCGGTTCAGCCCTAACTCTAACTCTGACCCTACCCCAGCTTTATGTCCAGACCCGGTTCAGCCCTAACTCTAACCCTAACCCTACCCCAGCTTCATGTCCAGACCCGGTTCAACCCTAACTCTAACTCTAACTCTAACCCCATCCCTACCCCAGCTTCATGTCCAGACCCCGGTTCAGCCCTAACTCTAACTCTGACCCTACCCTAACTACATGTCCAGACCCCGGTTCAGCCCTAACTCAAACTCTAACCCTACCCTAACTACATGTCCAGACCCCGGTTCAGCCCTAACTCTAACCCTAACCCTACCCTAGCTACATGTCCAGACCCCGGTTCAGCCCTAACTCTAACTCTGACCCGACCCCAGCTTCATGTCCAGACCCCGGTTCAGCCCTAACTCCAACTCTGACCCTACCCTAACTACATGTCCATACCCCGGTTCAGCCCTAACTCTAACTCTAACCCTACCCTAACTACATGTCCAGATCCCCGGTTCAGGCCTAACTCTAACTCTAACCCTACCCTAACTACATGTCCAGACCCCGGTTCAGCCCTAACTCTAACCCTAACCCTACCCCAGCTTCATGTCCAGACCCCGGTTCAGCCCTAACTCTAACTCTGACCCTACCCCAGCTTTATGTCCAGACCCGGTTCAGCCCTAACTCTAACCCTAACCCTACCCCAGCTTCATGTCCAGACCCCGGTTCAACCCTAACTCTAACTCTAACTCTAACCCCATCCCTACCCCAGCTTCATGTCCAGACCCCGGTTCAGCCCTAACTCTAACTCTGACCCTACCCTAACTACATGTCCAGACCCCGGTTCAGCCCTAACTCAAACTCTAACCCTACCCTAACTACATGTCTAGACCCCGGTTCAGCCCTAACTCTAACTCTGACCCTACGCTAACTACATGTCCAGACCCCGGTTCAGCCCTAACTCTAACTCTGACCCTACCCCAGCTTCATGTCCACACCACGGTTCAGCTCAAACTCTAACTCTGACCCTACCCCAACTTCATGTCCAGACCCCGGTTCAGCCCTAACTCTAACTCTTACCCTACCCTAACTACATGTCCAGACCCCGGTTCAGCCCTAACTCAAACTCTGACCCTACCCTAGTTTCATGTCCACACCCCGGTTCAGCCCTAACTCTAACCCTAACCCTACCCCAGCTTCATGTCCAGACCCCGGTTCAGCCCTAACTCTAACTCTGACCCTACCCCAGTTTCATGTCCACACCCCGGTTCAGCCCTAACTCTAACTCTAACTCTAACACTGACCCTACCCTAGCTTTATGTCCAGACCCCGGTTCAGCCCTAACTCTAACCCTAACCCTAACCCAGCTTCATGTCCAGACCCCGGTTCAGCCCTAACTCTAACTCTGACCCTACCCCAGCTTTATGTCCAGACCCGGTTCAGCCCTAACTCTAACCCTAACCCTACCCCAGCTTCATGTCCAGACCCCGGTTCAACCCTAACTCTAACTCTAACTCTAACCCCATCCCTACCCCAGCTTCATGTCCAGACCCCGGTTCAGCCCTAACTCTAACTCTGACCCTAGGCTAACTACATGTCCAGACCCCGGTTCAACCCTAACTCTAACTCTAACTCTAACCCCATCCCTACCCCAGCTTCATGTCCAGACCCCGGTTCAGCCCTAACTCTAACTCTGACCCTACCCTAACTACATGTCCAGACCCCGGTTCAGCTCAAACTCTAACTCTGACCCTAACCCAACTTCATGTCCAGACCCCGGTTCAGCCCTAACTCTAACTCTGACCCTACCCCAGCTTTATGTCCAGACCCGGTTCAGCCCTAACTCTAACCCTAACCCTACCCCAGCTTCATGTCCAGACCCCGGTTCAACCCTAACTCTAACTCTAACTCTAACCCCATCCCTACCCCAGCTTCATGTCCAGACCCCGGTTCAGCCCTAACTCTAACTCTGACCCTACCCTAACTACATGTCCAGACCCCGGTTCAGCCCTAACTCAAACTCTAACCCTACCCTAACTACATGTCCAGACCCCGGTTCAGCCCTAACTCCAACTCTGACCCTACCCTAACTACATGTCCATACCCCGGTTCAGCCCTAACTCTAACTCTAACCCTACCCTAACTACATGTCCAGATCCCCGGTTCAGCCCTAACTCTAACTCTAACCCTACCCTAACTACATGTCCAGACCCCGGTTCAGCCCTAACTCTAACTCTAACCCCATCCCTACCCCAGCTTCATGTCCAGACCCCGGTTCAGCCCTAACTCTAACTCTGACCCTACCCTAACTACATGTCCAGACCCCGGTTCAGCTCAAACTCTAACTCTGACCCTAACCCAACTTCATGTCCAGACCCCGGTTCAGCCCTAACTCTAACTCTGACCCTACCCCAGCTTTATGTCCAGACCCGGTTCAGCCCTAACTCTAACCCTAACCCTACCCCAGCTTCATGTCCAGACCCCGGTTCAACCCTAACTCTAACTCTAACTCTAACCCCATCCCTACCCCAGCTTCATGTCCAGACCCCGGTTCAGCCCTAACTCAAACTCTAACCCTACCCTAACTACATGTCCAGACCCCGGTTCAGCCCTAACTCCAACTCTGACCCTACCCTAACTACATGTCCATACCCCGGTTCAGCCCTAACTCTAACTCTAACCCTACCCTAACTACATGTCCAGATCCCCGGTTCAGCCCTAACTCTAACTCTAACCCTACCCTAACTACATGTCCAGACCCCGGTTCAGCCCTAACTCTAACCCTAACCCTACCCCAGCTTCATGTCCAGACCCCGGTTCAGCCCTAACTCTAACTCTGACCCTACCCCAGTTTCATGTCCACACCCCGGTTCAGCCCTAACTCTAACTCTAACTCTAACACTGACCCTACCCTAGCTTTATGTCCAGACCCCGGTTCAGCCCTAACTCTAACCCTAACCCTACCCCAGCTTTATGTCCAGACCCGGTTCAGCCCAAACTCTAACCCTAACCCTACCCCAGCTTCATGTCCAGACCCCGTTTCAACCCTAACCCTACCCTAACTACATGTCCAGACCCCGGTTCAGCCCTAACTCTAACTCTGACCCTACCCTAACTACATGTCCATACCCCGGTTCAGCCCTAACTCTAACTCTAACCCTACCCTAACTACATGTCCAGACCCCGGTTCAGCCCTAACTCTAACCCTTACCCTACCCCAGCTTCATGTCCAGACCCCGGTTCAGCCCTAACTCTAACTCTGACCCTACCCCAGCTTTATGTCCAGACCCGGTTCAGCCCTAACTCTAACCCTAACCCTACCCCAGCTTCATGTCCAGACCCCGGTTCAACCCTAACTCTAACTCTAACTCTAACCCCATCCCTACCCCAGCTTCATGTCCAGACCCCGGTTCAGCCCTAACTCTAACTCTGACCCTACCCTAACTACATGTCCAGACCCCGGTTCAGCCCTAACTCAAACTCTAACCCTACCCTAACTACATGTCCAGACCCCGGTTCAGCCCTAACTCTAACTCTGACCCTACGCTAACTACATGTCCAGACCCCGGTTCAGCCCTAACTCTAACTCTGACCCTACCCTAACTACATGTCCATACCCCGGTTCAGCCCTAACTCTAACTCTAACCCTACCCTAACTACATGTCCAGATCCCCGGTTCAGCCCTAACTCTAACTCTAACCCTACCCTAACTACATGTCCAGACCCGGGTTCAGCCCTAACTCTAACCCTAACCCTACCCCAGCTTCATGTCCAGACCCCGGTTCAGCCCTAACTCTAACTCTGACCCTACCCCAGCTTTATGTCCAGACCCGGTTCAGCCCTAACTCTAACCCTAACCCTACCCCAGCTTCATGTCCAGACCCCGGTTCAACCCTAACTCTAACTCTAACTCTAACCCCATCCCTACCCCAGCTTCATGTCCAGACCCCGGTTCAGCCCTAACTCTAACTCTGACCCTACCCTAACTACATGTCCAGACCCCGGTTCAGCCCTAACTCAAACTCTAACCCTACCCTAACTACATGTCCAGACCCCGGTTCAGCCCTAACTCTAACTCTGACCCTACGCTAACTACATGTCCAGACCCCGGTTCAGCCCTAACTCTAACTCTGACCCTACCCCAACTTCATGTCCAGACCCCGGTTCAGCCCTAACTCTAACTCTGACCCTACCCTAACTACATGTCCAGACCCCGGTTCAGCCCTAACTCTAACTCTGACCCTACCCCAGTTTCATGTCCACACCCCGGTTCAGCCCTAACTCTAACCCTAACCCTACACCAGCTTCATGTCCAGACCCCGGTTCAGCCCTAACTCTAACTCTGACCCTACCCCAGCTTTATGTCCAGACCCGGTTCAGCCCTAACTCTAACCCTAACCCTACCCCAGCTTCATGTCCAGACCCCGGTTCAACCCTAACTCTAACTCTAACTCTAACCCCATCCCTACCCTAACTACATGTCCAGACCCCGGTTCAGCCCTAACTCTAACTCTGACCCTACCCCAGTTTCATGTCCACACCCCGGTTCAGCCCTAACTCTAACTCTAACTCTAACACTGACCCTACCCTAGCTTTATGTCCAGACCCCGGTTCAGCCCTAACTCTAACTCTGACCCTACCCCAACTTCATGTCCAGACCCCGGTTCAGCCCTAACTCTAACTCTGACCCTACCCCAGTTTCATGTCCACACCCCGGTTCAGCCCTAACTCTAACTCTAACTCTAACACTGACCCTACCCTAGCTTTATGTCCAGACCCCTGTTCAGCCCTAACTCTAACCCTAACCCTACCCCAGCTTCATGTCCAGACCCCGGTTCAGCCCTAACTCTAACTCTGACCCTACCCCAGCTTTATGTCCAGACCCGGTTCAGCCCTAACTCTAACCCCATCCCTACCCCAGCTACATGTCCAGACCCCGGTTCAGCCCTAACTCTAACTCTGACCCTACCCTAACTACATGTCCAGACCCCGGTTCAGCCCTAACTCAAACTCTAACCCTACCCTAACTACATGTCCAGACCCCGGTTCAGCCCTAACTCTAACTCTGACCCTACCCTAACTACATGTCCAGACCCCGGTTCAGCCCTAACTCTAACTCTAACCCTACCCTAACTACATGTCCAGACCCCGGTTCAGCCCTAACTCTAACCCTACCCTACCCCAGCTTCATGTCCAGACCCCGGTTCAGCCCTAACTCTAACTCTGACCCTACCCCAGCTTTATGTCCAGACCCGGTTCAGCCCTAACTCTAACCCTAACCCTACCCCAGCTTCATGTCCAGACCCTAACTCTAACTCTAACTCTAACCCCATCCCTACCCCAGCTTCATGTCCAGACCCCGGTTCAGCCCTAACTCTAACTCTGACCCTACCCTAACTACATGTCCAGACCCGGTTCAGCCCTAACTCAAACTCTAACCCTACCTAACTACATGTCCAGACCCGGTTCAGCCCTAACTCTAACTCTGACCCTACCCTAACTACATGTCCATACCCCGGTTCAGCCCTAACTCTAACTCTAACCCTACCCTAACTACATGTCCAGATCCCCGGTTCAGCCCTAACTCTAACTCTAACCCTACCCTAACTACATGTCCAGACCCCGGTTCAGCCCTAACTCTAACCCTAACCCTACCCCAGCTTCATGTCCAGACCCCGGTTCAGCCCTAACTCTAACTCTGACCCTACCCCAGCTTTATGTCCAGACCCGGTTCAGCCCTAACTCTAACCCTAACCCTACCCCAGCTTCATGTCCAGACCCCGGTTCAACCCTAACTCTAACTCTAACTCTAACCCCATCCCTACCCCAGCTTCATGTCCAGACCCCGGTTCAGCCCTAACTCTAACTCTGACCCTACCCTAACTACATGTCCAGACCCCGGTTCAGCCCTAACTCAAACTCTAACCCTACCCTAACTACATGTCTAGACCCCGGTTCAGCCCTAACTCTAACTCTGACCCTACGCTAACTACATGTCCAGACCCCGGTTCAGCCCTAACTCTAACTCTGACCCTACCCTAACTACATATCCAGACCCCGGTTCAGCCCTAACTCTAACCCCATCCCTACCCCAGCTACATGTCCAGACCCCGGTTCAGCCCTAACTCTAACTCTGACCCTACCCTAACTACATGTCCAGACCCCGGTTCAGCCCTAACTCAAACTCTAACCCTACCCTAACTACATGTCCAGACCCCGGTTCAGCCCTAACTCTAACTCTGACCCTACCCTAACTACATGTCCAGATGCCCGGTTCAGCCCTAACTCTAACTCTAACCCTACCCTAACTACATGTCCAGACCCCGGTTCAGCCCTAACTCTAACCCTACCCTACCCCAGCTTCATGTCCAGACCCGGTTCAGCCCTAACTCTAACTCTGACCCTACCCCAGCTTTATGTCCAGACCCGGTTCAGCCCTAACTCTAACCCTAACCCTACCCCAGCTTCATGTCCAGACCCCGGTTCAACCCTAACTCTAACTCTAACTCTAACCCCATCCCTACCCCAGCTTCATGTCCAGACCCCGGTTCAGCCCTAACTCTAACTCTGACCCTACCCTAACTACATGTCCAGACCCGGTTCAGCCCTAACTCAAACTCTAACCCTACCCTAACTACATGTCCAGACCCCGGTTCAGCCCTAACTCTAACTCTGACCCTACGCTAACTACATGTCCAGACCCCGGTTCAGCCCTAACTCTAACTCTGACCCTACCCCAGCTTCATGTCCACACCCCGGTTCAGCTCAAACTCTAACTCTGACCCTACCCCAACTTCATGTCCAGACCCCGGTTCAGCCCTAACTCTAACTCTGACCCTACCCTAACTACATGTCCAGACCCCGGTTCAGCCCTAACTCTAACTCTGACCCTACCCCAGTTTCATGTCCACACCCCGGTTCAGCCCTAACTCTAACCCTAAACATACCCCAGCTTCATGTCCAGACCCCGGTTCAGCCCTAACTCTAACTCTGACCCTACCCCAGCTTTATGTCCAGACCCGGTGCAGCCCTAACTCTAACCCTAACCCTACCCCAGCTTCATGTCCAGACCCCGGTTCAACCCTAACTCTAACTCTAACTCTAACCCCATCCCTACCCCAGCTTCATGTCCAGACCCCGGTTCAGCCCTAACTCTAACTCTGACCCTACCCTAACTACATGTCCAGACCCGGTTCAGCCCTAACTCAAACTCTAACCCTACCCTAACTACATGTCCAGACCCGGTTCAGCCCTAACTCTAACTCTAACCCTACCCCAGCTTCATGTCCAGACCCCGGTTCAGCCCTAACTCTAACTCTGACCCTACCCTAACTACATGTCCAGACCCGGTTCAGCCCTAACTCTAACTCTAACCCTACCCTAACTACATGTCCAGATCCCCGGTTCAGCCCTAACTCTAACTCTAACCCTACCCTAACTACATGTCCAGACCCCGGTTCAGCCCTAACTCTAACCTAACCCTACCCCAGCTTCATGTCCAGACCCCGGTTCAGCCCTAACTCTAACTCTGACCCTACCCCAGCTTTATGTCCAGACCCGGTTCAGCCCTAACTCTAACCCTAACCCTACCCCAGCTTCATGTCCAGACCCCGGTTCAGCCCTAACTCTAACTCTAACTCTAACCCCATCCCTACCCCAGCTTCATGTCCAGACCCCGGTTCAGCCCTAACTCTAACTCTGACCCTACCCTAACTACATGTCCAGACCCCGGTTCAGCCCTAACTCAAACTCTAACCCTACCCTAACTACATGTCCAGACCCGGTTCAGCCCTAACTCTAACTCTGACCCTAGGCTAACTCATGTCCAGACCCCGGTTCAGCCCTAACTCTAACTCTGACCCTACCCCAGCTTCATGTCCACACCCCGGTTCAGCACAAACTCTAACTCTGACCCTACCCCAACTTCATGTCCAGACCCCGGTTCAGCCCTAACTCTAACTCTGACCCTACCCTAACTACATGTCCAGACCCCGGTTCAGCCCTAACTCTAACCCTAACCCTACCCCAGCTTCATGTCCAGACCCCGGTTCAGCCCTAACTCTAACTCTGACCCTACCCCAGCTTTATGTCCAGACCCGGTTCAGCCCTAACTCTAACCCTAACCCTACCCCAGCTTCATGTCCAGACCCCGGTTCAACCCTAACTCTAACTCTAACTCTAACCCCATCCCTACCCCAGCTTCATGTCCAGACCCCGGTTCAGCCCTAACTCTAACTCTGACCCTACCCTAACTACATGTCCAGACCCCGGTTCAGCCCTAACTCAAACTCTAACCCTACCCTAACTACATGTCCAGACCCCGGTTCAGCCCTAACTCTAACTCTGACCCTACGCTAACTACATGTCCAGACCCCGGTTCAGCCCTAACTCTAACTCTGACCCTACCCCAGCTTCATGTCCACACCCCGGTTCAGCTCAAACTCTAACTCTGACCCTACCCCAACTTCATGTCCAGACCCCGGTTCAGCCCTAACTCTAACTCTGACCCTACCCTAACTACATGTCCAGACCCCGGTTCAGCCCTAACTCTAACTCTGACCCTACCCCAGTTTCATGTCCACACCCCGGTTCAGCCCTAACTCTAACCCTAAACATACCCCAGCTTCATGTCCAGACCCCGGTTCAGCCCTAACTCTAACTCTGACCCTACCCCAGCTTTATGTCCAGACCCGGTGCAGCCCTAACTCTAACCCTAACCCTACCCCAGCTTCATGTCCAGACCCCGGTTCAACCCTAACTCTAACTCTAACTCTAACCCCATCCCTACCCCAGCTTCATGTCCAGACCCCGGTTCAGCCCTAACTCTAACTCTGACCCTACCCTAACTACATGTCCAGACCCCGGTTCAGCCCTAACTCAAACTCTAACCCTACCCTAACTACATGTCCAGACCCCGGTTCAGCCCTAACTCTAACTCTAACCCTACCCCCGCTTCATGTCCAGACCCCGGTTCAGCCCTAACTCTAACTCTGACCCTACCCTAACTACATGTCCAGACCCCGGTTCAGCCCTAACTCTAACTCTAACCCTACCCTAACTACATGTCCAGATCCCCGGTTCAGCCCTAACTCTAACTCTAACCCTACCCTAACTACATGTCCAGACCCCGGTTCAGCCCTAACTCTAACCCTAACCCTACCCCAGCTTCATGTCCAGACCCCGGTTCAGCCCTAACTCTAACTCTGACCCTACCCCAGCTTTATGTCCAGACCCGGTTCAGCCCTAACTCTAACCCTAACCCTACCCCAGCTTCATGTCCAGACCCGGTTCACCCTAACTCTAACTCTAACTCTAACCCCATCCCTACCCCAGCTTCATGTCCAGACCCCGGTTCAGCCCTAACTCTAACTCTGACCCTACCCTAACTACATGTCCAGACCCCGGTTCAGCCCTAACTCAAACTCTAACCCTACCCTAACTACATGTCCAGACCCCGGTTCAGCCCTAACTCTAACTCTGACCCTAGGCTAACTACATGTCCAGACCCCGGTTCAGCCCTAACTCTAACTCTGACCCTACCCCAGCTTCATGTCCACACCCCGGTTCAGCACAAACTCTAACTCTGACCCTACCCCAACTTCATGTCCAGACCCCGGTTCAGCCCTAACTCTAACTCTGACCCTACCCTAACTACATGTCCAGACCCCGGTTCAGCCCTAACTCTAACTCTGACCCTACCCCAGTTTCATGTCCACACCCCGGTTCAGCCCTAACTCTAACTCTAACTCTAACACTGACACTAACCTAGCTTTATGTCCAGACCCCGGTTCAGCCCTAACTCTAACTCTAACCCTACCCCAGCTTCATGTCCAGACCCCGGTTCAGCCCTAACTCTAACTCTGACCCTACCCTAGCTTCATGTCCAGACCCCGGTTCAGCCCTAACTCTAACTCTGACCCTACCCCAGCTTCATGTCCACACCCCGGTTCAGCCCTAACTCTAACTCTGACCCTACTCTAACTACATGTCCAGACCCCGGTTCAGCCCTAACTCTAACTCTGACCCTACCCTAACTACATGTCCACACCCCGGTTCAGCCCTAACTCTAACTCTGACCCTACTCTAACTACATGTCCAGACCCCGGTTCAGCCCTAACTCTAACTCTGACCCTACCCTAGCTTCATGTCCAGACCCCGGTTCAGCCCTAACTCTAACTCTGACCCTACCCTAGCTACATGTCCAGACCCCGGTTCAGCCCTAACTCTAACTCTGACCCAACCCCAGCTTCATGTCCACACCCCGGTTCAGCCCTAACTCTAACTCTGACCCTACCCTAACTACATGTCCAGACCCCGGTTCAGCCCTAACTCTAACTCTGACCCTACGCTAACTACATGTCCAGACCCCGGTTCAGCCCTAACTCTAACTCTAACCCTACCCTAGCTTCATGTCCAGACCCCGGTTCAGCCCTAACTCTAACTCTGACCTTACCCTAGCTACATGTCCAGACCCCAGTTCAGCCCTAACTCTAACTCTGACCCTACCCTAACTACATGTCCAGACCCCGGTTCAGCCCTAACTCTAACTCTGACCCTAACCTAGCTACATGTCCAGACCCTGGTTCAGCCCTAAATCTAACCCTAATCCTACCCTATCTACATATCCAGACCCCGGTTCAGCCCTAACTCTAACTCTGACCCTACTCTAGCTTCATGTCCAGACCCCGGTTCAGCCCTAACTCTAACTCTGACCCTACCCTAACTACATGTCCAGACCCATGTTCAGCCCTAACTCTAACTTTGACCCTACCCTAGCTACATGTCCAGACCCCGGTTCAGCCCTAACTCTAACTCTGACCCTACCCTAACTACATGTCCAGACCCCGGTTCAGCCCTAACTCTAACTCTGACCCTACCCCAGCTACATGTCCACACCCCGGTTCAGCCCTAACTCTAACTCTGACCCTACCCTAACTACATGTCCACACCCCGGTTCAGCGCTAACTCTAACTCTGACCCTACCCTAACTACATGTCCACACCCCGGTTCAGCCCTAACTCTAACTCTGACCCTACCCTAGCTACATGTCCAGACCCCGGTTCAGCCCTAACTCTAACTCTAACCCTACCCCAGCTTCATGTCCACACCCCGGTTCAGCCCTACCTCTAACTCTGACCCTACCCTAGCTACATGTCCACACCCCGGTTCAGCCCTAACTCTAACTCTGACCCTACCCTAACTACATGTCCACACCCCGGTTCAGCCCTAACTCTGACCCTACCCCAGCTTCATGTCCAGACCCGGTTCAGCCCTAACTCTGACCCTACCCCAGCTTCATGTCCAGACCCCGGTTCAGCCCTACCTCTAACTCTGACCCTACCCCAGCTTCATGTCAACACCCCGGTTCAGCCCTACCTCTAACTCTAACTCTAACTCTGACCCTACCCTAACTACATGTCCACACCCCAGTTCAGCCCTAACTCTAACTCTGACCCTACCCTAACTACATGTCCACACCCCGGTTCAGCCCTACCTCTAACTCTAACTCTAACTCTGACCCTACCCTAACTACATGTCCACACCCCGGTTCAGCCCTACCTCTAACTCTAACTCTAACTCTGACCCTACCCTAACTACATGTCCACACCCCGGTTCAGCCCTAACTCTAACTCTGACCCTACCCTAACTACATGTCCACACCCCGGTTCAGCCCTACCTCTAACTCTAACTCTAACTCTGACCCTACCCTAACTACATGTCCACACCCCGGTTCAGCCCTACCTCTAACTCTAACTCTGACCCTACCCTAACTACATGTCCACACCCGGTTCAGCCCTACCTCTAACTCTAACTCTAACTCTGACCCTACCCTAACTACATGTCCACACCCCGGTTCAGCCCTACCTCTAACTCTAACTCTAACTCTGACCCTACCCTAACTACATGTCCACACCCCAGTTCAGCCCTACCTCTAACTCTAACTCTAACTCTGACCCTACCCTAACTACATGTCCACACCCCGGTTCAGCGCTAACTCTAACTCTGACCCTACCCTAACTACATGTCCACACCCCGGTTCAGCCCTAACTCTAACTCTGACCCTACCCTAGCTACATGTCCAGACCCCGGGTTCAGCCCTAACTCTAACTCTAACCCTACCCCAGCTTCATGTCCACACCCCGGTTCAGCCCTACCTCTAACTCTGACCCTACCCTAGCTACATGTCCACACCCCGGTTCAGCCCTAACTCTAACTCTGACCCTACCCTAACTACATGTCCACACCCCGGTTCAGCCCTAACTCTGACCCTACCCCAGCTTCATGTCCAGACCCCGGTTCAGCCCTAACTCTGACCCTACCCCAGCTTCATGTCCAGACCCCGGTTCAGCCCTACCTCTAACTCTGACCCTACCCCAGCTTCATGTCAACACCCCGGTTCAGCCCTACCTCTAACTCTAACTCTAACTCTGACCCTACCCTAACTACATGTCCACACCCCAGTTCAGCCCTAACTCTAACTCTGACCCTACCCTAACTACATGTCCACACCCCGGTTCAGCCCTACCTCTAACTCTAACTCTAACTCTGACCCTACCCTAACTACATGTCCACACCCCGGTTCAGCCCTACCTCTAACTCTAACTCTAACTCTGACCCTACCCTAACTACATGTCCACACCCCGGTTCAGCCCTAACTCTAACTCTGACCCTACCCTAACTACATGTCCACACCCCGGTTCAGCCCTACCTCTAACTCTAACTCTAACTCTGACCCTACCCTAACTACATGTCCACACCCCGGTTCAGCCCTACCTCTAACTCTAACTCTGACCCTACCCTAACTACATGTCCACACCCCGGTTCAGCCCTACCTCTAACTCTAACTCTAACTCTGACCCTACCCTAACTACATGTCCACACCCCGGTTCAGCCCTACCTCTAACTCTAACTCTAACTCTGACCCTACCCTAACTACATGTCCACACCCCGGTTCAGCCCTACCTCTAACTCTAACTCTGACCCTACCCTAACTACATGTCCACACCCCGGTTCAGCCCTACCTCTAACTCTAACTCTAACTCTGACCCTACCCTAACTACATGTCCACACCCCGGTTCAGCCCTACCTCTAACTCTAACTCTAACTCTGACCCTACCCTAACTACATGTCCACACCCCAGTTCAGCCCTACCTCTAACTCTAACTCTAACTCTGACCCTACCCTAACTACATGTCCACACCCCAGTTCAGCCCTAACTCTAACTCTGACCCTACCCTAACTACATGTCCACACCCCGGTTCAGCCCTACCTCTAACTCTAACTCTAACTCTGACCCTACCCTAACTACATGTCCACACCCCGGTTCAGCCCTACCTCTAACTCTAACTCTAACTCTGACCCTACCCTAACTACATGTCCACACCCCGGTTCAGCCCTAACTCTAACTCTGACCCTACCCTAACTACATGTCCACACCCCGGTTCAGCCCTACCTCTAACTCTAACTCTAACTCTGACCCTACCCTAACTACATGTCCACACCCCGGTTCAGCCCTACCTCTAACTCTAACTCTGACCCTACCCTAACTACATGTCCACACCCCGGTTCAGCCCTACCTCTAACTCTAACTCTAACTCTGACCCTACCCTAACTACATGTCCACACCCCGGTTCAGCCCTACCTCTAACTCTAACTCTAACTCTGACCCTACCCTAACTACATGTCCACACCCCGGTTCAGCCCTACCTCTAACTCTAACTCTAACTCTGACCCTACCCTAACTACATGTCCACACCCTGGTTCAGCCCTACCTCTAACTCTAACTCTAACTCTGACCCTACCCTAACTACATGTCCACACCCCGGTTCAGCCCTACCTCTAACTCTAACTCTAACTCTAACTCTGACCCTACTTATTAAGGGCTCTATTCAATCCGTATCCCGAAAGTTCAGCGTTACACCATTATTACATTTTAAAGGCAATGTTTTCACATTATCGGAGACTGTATTCACGGTAAACACGACATATGTCTGCTCACTCGGAAATAACCTTCACATTTCTGTTGCCTCATTTGTTATGCTTCCGTGATACAGACTGAATAGAGCCCTTCATCCTTTTCATGTCTTGAGCCTTGTCAGGCCACATCTCCTTTTTCTACCCTATCCCTAACATTAGCCCTGACCCCAGCTGCTTCCTACCGCGGTGCGGCCGAGCCCTCTGCCCTGTCCACTAACCTACAGTGTAAATACAGAGGGAGATTGGGGGAGCGGGCGTCCACGTGCCCCCCCCCCCCATCAGCTACATTTCATGTTAAATCTTCACTACCTCAATGAAGTGTGCCATGTCAAAACATCACAGGTGTAAAACCAAATGACCCATGGCTGTGCCCCAGAATATTGCCACAGCTTTAATGCCCTTCACAAATCCTAGCCTAATTAGACTCTAGAGCTGGGAGGATCGATGGCTGCTCCAAAACGCTATTAAACACAGCAGTTAAAGGAGAGGGTCTCTCAGGAGACATCTTTCTTTTCTCCATCTCTCTCTCTCTTCTGTACCTCCACATCCCTCCCCCTTCAGAGAGAGAGAGAGAGCTCATCCAGAGTGATGAAGATACTGTAGGACCCTCTTAAGACAAGGAATATGGCTGCAGTGTAACTGTGTGTTGTGTTTATGTGTACCTCCCTCCTGCTGCCTGCCGTCGGTTCAGTATAGCAGGGAGGATAGAACTGATGGTTTAATTGGCCGGATATAAAGCAGCTGTCGGAGCTTGCATACAGCGCTGTAAGTCTTCATTTAACAGCAGGGCATCTTTGCAGCTCCAGCCTCGGCTCCGGCTGCAGACGAACAACACGGCAGCTTTATATGTATAATAGACTTTTTCTTATTCTGCCCCTCCATGAGACAGATGCATGATTAATATGGTGGTGGGATGAGAACGGGCTCTTACAACTCTCAGGGACCAGAGTGTTTCTCTCTCTGTCTTCTCCCCATTCAGCTCAGCCCCTCTCCTCTCCATCACACTGTCTCACACTATTATATGAGTCAATCAGAGCGAGTGCATGCAGAGCAGAGCAGAGTAGACATGCATGCTTATAGGCAGCTGAGTGAATGTGAACTCTTACTACGCCACTCCATGGTTCAAACCTATTTTCCTGGATTGCATTAATGCTAGGATCCAATCAATGGCAGATAGTGCATTTCTCAGGATATGTCTTTGAGAAGTGTGAAGAGTTTGATTTTCACAGCAGCATGTCATGGATAGAGGGAGTTGACACTTGTAGATATTGTTAGTCTGGTTGTGTGCTCTGGATCACTTTGATGAGTCAAACGCTATGGACTGGCGGTTTCTAAATCAAGCGTCATCTCCCTCCATCCAGGACATGTTGCTATGCAGATCAAACACATTTCTGGAAATCCACTATCTGAAATTGACTGAATCCTTGCCTGAGGCATGTAATGGACCAACATCCTCTAATTGAAGCAGAAGTTTGTTAATAAAGCCTGATAACGGTGAATTAATATATATTAGAATTTCCTTTGGGTGGATATTTTTTAAATATTTTTTATAAAGAGAATATACATTGTGTGCAAAAGGCATGAGGAGGTAGGCGAATAATTACAATTTAGTAGATTAACACTGGAGTGATAAATGATCAGATGGTCATGTGCAGGTAGAGATACTGGTGTGCAAAAAAGCAGAAAAGTAAATAAATAAAAAAAGTATGGGATGAGGTAGGTAAATTGGGTGGGCTATTTACCGATGGACTATGTACAGCTGCAGCGATCGGTTAGCTGCTCAGATAGCAGATGTTTAAAGTTGGTGAGGGAGATAAAAGTCTCCAACTTCAACGATTTTTGCAATTCGTTCCAGTCACAGGCAGCAGAGAACTGGAAGAAGAGGCGGCCAAATGAGGTGTTGGCTTTAGGGATGATCAGTGAGATACACCTGCTGGAGCACATGCTACGGGTGGGTGTTGCCATCGTGACCAGTGAACTGAGATAAGGCAGAGCTTTACCTAGCATGGACTTGTAGATGACCTGGAGCCAGTGGGTCTGTCGACGAATATGTAGCGAGGGCCAGCCGACTAGAGAATACAGGTCGCAGTGGTGGGTGGTATAAGGTGCTTTAGTAACAAAACGGATGGCACTGTGATAAACTGCATCCAGTTTGCTGAGTAGAGTATTGGAAGCTATTTTGTAGATGAAAAAGTCGCGGATTGCCGAAGTCGAGGATTGGTAGGATAGTCAGTTTTACTAGGGTAAGTTTGGCGGCGTGAGTGAAGGAGGCTTTGTTGCGAAATAGAAAGCCGATTCTAGAATCGATTTTGGATTGGAGATGTTTGATATGTGTCTGGAAGGAGAGTTTACTGTCTAGCCAGACACCTAGGTACTTATAGATGTCCACATATTCTAGGTCGGAACCATCCAGGGTGGTGATGCTAGGTCGGGCGTGCGGGTGCAGGCAGCGAACGGTTGAAAAGCATGCATTTGGTTTTACTAGCGTTTAAGAGCAGTTGGAGGCCACGGAAAGAGAGTTGTATGGCATTGAAGCACGTTTGGAGGTTAGATAGCACGGTGTCCAAGGAAGGGCCAGAAGTATATAGAATGGTGTCGTCTGCGTAGAGGTGGATCAGGGAATCGCCCGCAGCAAGAGCGACATCATTGATATATACAGAGAAAGGAGTCGGAAATGATCATGTTAAGGTTTTGGAAATACATGTGTCACAGAAGGCTGTTGAGGGGAGGACGGGCTCATAATCACGTCTGGAATGGTATCAAACACATGGAAGGTTTGATTAACATTCCAT